>NW_024423453.1:17102424-17129559 GCF_017311325.1 Ursus maritimus | reverse complement strand
GAAACAACAAATGTTGGAGAGGATGTGGAGAAAGGGGATCCCTCTTACACTGTTGGTGGGAATGCAAGTTGGTACAGCCACTTTGGAAAATAGTGTGGAGGTCCCTTAAAAAGTTAAAAATCAAGCTACCCTATGATCCAGCAATTGCACTATTGGGTATTTACCCCAAAGATACAGACGTAGTGAAGAGAAGGGCCATATGCACCCCAATATCCATAGCAGCATTGTCCACAATAGCTAAATCATGGAAGGAGCCGAGATGCCCTTCAACAGATGACTGGATTAAGAAGACGTGGTCCATATATACAATGGAATATTACTCAGCCATCAGAAAGAATGATTACACAACATTTGCAGCAACATGGACGGGACTGGAGGAGATAATGCTAAGCAAAATAAGTCAAGCAGAGAAAGACAATTATCATATGGTTTCACTCATTTATGGAACATAAGAAGTAGGAAGATCGGTAGGAGAAGAAAGGAAGAAGGAAGGGGGGTAAAAAGAAGGGAGAATGAACCATGAGAGACAATGGACCCTGGGAAACAAACTGAGGGCTTTAGAGGGGAGGGGGGTGGGGGATCAGGATAGGCTGGTGATGGGTATTAAGGAGGGCACGTATTGCGTGGTGCACTGGGTGTTATACGCAAGTAATGAATCATGGAACTTTGCATCAAAAAAAGAAAAGAAAAGAAAAGAAAAGAAACCCTTAGCAGAGTCACAATTCTTTATAAGGACAAGCTAGAGGCAACCCAAATTCAAAAATTTTAAGAACGATTTATGTCTTGAATTTTAATTGCATGAGTACTTATGTGTGTATATACACGTGTGTTTTAAGAGAATAGGTTTTATGTGTTTCCACAGGAGTCAAATTAAGTTTTGAACATACATAAGATCTATCTTTGCACTCAAAAATTAGAATCCAAAGGGGGAAAATATGAAAAAAAAATCAATTAAGAGGGGGTTATAGTAAAACCTGATTTACAACCTTAAGCTAACTGTTCAAATATTCTAATTAACCACATACTTGCTTTGTGTGATTTTAATTTCATCACACAAAACTAAACAGAAAAAAGTTATGAATAACAAAAGCACCCTACCACTGCTCAAGTGAAAATAGACACCAAAAAATAAATACATCCATCCATACAAAAATACATACATACATACATAAACCAACAATCCAAGCAACTTGGGAGCTCAGTGCTAACAATTTTTTTCATGGGACCAATTTTATAGCATTTCTTTCTTGAACCAGTGAACTTAGGGCTGCCACAATATTTCATCTTTTGGTCTGCATTTATAGAGCAGATTGGAGGGAAAGTGCCTATGTTAGAATCCAACTAAAAAGAATTTGTGCAGTGCTTCCAAGTTTCTAATTGTATAAATATTCATGTTTCCATACTGCCTGTAATAATTAAAGTGGTGTGTTCTACTGCAAGAAAGCCCATTTTTCATATCGGACGTTACCCATGGTAACATGGACCAGAAGTACAGTTCTGTGCTCTGTTACACATGCTTTTCATTTAGTGTCTAAAAATGATATAGCCATGTGATAGGCAACCAAAAAAAGCAAGTTGATGGAAAAGGGCCTTGGAAGTAGAGTATTTTTTTAATAAATGTGTTTTTTTGGTTGAAATAGATTAAATTTAACCAGGTCAAGGCTCCTTCCTCAAAGCAGCATAGGAAAGTTTCACCCCAGCTCGTGATAATCGAGGTGACCCTTTATCCATGTGACCAGAGTAATAAACGCACGAGGAACACGACTGTCTGCTGGGCTAGATTAAATGTACGTCCCCATGTGAGAAGCCTTCAAAGAGTTTCTCTTACGAATAAACGGCTAAGAATCTGCAAAGATCCCATTGTCCTCCGCAGTTTCTCTCGCCCTTGTCATTCTCTTCCCGTTCTGCTGCTTCTACAGCCACACTCACCAAGGTCACCGAGAGATGATCAAGCCACCTACGACTTCTGAAGAAACGGAGCTAAAACTGCAAAATGAGGGACCTGAAATGGGAGAAACGGGACTGTTTTTCCTAATAGCTACCTCCTATTGGGCTTCCACCACATGCTAAAAAAGGTGCTGGACACATCACACATCGTCACTAATCCTTCTTGTCACTGACAAGCTTGTGATATACACAGCAGAGGCAACATCACAAACCAGGTCCTCCCGTCTTCAAAGCCCACGTTTCTCCCCACCCTGCCAAATTGCCTTCCTCTGAGATCCGTGCTGGAGCTCCAAAAAGGTACAGTGTTCCAATGTTCCAACGGAATTAAATGAGTGAGCAAAACAGGTGTGCACCGTCAACAGAGCCAAAAGCAGAAGACAATTTCTTGCCTATTTGGAAGCATTTCTCTTAAAGATCAGTTGTACTCGGCACAAATATGATCCAATGATTTTACAGAGTAGGATCCCTTCCACAGAGATAATAGAAGCTAACTGACATCAAGGGTCATCTGGAAAGAGATCACCATGGTTGCAGTTACACACACAACAGAAAAGAAGAACTCTAAGTCTCAAGTCCTAGGACAGAGGAAGGGCGCAATGTCAACTTTACGCGTTCTAGGCGCTGAAGAGTGTCAGCTGAATATGAAAGGTGCTGGTGTTACGCGATCCCACCTCACAATCAGGTGTCTTCCAGATCAGACCCACCTCTCTGTTAACATCAACCACAGGCACATCTGTCTATGGCTCTGTCCCTCCAGGGCCCCAAGATTTCTCCCAGTGCCCTACATACACCACCTGACAGTTACCTAGCTTAATAGATCAAATAAATGATTCTTGCCTTTCAAAAACCTCTGCTCATATACAAAAGGAGAGTTTTCTCATTTCTTATTGAGCAGAATCCAGATACTGTTACTAATTTTCCAAACACTGGAATATTATTGCAATTTTTGCTAAAACATATATTCACAAAAGAAATTAATGCAAAAGGCAACCTTCCGGTTTGATTTATAAGACAATCTGGGGAAACGAGTATGCTTTAGTACCACTCTAACCACGTGGATTTGCAAATTACAGCAAACTGGCCCAATACAATTATTGAGGTTTGTTAATGAAATTCCCCAGGAATTGGGCCTTGGTATTATATAATACATGGAATAATTTTAAAAAGAGGTTTTCCTTGATTTATCCCACTGTATTTTTTAAAATCATTCACTGTGTTCCACTGTGTTTAATAGCAACATTAATATGTTTTGAGGACTTGCCATGTAAATACACTCATTATTATCATATACACACACACACTGAGAGATATTTAGAGCTAACATTAGTGTTAATCCTCTCACATTGAACAAGAATCCGTTGTCAGTTCTTTTTTAAGTGACAATCAAGACAATAATTCATTTTAACATTGAATTCGTTCTAGCTACATGGGGTATTGCTATCACGGGTAGAAAATATTGGTACAAAAATAAACCAGATAGCAAGAAATGGAAAATATTTAAAACTCCGTAATATAAAATGCTACAGAAATACTTTTCCTGGACATTGACTTTTATATAAGTATTTTCAGACATTTATGTTAAGTATATTTCTACTATTCATATTGTTTGAAAGAAGTCCTATCTTTAACTCTGAGAAATTTTGAAAAAAATTAAAAAGTTCTCAAGTGACTTATGAAAATATAACTTCTGCTGTCTCCAATTTTAACAGCCAGGTTCACAAGCTTCATCTGATTTTCAATAACTAATTTCCTAGGTTTAAAAAGAAAAATCGGGGGCTCCTGGGTGGCGCGGTCGTTAAGCATCTGCCTTCGGTTCAGAGCGTGATCCCGGCGTTCTGGGATCGAGCCCCACATCAGGCTCCTCCGCTATGAGCCTGCTTCTTCGTCTCCCACTCCCCCTGCTTGTGTTCCCTCTCTCGCTGGCTGTCTCTATCTCTGTCAAATAAATAAACAAATAAATCTTTAAAAAAAAAAAAGGAAAAATCGTCCTTATAATAGCAAAGGTTTCCAATAAGCCGTTCTTTAAAGGTCTGGTTTGCTAATTACTCCAAGCTCCGTAAGAAATGCAGTATTTCCAACACATATCAAGCAGCACACCTGGGTCCTCTGCACAGCCTGGCCGCCTATAATCTCCATGTGAGTGTTTCAACCCCGTTGTGCCTTTTGGGTCTCCTCCATTCATACAGGGACACAAATGGAAACGTTTTGATGTATGTTAATTGATGTTTGTCCAAGCATTATGAAGTAATAATCCACAGGAGCCACAGAAGCTTTTACAAGGCAAAGTCAAGGGAACAATCAAAGTTTTGAGTGGATTATTGCAAGTCCACACCCAGGCAAAGCTGACTTATAGCTTTTCATCCTTCCACAATGATACTATAAATAAAGCAAAGAAATTTTTGTTCTCATCTAATCCCCTCTATTATGTGGTCTTGTATGCCGTCTCACGCAATTGGTGCAGTCCACACTGCAAGCTCGCCATGAGGCAGGGGTAGGTGACAGGGCTGTCTACTGACCTCACGACGTAACCCAATGGGACCTTGAAGGCCTGGCATGTCTCTGTTAGACAAATCCCTGAAGGATAAGAAAAGAACTCATAAATCCAAAGGAAAACCAGGGTTTGGAAAGTTGAAGTTAAAAATGCACCACATGCATTCTCAGGAAAAAACAGAAACAACTAAATTTAAGTCGGTGCTCAGTGGAACACTCCAGTTTGTGCTTCCATTTAGCAAAAATAAAAATAAAGAGCACTCGTACGTGTAACATGCCTCCCGATGCTTCTCCTTCATACTCTACAAAGAACAAGCTCTAGCTGTCCATAGACGAGGAACGAGCAGACTCTAATCACCAGGACCACTGGCGTAAATTGCTGTATAATCATTCCAGCTGCAACGATCAGTATATTTGAGTGCCAAGAAAAGGCATAAATTGGCTCCCTACTAGGTGGTTCCTTGTTTATACAAAAGGCCTCAAGGCATTAGCAACTTTGTGTGTTCACTTAATTTCTTGGAATTACATAAATATACATATGATTTAAGAAAAATAAATTAAGCAACACCTCGAGGCTATGCTCATTTCAACTGCCTCCAATCATTCCTATTTTGTCCTTTCAAAAGATCAGAGTGTGAGTGCACAGTGAGTGCACGTGCGTGAGTGTGTGTGGCGTACATCCCTTCTACCTGGCAGAAAGCCCACTTCACCATTTATTTGGTCATGATACAAAGCTAACAAATCATGCCTGATTTAAGACAGACAATAGGGAATCAACATATTAATAGCAGGGTAAATAAAAGTTGATATGGGAAGTATTTAACCTGTTCTCGTGCCACCCCCCCTTGAAAACTGGGTATAGACGTTTTATAAAGGTTGTTTAGAAATTACTCACACCATGCCACAGAGGATTAGGACTTATGACAATAAATTCAGCACTATGCACACTGCAAATACAACTATCTGTTAAATTAATAGACCTCAGAAAGACACAACAGCGTGTGTGTGTGTGTGTGTGTGAGTGCGCGTGCACACACGCGCCCGTTCTCACTTAGTTGAGTCTAAAAGAGCTAGGATGGAGGACATTTTAAAAAGATTATTCCAGTGTAAGGATAGACATGAAGAATCAATGTCTACAGACTCTGGCTCTTCTAATTTTAAAAACAATTTGAAAAAAGAGATTTTGCTTTATCGCTGATCAGCAAAGGGATTGGTTGTCCTTGGGTCAGATGTTCATCCAATGACTGGGAGGCTGGGGGAGGTCATGGGGTCATGTTGCTTTCCCAGGGCTGTGGTATGACAAGTTTTCCTTAAAAAGGATGTGAGCAGAGCAGGCAGTGAGATGGATTTATAAAGACATTATCATGGTCAAGTTTGAAAAAAATGGCAGAAATGTTTACACATAAATTTGAAAGAAAATTATTAGCCTTTCCAGGAAATGTGCAAAGCTAGGAGTATTTTATACCCAGACAGACATTTGATGACTTGGATTATTTCAACTCGAACACACATGAAGTGCACTGTATCCAAATGTTACCTAGAGAGGCCCTCTCTTAGAAAAAGTCTTTAACTAGGGCACCCAGTTGGCTCAGTCAGTTAAGCGTCCAGCTCTGGATTTCGGCTTGGGTTGTGATCTCAGGCTCGTGAGATCGAGCCCCACATCAGGCTCTGCACTCAGTGGGGAGTCTGCTTCTCTCCCTATCTCTCCCACTCTCCCTCTGCCCCTCCACCCACTCGCAAGTGCTCTCTCTCTCAAATTGATAAATCTTTTTGAAAAATGAAAAGAAAAAAATATTTAATCAATAAGCCCTTATCTTCACCAAACCAGTCTTCCATGAATGAAAGTCATACTGATTCTGAAAACTATGCAGGATAATTGGTAGAAAGACTGATCCTGCCTGACACATGTTAGCACAACCACTACTGGTTTGTTTGGTAAAGGCTGAGAAATTTTCTAATACTGAAAGGGAATAAAAAATTTTTTCTTAAAATCAGAACTGGGCTGCAGAGCTTGCCCCATTTCAACTTCCAGTTTTATCCCTGACCAGGAGTTAAGGGAGGATCTGCAAGAGATGAAGGTATTAGTACAAAGACGGAACCTGGAAAAAGGGAGGCCCCACTCTCTGCAGACGTAAACCAAACTCTTTAGCATGGTGTATAATGCCAGTCAGTAATCACTTCCTTCCATTCTCCGACATGCATCCTGTGCTTTCTGCCTATCAGACATCAATTTTCCCTCTAATGCACCATGTACATCCACAACTCCAGGCATTTATGTATACAGTTCACTCTGCCTGGTTTGCCCTTTGCTCCTTTTTCCAATCAGTGAGTCACAGATCAAATACCATGTCCTTTTTCTAGCCCTTCCTTCTTCCCCAGGTATTTTAACATTCTTTTAGCATTGTACATCTCATATTGTACTAGTTATTCATTCATGTACATCTGTCCTTCATGACACTGAACACCTAATGATCAGGACATTTTCTTATTTATCTTTACGTTACCAGCATCGTGCCTAGCATATAGTAGGAGTTCCATAGACCTTGGTATTATGTGGAAAAGATAGGATCAAATTTAGAGAATTGGGAAAATATTCATAATAAAATTATTAATAGAGAGAGGATTTTTAAAAGATCTTATTTATGAGAGAGCGAGCAAGCATGAGTGGGGGGAGGGGCAGAAGGAGAGGGAGAAACAGACTCCCCACTGAGCAGGGAGCCCAACACGGGCTTGATCCCAGGACCCCGAGATCATGACCTGAGCTGAAGGCGTATGCTTAACCGACTGAACCACCCAGGTACCCCGAGAGAGAATTTTACACAATTTTAAATGTCTAGTAAAACCCCTCCACCTCCCAATAGAACATGTCTAATTTTCTCAACAGAGGAAAGAGAATATCTATTTTAAATGTAATAACATGGGCACTGTTAAAATTTTAAAAGGGGGGAAAAGGCAAAACCATCATAACACTATAAGGAAGGACACTCCCTCATACCTATAATGGTGTTGACCAAAGAAAGGAGTCCTGAAGACAGGCCGTGTCATTGAATGAAGGACATTAAAGTTAAATATCATTAAACTAGAAGAAAAAAGGGTGGCTCAGTTGTTAAGCATCTGCCTTCGGCTCAGGTCATGAGGTCTACTTCTCCCTCTCCAGCTCCCCCTGCTTGTGTTCCTTCTCTTGCTATCTCTCTCTGTCAAATAAATAAACAAAATCTTTAAAGAAGAAGGAGGAGGAGGAGGAGAAGGGGGTCTCTAGATGAAGACGGGAGTGACAGCAGGAATAGCCTCATAAGATATCTAAGGCAGAGAAAGTAGCAGCAGCAGCAACAGATGGTGGCAAGGAGACAGAGTCAGAACAGACCCCAGTCTTGCTGTGTGATTTTCACAACCATCACTTTGCGGAGTAGGAGTTAAAAATATGGAATCTAAAGTCTGACTCCCAGGTTTGAGTTCTACCATTTATTAATTAAATGAACTTAGGAAAATTACTTATCCTCTGTGTTACTTAGTTAAAAAATGAAGATACTGATAGTATTATCCCATTATCCCATTGCTGTGAGGAGAAACGAGGATGTATATGTCAGGACTTAGGACAGTGCCTGTCTGACATGATCGGGATGACCTTCCTGCCCCAGCAAAGCGTAGGTCGTACATGTTAGAACACCATAGCCTTCGGAACTAAAACAGAGATGCGCAACCACACAGTAACCTCTGCTTTAAGCAAACCAACCAGGGATTTGATACCCAGTAAATCCCTTAAAACATGTGTGGATTTTCTTTTGCATGGAGGACTTCGAAAAAGTAAGTTAAGCCACTGGGGCACTTTGATGGCCAAGCTATGAAGCCGAGGAAGTCAAGGTCTTCAGTAGACCTGGAGAGGTAATATCAGCAGGCAATGGTGTTCTAATGGCTTCACCATTCTTCCAAAATCAACAGGTAGAGAGGGAAAATTGGGGCTTTGAAACAAAGTAGACCTAGATTTAAATCCTTGCTCTACCACTTACTGTGTTTAAGAATGGACTTCAGTAGGCCTAGAGCCTGAACTAAGAGATTTTATTCTTGGAAAATTAACCTTCGATTCACCTGGTTTCACAATAAGCAGTCAAGAATCTGCTGGGGTTATTTTGTAACAGTGACTTGCAGATGGTCACATCGATTAAAAAAAAAAAAAAAGGAAACTCATCTGGCAGAATCATCACACTGTGAAGCATGTATTGCCCACACCTGTACCTCCATCTGGGCGTGCACCGCGTTGCCTCCTGCTCTGTGTAATTGGTACCATAAGCTTCAACGTCCTTTGTGATTAAAGGAACTTCATATCCTTTCACTTACGTCTTTGGTGTCTCTCCATCAATCATTTCACTATACTGTGATTGCACTATTGTGACAACCACGTATTATCTATATGACCCTAGACAAATTACTTAAACTTCCGAGTCCCAGTCTTTCATCTGCACTACCTGGCAAGTACTAGCAGCTTGACAAATTGTAGCAATGATTATAAAGTGATTTTTTACAATCTCTCAACTTTAACATCTTTTATCTTTGTACTCTTTCTTACTTCACATATTTTATCAGTCACTGAGTTGCACCGATGTAGGCTTCAAGATATGGATTCTATGAGCCTTCTTTTATACTTCCAGGGGTTTATAAAAACTATATACTGTATTCCTCACTTTCTTGGAAATTTATGATGTATATTAATATACTAATGCTAGTACTTCCTAAAGGAAAAAATTTCATTTCGCTCAATATTTGCCAAGTGAAATTGCCTCTGGAATTTTTTTTTTTTTAATTTTCAAACGTACATCTCTTCAAAACTTTCAAAATTTATGTTCTCTGGAACACCATTTGAAGAAAAAAAAAACCACAACAGGTGTATCTATTGAAGCCAAAGCTCCTTAGGCTACAACCCAGTATTGTTTACCTCATCCTTCTAACCTGACCAAAGCATCCCTTAGCGCAACATCTTATCTACTTTCCTCCGCCTCTACCAAATTTTATTATGTTCTGAATAGATTCTACATTTCCTACAGTTTTTTTCAACTTTTCTACAAAGCCCTCAGCCCCCTCCCCGGTCAATCCTGAAAAGCCAAGGTCCCTCTCCCCACCTATTCAAATCCTGCCCTGCCCCTGCGAGTCAACTAAACCTCACCTCCCTTACCCATTGCAGTCTGAAGGACCTTCTCCTTCTATGCTTGTAGGACATTAATTTGACTTTTAAGTATTCTTTTGTTGTTTACGACGTGAGCAATTTAATACATTCTATCTCTTCACCCAAATTATTAACTCCTTGGTCACACTTTCATCTCTTCATACACATAACAGTATCTGACACAGTACCTAACACATAATATTAACTCAAAAAATTATCTGCTGATTTGCTTTAATGAAATTGTCTCCTCTCCAATAGTGCAGATATGTGTGTGGGAGCTTTTGCTACCACATGAAATCACATATTTTTATCACTCTGTGGTAGCTACAGTAAGACAACACAAAAATTCAAAAAACTGGGTTGGAGAGCTTTGAAAAGAAATTGAAGTGCTCTGTTTTGACTGAAAGAAAAGATTCAGGGTAAATGAATATGGTTTTTTACTTAACTTCACAATGATAAATAATAATACCAAATATTGATGTTAGTGAGAGTAGTAACAATATATACCTAAATAATTTTATTTCTTTAAATTTGATTCATTTTTATCTTGATTCAGATTACAAAACAAAGTACTATAGTCAAAATTTACACTCTTATTTATACCGTAAATTTTAAAACTCTGCCTCTATAGAATAGAAATACTACCTATTACCAGTGTCATTCTTGGTTTTCTCCCCAAACATAGAATTTTAGATCTAGCAAGGAATTCCAACCCATGATCTTAACATAAGCCATTTAGTCATCAAGACAAATGGGATTCTGTGGCTCCATGTTTGCTTTCTCACTCCACTACATGTGGAAAATCAACATGAACCTAGAAAAAGCCAAGATAGCATATTGTCTTTATGTGTAGTTGCGTGTTAAAAACGGAGCAGTTCTAAAAGTATATACTACATTTGTGGGAAAGTATGATGAGCCCACAAAGGAAATGAAGGTTGTTACTACTCAGAGATTTGGAAGAAAAGTGTAAGATATAAGAAGGTGAAGTGGCAGTTAACTCTAGATTAGTTGGTCAATATATTTGTAGGAAAAGGTAAATAGTTGTAGTTTTATGAGATTAAGAACTTTTGTTTTAGCTCTGATCCTTAGCTTATAAACAGGAAGTTTCTCTGCTGTTATTTTAGTAAATTTGCCCTTCCAAATGTGTCGCCTCATCATATAACCAGTTTAAATGTTTCACTGCAAACTTGTACAAAAAAGTGAAAAAGAAAAAACCTTTCAGCAGTACACTAACAAAGAAAGATTGGATATGATCTTTCTTCCAGAAGAAGAAAAGTTGTATATTGTCCCCAAAGAAGCAAACTAGAAATTGTACAGAAATCTACACAGGGTACTTGAATATAATCCACATGATACATTAAAATATCTTTCATCTCCTACATTTTGGGGTGATTCATTCATATAACAAACTTCTACTGAATATATTCTTTATGAAAGATATTATTTTGTGGATACGTGGTCTTAATAAGTATGGTGGAGAACCTCAGTTTAACAGCAACTGTGGCCAACAGAAAAAGTTGGTTAAATCAGGGAATCATAAAAAATAATGCATACATACCTTAAATATTTTGTTCTAACTCAAAACACATAAATGTATATTCATTTTCCAATCTTCTGATGTTGGGCCAATTTTTTTTTTTAGTTTGAATCCATCCTTTTTCTTTCCAGCATGAACCATACTCAAAATACACCATCAAAGATTTCCATTTGTGCTCTTTAAAGTGAAAACTTAAAAATATTTGAGAAGCAGTATAAGTATGTATCTTCCCTAGATGTTTGCAACATCTTCCAATATTTCACAGTTGTCTTGGTTACGAGTTTGGCAGCAATTTTTTAGTATCACGATTTTTGCGTCGTTCAAAGCAAAACATTTTTGTTTGTTTTACATTAGTATCCCATTAATTTCTTTAATCTCTGATTAAATTCCAAAAGAAAATATAACTCATAAAAGGTTAATCTTCAAAGACACTATCAAAGTTGGCCTTAGACATGTAGAGTGTCATTATAGAGCAAAAACAGGCTCCTTTCCGATGTCCACAATGCTTTTATGTAGATAGCAAACCTATCTCCCATTTCATGTTTCTTCCTTCCATAACTGTAAAATTTCTGGAACACTGGTATTTAGCAAATAACTGTTGACAGAATGAGAGCACACAAGTAAGCATCCAATCTTTACTGCACACGCATGAAGGTACGTGTCTCCCGCTGATCCTTTTAGCAGGCAACACAATATACTGAAAAGAGCACAGATACTGTAAATGTGGATGCCAATGTGTGTGACTTCTGGTGCGTCATTTAACCTAAGTCTGAATCTCTCACCTGTATAATAAAGCGAATAATACCAACCTCAGGGAGTTATTATGAAAGTTAAATAACATACTGAGAAGGTGTCACAGGCGGGTTTTTCAAGAAGCAGACCCTGAGATAGAGTTAGAGGGCAGAACGTTTATTAGAATGCTCTTAGGACCAGCACCTGGGGGAGGGTAGGCAAAAACCAGGATTGGCCACAGGAGAAACTGACCTTTGATGTGGGCCTGATAACTACTTCAGCTGGCTCTGTATGGAGCTTTTGAGCTGAAACAGGCCATCAGAATTCCCCCAGGTAAGGCTAAAGTGGCTGGACTTTTATACCTGCTCCTTGATCAGTCATTGGAGGTAGGCCACCCTGGGAAGGGTGTGACCTTAAGCAAGGCGGCTCTGTGCAGCTGAGGAAATCCCTGAAGGGGCTGACAGGAGTGGAAGGCAGGCTGTGGACAGCTCTCCATGGGCTGGGCAGCGGACTTTCACCTGCAGAGGATCAAAGCACCCAACTCCATATTCACCACAACAGGCTTGGCAAATATCAGAAAAACCAAAAGTAGTTCCCTTTTTTTCACTTTCCTCTAGTCATCAGTCCCCCCCCCCCCAATCTAGACAGACTACCCACTCTTTTGAGCCTTGTCCCAAGTCACAATCCATGCCATCGTGCCCTCCATTCACCCTCGGCTAAACATGCACTTTCTCCCTCTGCACCCACCAACTTAGTGAAAGCACTCACATCTTTTCTTGGATATAAGGTCAATCGTTTTACAAACATTTGTATTTTTGCTCATCTGAATGTTCTTAATTTCTCTATTTGTATTACCCGCGAGGATCTTAAAGGGCAATATTGCCTCTAACACTTGATAACATCTTAAAATATCAGCATATGCACCAAGAGGCAGGCACCATCAGTGCGACCCCCATCAAACATCCAGTACCCACTCCTTGAAGACCTAAGAAAAATCTACACATGGATCAACAACTTCCAACCAGAGTTCACACTCTGATCAGTTTCAGAAAATGGAGAATAAATTGAGCCCTTCTGAGCTACAAATTTTTCTAAGAACTAAATATCAGTTTTGTGAACTCAGAATGTATCAGGGATTTTAAAAGCCCTGCAGAAGTTAAGGATGCATAGTCCTAATGGGACCTGTTGCCATTTCAGACTTGGTTGGGCTGGTCATCCATAAATGGGAACCCTGTATGTGAGCCCTCGCCCCTTCTATACATGGGGCTTTCTTCTTTAATGACCTCACACTAACCCTGTAATCTCCCTTATGGTTAGTTTTGGGTTTTGAGAAGGAGGGGTGTTTGTTTTGTAATAAAACATTAACTAAAAGAATGAAATGAAAATCATGGAAGCCTTCAGAATAAGCAGAGGATAAGAATTTTCAGAAAATTTGCCCCATTCCCTTAAAATTGAGACTATGACATCATTAGCTAGGCGGGAAAATAAAAATAAAAACCCAATCAAAGTAATCAGTACTACCATGCTGTTTCTGAAAATAGTCCAGCATGCAGAGACACAAGAGGTGGTTTGCGTCTTTCCACAGATAGCAATGACATGACATCATCCTCCTTTGAATGACCACTTTGGTTGGAAGAGGGGAGAGTTCTGTTTGCTCTTGAGTTACTTCTAGTAGGTGGGCTGGTTTAGGACTATGTTTGCTTCTAATGAGGCATTAGACAGCTTTTACAGTGAAGAAAGATCTGGAGTTTTCAAACAATGCAGCTAGGCATTGAATTGTAATCCTAGTTGCGTGTGTGTGTGTGTGTGTGTGTGTGTGTGTGTGTGTGTGTGTGAACATTCACCATCCTAGCTAGGAAGAGGAATAGGAGGAAGAAGGGAGGAGGAGACAAGGGAGAAGGAAAGTATCAGGGAGGAGAAGGAGGGGAGAGGAAGAGAGGAGAAAGGGAGAAGAAGGAGAAAAGGAAGTTATTGGCAAAAGGAGGAAGAAGGAAGGCAGGGGAGAAGAGGGAATGGTCTTAGAGAAAATCAGAAATGGAATGGAGGGGCGCCTGGGTAGCGCAGTCCTTAAGCGTCTGCCTTCAGCTCAGGGCGTGATCCCAGAGTGCTGGGATCGAGTCCCACATCGGGCTCCTCCGCTGGGAGCCTGCTTCTTCCTCTCCCACTCCCCTGCTGTGTTCCCTCTCGTTGGCTGTCTCTCTCTGTCACATAAATAAATAAAATCTAAAAAAAAAAAAAAAAAAGGAAATGGAATGGAAACTGCACACATGACCAAAGCCTGGGAAGTGGGCGACAGGTGCACACACATGTGTCTGGGTACACATGAAGCTATCGGGGTTCCTCATATGATAGCTAGAACTGAGTGGAGAAAATGAACAGATATGGGGCTCTCATGGGTTCTCATTATGTCCCATGTGCTGGCCTTAGTACTTTATTCTCAGCCCACAAAACAATTCTATGAAATTATCTCCAATTTACAAGCCAGGAAACTGGGGCTCAGATGAGTAAGTAATTTGCCCAAGGTCATAGAGATAGCAAATGGGAGAAATAAGATAAAACTCCAGTTGTTTTTGACCCAAAAATCTTTGCTCACAGTAGAAGAATGACTAATGCTAATTAAAGATTTCATAATTTCTCTTGTCAGTTCATTCTAGTCTATATTCTTGGTCACGAAATAAAATATATGGCAGTAAAGATTAAACACATGTAGTCGTATTGAGTCCAATATCTAAGACAATGACAGCTGCACCCAGGACAGTCTTGCTGTAGAGTACCCCTTCTCTTAGATGGTGATCGTGTTACGGTTGCTTACGTCTGAGGATATTAGGAGTTTTCCTAGCTTTTTGCGTCTAGCCACAACTCCTCACGTTGTGGGCAGAGACTTCTCTCTCATGGACAACAACCAGCGCTCGATCTCTCTGTACCTGTCACTTAGCGTTTCCATCAGAGCCTCTGTCTGCAGTGAGAGCAGCAGAGCAGACACTGCCTGGGGCTGTGTTTTAAGGCCCTCACAATTTCCTGCACCAAAATATATACCTGACTCACCTGATAGTTAAAATCTAAAGTTCCATAATCAGCAACTTGAGCCAGCCAGGAAACAAATTTTCTGTAAGAGAGCACAATAATGTTGGGAGTTCCAATTGATGTGGTTCCAAAACTTCCTAGCCTCCCAGTGATGTAAATGCTAGAAGGGCATTCCCAAACCCAGCAATAGTAGCAGTCACTAGGACCCCATTTACTCATGTTCGTCCTCTAGAAAGAACATTTTTTAATATTGTCTAAAATTTCCTCCATATGTAACTCATATCTTAAACTTTTTCTCTTTTATCTGTATTCAGCTCTTTACCATGTTTTTTGAGGAGGTTGGAATGTCACATAAAAGAAAACTAGAGTAAAGAAACCCAAAATGTTGCAAATGTTTAGCTGACACAATCCAGGTTTGAAGTAAAAACTTTTAATGGGTATTTCTACAAGACTTTGCATCCATGTAAGCTGCTCCTGTATTTAATTAGTGTGATTGGTAAATATTCTCTACTACTGGATGACAGAAAAACTGAAAGAAAATTCCAAGGATGTTAAAAAGTTATACTGTGTTAAAAACATCTAATACATTTCTTATTTTGAAGATAAAGAAAAAGCATGCAATGTGGGGGCTGGGAGTTTTTAAATACTTTATTTTAATTTGGTATAATTCTAGACTTCCAGAAAAGTTGCAAAGAGAGTACAGACAATTCCTTTATAGCCTTCACCCAGTTTCCCCTGATATTATTATTATTATTTTTTTATTATATTATGTTAGTCACCATACAGTACATCCCCGGTTTCCGATGTAAGGCTCGATGATTCATTAGTTGTGTATAACACCCAGTGCACCATGCAATACGTGCCCTCCTTACTACCCATCACCGGTCTATCCCATTCCCCCACCCCCCTCCCCTCTGAAGTCCTCAGTTTGTTTCTCATAGTCCATAGTCTCTCATGTTTCATTCCCCCTTCTGATTACCCCCCCTTTCTTTATCCCTTTCTTCCCCTACCGATCATCCTAGTTCTTATGTTCCATAGATGAGAGAAATCATATGATAGTTGTCTTTCTCTGCTTGACTTATTTCACTTAGCATTATCTCCTCCAGTGCCGTCCATGTTGTAGCAAATGTTGAGAACTCGTTCTTTCTGATAGCTGAGTAATATTCCATTGTATATATGGACCACAACTTCTTAATCCAGTCATCTGTTGAAGGGCATCTCGGCTCCTTCCACGATTTAGCTATTGTGGACATTGCTGCTATGAACATTGGGGTGCATATGGCCCTTCTCTTCACTACGTCTGTATCTTTGGGGTAAATACCCAGTAGTGCAATGGCTGGATCATAGGGTAGCTCAATTTTTAACTTTTTAAGGGACCTCCACACTGTTTTCCAGAGTGGCTGTACCAACTTGCATTCCCACCAACAATGTAGGAGGGATCCCCTTTCTCCACATCCTCTCCAACAATTGTTGTTTCTTGCCTTGTCTATTTTTGCCATTCTAACTGGCGTAAGGTGGTATCTCAGTGTGGTTTTGATTTGAATTTCCTTGATGGCTAATGATTTTGAACATTTTTTCATGTGTCTGTTAGCCATTTGTATGTCTTCATTGGAAAAGTGTCTGTTCATATCTTCTGCCCATTTTTTGATTTGTTTATTTGTTTCTCGTGTATTGAGTTTGAGAAGTTCTTTGTAGATCTTGGATACCAGTCCTTTATCTGTAGTGTCATTTGCAAATATATTCTCCCATTCCGTGGGCTGCCTCTTAGTTTTTCTGACTGTTTCCTTGGCTGTGCAGAAACTTTTAATCTTGATGAAGTCCCATAAATTCATTTTATCTTTTGTTTCTCTTGCCTTTGGGGATGTGTCATGAAAAAGGTTGCTTTGGCCGATGTCGTAGAGGTTGCTGCCTATGTTCTCCTCTAGAATTTTGATGGATTCCTGTCTCACATCGAGGTCTTTCATCCATTTGGAGTTTATTTTTGTGTATGGTGTGAGAGAGTGGTCAAGTTTCATTCTTTTGCATGTAGCTGTCCAATTTTCCCAGCACCATTTATTGAAGAGACTGTCTTTTTCCCACCGGATGTTTTTTCCTGCTTTATCAAATATTAGTTGCCCAAAGAGCCGAGGGTCCATTTCTGGGCTCTCTATTCTGTTCCATTGGTCTATGTGTCTGTTTTTGTGCCAGTACCATGCTGTCTTTGTGATCACAGCTTTGTAGTACAGCTCGAAATCCGGCATTGTGATGCCCCCAGCTTTGTTTTTCCTTTTCAACAGTTCCTTGGAGATTCGGGGCCTTTTCTGTTTCCATACAAATTTAAGGACTATTTGTTCCAGTTCTTTGAAAAATGTCCTCGGTATTTTGATCGGGATAGCATTGAAAGTGTAGATTGCTCTGGGTAGCATGGACATTTTAACTATGTTAATTCTTCCAATCCATGAGCATGGAATATCTTTCCATCTTTTTATGTCTTCCTCAATGTCTTTCAAGAGTGATTTATAGTTTCTAGAATATAGGTCCTTTACGTCTCTGGTTAAGTTAATTCCAAGGTAACGTATGGTTTTTGGTGCTATTGTAAATGGGATGGATTCCCTAATTTCTCTTTCTTCGGTCTCGTTATTCGTGTATAGAAATGCAACTGATTTCTGAGCATTGATTTTGTATCCCGCCACGTTACTGAATTGCTCTATAACTTCTAATAGTTTGGGAGTGGCTTCTTTTGGGTTTTCCATATAGAGTATCATGTCATCTGCAAAGAGAGACATTTTGACTTCTTCTTTGCCAATTTGAATACCTTTGATCCCTTTTTGTCGTCTGATTGCTGTTGCAAGGACTTCTAGTACTATGTTGAATAATAGTGGCGAGAGTGGGCATCCTTGTCGAGTTCCTGATCTTAAGGGAAAGGCTTCCAGCTTTTCCCCATTGAGAATAATATTTGCAGTAGGCTTTTCATAGATGGCTTTTATGAGATTGAGAAATGTACCTTCTATTCCTACACTCTGAAGGGTTTTAATCAGGAAAGGATGCTGTATTTTGTCAAATGCTTTTTCGGCATCGATTGAGAGGATCATATGGTTCCTGAGTCTTTTCTTGTTGATATGATGTATCACGCTGATTGATTTGCGAATATTGAACCACGCTTGCATCCCAGGTATGAATCCCACTTGATCGTGATGGATAATCCTTTTAATGTACTGTTGGATTCTATTAGCAAGTATCTTGTTGAGGATTTTGGCGTCCATATTCATTAGGGAAATCGGTCTGTAATTCTCCTTTTTGAGGGGGTCTTTGCCTGGTTTGGGGATCAAGGTAATATTGGCCTCATAGAATGAGTTTGGTAGCTTTCCTTCTGTTTCTATTTTTTGAAATAGCTTTAGGAGAATAGGTATTATTTCTTCTTTGAATGTTTGGTAGAATTCCCCAGGAAAACCGTCCGGGCCTGGAGTTTTGTTATTTGGAAGGTTGTTTATCACTGACTCAATTTCTTCATAATTAATTGGCCTGTTTAAGGAATCAATTTCTTCCGGTTTCAATCTTGGTAGTTTATAGGTTTCCAGGAAGGATTCCATCTCTTCCAGATTGCTTAGTTTATTGGCATATAGCTGTTGATAAAAATTTCTAATAATCCTTCCAATTTCAATGGTGTTCGTCGTGACCTCTCCTTTTTCATTCATAATTTTAATAATCTGGGTCCTTTCTCTTTTCTTTTGGATAAGTCTTGCCAGTGGTCTGTCAATTTTATTGATTCTCTCAAAGAACCAGCTTCTAGTCCTGTTGATCTGCTCTACTGTACTTCTGGTTTCTGCTTGATTGATTTCAGCTCTAATTTTGGTCAACTGCTTCCTCGTGCGTGGATTAGGCCTGTCCCTCTGTTGCTGTTCCAGCTTCTTGAGGTGAGAATATAAAAACTGCATTTTAGATTTTTCTATTCTTTTGAGTGAGGCTTGGATGGCTATGTATTTCCCCCTTAGGACTGCCTTTGCAGTATCCCATAGGTTTTGGACTGTTGTATTTTCATTCTCATTGGTCTCCATAAATTGTTTAATTTGATTTTTGATTTCCTGGTTTATCGAGTCATTCCTGAGCAGGATGGTTCTTAGTCTCCAAGTGTTTGAGTTTCTTCCAAATTTTTCCTTGTGGTTGAGTTCCAATTTCAGAGCGTTGTGGTCTGAGAATATGCAGGGGATAATTTCAATCTTTTGGTATCGGTTGAGACCTGTTTTGTGTCCCAGAACATGGTCTATTCTTGAGAATGTTCCATGGGCATTAGAATAGAATGAGTATTCTTTGGTTCTGGGGTGTAGTGTTCTATATATATCTATGAGGTCCAACTCGTCGAGTATGGCATTCAAAGCCTTTGATTCTTTGCTTAGTTTTTGCCAGGGTGTTCTGTCTATTTCTGAGAGTGGAGTGTTGAGGTCCCCTACTATTAATGTATTTTTATTTATATGTCTCTTTATTCTGGTTAAGAGTTGGCTTGTGTATCTTGCTGCTCCCCTGTTGGGGGCATATATATTTATAATTGTCATATCCACTTGTTGAATACTTCCCTTAAGAATAATATAGTGCCCTTCTGCATCTCTAACTATAGTCTGTAGTTTAAAATCCAATTTATCTGATATGAGAATTGCTACCCCAGCTTTCTTTTGAGGTCCATTTGCGTGAAAGATGGTACTCCATCCCCTTACTCTCAGTCTGAATGCATCTTTGGGTTCGAAATGAGTCTCTTGTAGACAGCAAATGGATGGGTCATTTCTTTTTATCCAATCTGCAACCCTGTGGCGTTTTATGGGATGGTTCAAACCATTTACATTAAGACTGATTACTGAGAGATATGATTTTAATGTTGCCATGTTGCCAGTAAAGTCTTTGTTTGTATTGGCTGTGACTTTCTGTTCTGTATCACTCTTGGGGCCTTTTTACTTTTATAGAACCCCCCGTAATATCTCCTGTAGGGCTGGTTTCGTGGTTACAAAATTGGTTAGTGACTGGCGATTCTGAAATGTCTTTATTTCTCCATCAATTCTGAATGACAGCCTTGCTGGATAAAGGATCCTTGGCTGCATGTTTTTCTCTGAAAGAGCTTTAAATATGCTCCCCCAACCCTTTCTCTCATTCCAGGTCTGTGTAGACAGGTCTGACGTAATTCTGATGCTTTTGCCTTGGTACGTGAGAAATTTCTTTGCCCTGGCCGCTTTCAATACTGTATCCTTGCATCTAATATTTGCGAATTGCACTATGACGTGACGTGGCGTAGGTTTGTCGTGGTTGAGCTTGGGAGGGGTCCTCTCTGCCTCTTGGACACGAATGTTTGTTTCCCTTGCTAGATTAGGGAAGTTTTCAGCTACAATTTGTTCAAATATCTCTTCTAGACCTCTGTTTTTCTCCACCCCCTCGGGGATGCCGATGATTCTAACATTGGATCGTTTCATTGAGTCAGTAATCTCCCGTAACCTACATTCGTGGGCGTGGATTTTTTTAAGACCATCTTCTATTTTCATTTTTTCCTCTATTAACCCATCCTCCAATTCACTAACCCGTTCCTCTGCTTCTGCGACCCTGGCCGTCAGAGCCTCTAGTTTTGCCTGCATTTGGCTCATAGAATTTTTAATTTCTGTCAGATTCGCTCTCATTTCTGTCCTTAGGGATTCTATATTCTCAGTAACCTTTTCGTTAATAGTTTTTTCAATTCTACTCATCATTTTGACCATCGTTACTCTGAATTCCATTTCTGATAATTTGGTTACATCCATATCCATTATTTCTGTGGCAGAGGCCACAGAATCACTGTCTTTTCTTTGCTGGGGGGGGCTTCTCCTTCTTGTCATTCTGATGAAGAGAGGTTGCGGGGTTTCCAGAGCCCAAATTATTGACTGGGTCCCAGGCCGTGCCCCTTGTTTTATAGGGATCTTAGGGATGTGGGCTTCTTCTTTAAAGATTTTATTTATTTATTTATGTGGCAGCCAACCAGCGAGAGAGGGAACAGAAGCAGGGGAGTGGGAGAGGAAGAAGCAGGCTCCCAGCGGAGGAGCCCGATGAGGGACTCCTTTCCGGAACGCCGGGATCACGCCCTAAGCCGAAGGCAGGCGCTCAATGACTGCACCACCCAGGCGCCCGGGTTGTGGGCTTCTTGATTTTTCAGCCTGCCTTCTGTGTTCTGGGGGAGGGGCCTGCCGCGCCAATACTCAGGCAACCCTGTTTGGGTAGAGTCTCCGTGTCCCCTGCGAGGGAGGATGGGGATGGGCACTCTCTGAGCCGGTATTTCCAGGCTTTTGTTCTCTGGCGGCTTTCCCTGGCGGTTTGCTGTGCCTCTTCTGAGAGTCAGAGCAGCAGCGGCCAAATTTCAGCCTCTGTCACAGAACTGAGGGATTGCGGCCCGTTCTCTACTAATGTTCTGGCCACTTTAACTCTGTTTCTGTTGGTGCTGCTCAACCCTGCAGCGTCCGGGATGTGCGCCCCACACCCGGCGTCCCAGCCCTCACTTCCTGGGCTGGCGCGTCTCTGTCCTTTGTGTTTCTAATGCCGCCAGCCGCCAGCCGCCCGCGCGGCCTCCCGGATCTCCCGGTCTCAGTCTGGATCCAGTGAGCACACGGGATTCGGTGTTCCCAGAATGCCTGGTGGCGCGCACCGGCTCACGGTCGCAGCTCTGCTGTTTTGCGGGTGCCGTCCGCCCAATCCGCCCGCTCTCCCGGCAAGTGGCTACCGCTTCCTGGCGCCCGAACGCGGCGGCTCCCCCCCCCTTCCATTTATCTTCCGATATCTGGGCACGGTTTCATGGCTCCCCGCACCTCAATACTCAGCGCTGGGGTGGAGGTGTTCATTTGTTGAGATCCAGTTGCGTTTTCTTTCGTGCTGGTTCCGTGGTTGTTTAGGCTGGTCTGGTACCTATCCAGCTCGACTCGGAGGACCGGCTGAAAACGGTGTCTCCTACTCCTCCGCCATATTAACTCCTCAGCACCTGTTAGGGTGCATGCAGACTTCTCGATTTCGGGGTCCGTACGGTGTCCGTTGCGAGATGGTCATATCGGGGTCACCACTTGCCAGGAACGGCCAGCAATCCCTGCACCAGCGGAAGCTCCTTCTTTCTTTCTAACTTTACTGTTTTTAAAGAGCGAGACTTACAACTTCCCCTGATATTATTGACAGAACCGCGGTGCATTTGTCAAAACTAAGAAACAGACATTGGTACAGCACTATTAACTAAACTACAGATTATTTGAATCACCAGTTTTTCCACTAATGCCCTTTTACTATTCCAAGAGCTCCAGGATTTCACATACCATTTAGTACAATTTTTATTAAAGCAGAATCTGGTTCTTCTCAACCCATGAAGTACATGGTAGACAGATAATTGGTATAAGTAGCCCCAGCTTATTAGCCTGCCAGGATGCTTGTGATTCTTGGTCTTGTCCTCTTGAGGAAAAAGCTATGGGAAAAAATTGAAAGAAGAGGTTCAGACATGTCACACAGACAGAGAGAGCACATACGCAGTGCTACCCACTGTTACGTGTAGAAGGAACTCATAGCACCTAGCCCCCAGCCATCCTCTCCTGTGGGATCCAGGCTTCAGACATCAACACTGTGACCAGGTTCACGCAGAATTGTCATCCAGCCGCCTCCCTGTTGGATCCATTCTGATTTTTCATGCTGGCTTGCAAGTTGTCTAAAAATTCATGATCTTCTATGGATATTTGAATCGTTTCCAGTTTGGGTCTATTATAAATAATGCTGCTATGAACTCATACATGTCTTTTAGTGAGTACATATTTCCACTGAATATATACCCATGAGTGGAATTGCTGGTTCATAAGTTATGCACATAATTCAACTTCAAGAGGTCTTACCAAATATTTTTTCAAAGTGATTATACCAATTCACATTCTCACTAATAGTATGTGAAACTTCTCCCTGTTCCATCTTTATCAATATTGGCACTGTCTTTTAATTCTGGTCATTCTAGTGTAGGAGCGCTGCGTTGCGGTTTTAATTTAAATTCCCTAATGAACAATGATGTTGATACACTTTTACAGGATTTGTTAGCTATTTGGACACTCGCTTTTATTAATTAGCTGTTCAAGTCTTTTGCACGTTGGACGAATCTATTGGACTGTCTTTTGAAATTTTTAGCGGTTCCTTACACATTCTGGAAAAACGCCCTCAGTCAGAAAGATGCATTTTCTCCTAGTCTGTAGCTTGTCTTCATCATAATAGTGTATTTGAAAGAATGGGTCTTAATTTTAATGACATAATTAATTTTTTCCTTTAAATCTGGCTCAATAGATATTTACCTAGCCTAATTTTTTTGTAAGAGAGCACAATAATGTTGGGAGTTCCAATTGATGTGGTTCCAGAGTTTTGACAAATGCTTTATTCTAAAGCTTTATTGTCTCATCTTTCATGTTTAGATCTGCAATCTGAGACTATACTTGCGTATAGTGTGAAGTAGAGCTTAAATTTTCCTCCCCTTTTTAAAAATACAACATCCAATTGATCCACCTCATTTGTTGAAAAGAACATTTTCCCCCCTTTGAACTACAGTGTTATCATTGTAATAAATCAAGTGACCTATACACGGGAGTCTATTCTGAGTGCTTACTCTTCACCTGTTCTATGTGTCAATCCTTGAGCCAATACTACCTTCTCTTAATTATTCTAGCTTTATAGTAAACCTTGACACTAATAAGTCTTTCGTTTTGCTCTTCTTTTTCAATATGATTTTCGCTATTCTTGGATTTTTGTATTTCTATTTAAATTTTAGAATTAGCTACCATCCTTCTCTACCACCACCATTCTGGGATTTTAGTTAAGATTAAACTTTATCAACATATCACTGCAGGAAAAAATTGACATGTTTATAATATTGGATTTTCCAATCCATGAAGATGGCGTATCACTTCTTATTATTTTGCTTTGTTTCTCCTTTTTTTAAAGATATAATGTACATATAATAAATTTCGTACTTCTTAATTGATGGTTCTATGAGTTTTGACAAATGCATATAGTCATGGTAGCACCAGCTTAAATAAGATATGGAATATTTTCATCATCCAAAAACCCTTTGTTGCACCTTTGTGGTCAACCCTTCTCCCTCCCATGATCCCTCAAAACTACTGATCATTGTTCTGTCCCTGTGGTTTTGCCTATTCAAAAATGTCATATAAATGGTATCATAGAGTATTCAGCCTTTTCAGTCTGGCTTCTTTTACTTAGCATATTTGAGATTCATCCATGCTGACATATTTTCTCCTTTTCACTTTTGAGTAGTATTCCATGGCGTGGATATACCACAGTTTATCCTTTAGGTAGTTGAAAGACATTTGGGCTATTTCCGTGTTTTGGCAATTATAAATGATGCTACTATAAACACTTCAGTACAAATTTTTATGTAAAAATAGTTTTCATTTCACTGTCAGTACCTAAGAGTGTAATTACAGAGTTTTATAGTAAGTGTACATTTAACCTCATAAGAAACTAGTAAACTATTTTCTAAAGTGGTTGTAGCATTTTTGCTTTCTCATCAGCAGTATATGAGTATGTTGGTACCTCTATAACCTCACCAATGCTTGGTGTTGGTCTTTTCATTTTTTTAATGACTAATGTTATTGAGTATCTTTTCATGGGCTTATTTGCCATCCATATCTTCTTTGGTGTTTAAATATCAGGGCTGCTTAAATATTCTACCCATTTTAGAAGACATGAACAGATTTCCAAAGAAGACATCCAGATAGCCAACAGACACATGAAATGGTGCTCAACATCACTCATCATCAGGGAAATGCAAACTACAATGAGATATCATATCACACCTGTCAGAATAGCTAAAATTAACACACAAAAAAACTAAGTGTTGGTGAGGACATGGAGAAGGGGGGACCCTCTCACACTGTTGGTGGGAATACAAACTTATGCAGCCACTGTGGAAAACAGTATGGAGGTTCCTTAAAAAGTTAAAAATAGAACTACCCATGATCTGGTAATCACACTACTGGGTGTTTTCCCAAAGAATATGAGAACACTAATTTGAAAATACATGTACACCCTTATGTTTATGGCATCATTATTTACAATAGCCAAATTATGGAAGCAGTCCAAGTGCCCATCCACAAATGAATGGATGAAAAGATGTGAGATATGTATATTATTACTCAGCCATAAAAAAGAATGAAATCTTGCCATTTGCAACAGCATGGATGGATCTAGAGAGTATAATGCTAAGCTAAATGAGTCAGTCAGAGAAAGACAAATACCATATGATTTCACTTACATATAAAATTCAAGAAACAAAACAAAGGGGGGAAAAAGACAAACCAGAAAACAGACTCTTAACTACGGAGAACTGATGTTTACCAGAGGGCAGGTGGGGGAGGGAGACAGGGGTGAAACAGGTGAAGGGATTAAGAGCACACTTACCACGATGAGCACTGAGTAATGTATAGAATTGTTGGATCACTATACTGTACACCTGAAACTAATATAATCCTGTATGCTAACAACACTGAGGGGTGCCTGGGTGGCTCAGTCAGTTAAGTGTCCAACTCCTGGTTTCAGCTCAGGTCATGATATCATGGGTTGTGGGATCAGGTCCCGCATCTGGCTCCACATTCAGCTTGAAGATTCTCTCCCTTCCCCCTCCCCAAATAAATAAATAAATCTTTTTTTAAAAAAAGAACTACACTGAAACTAAAATAAAATATAAATAAAGAAATATATTGTCCTTTTTTGTGATTGGATTATTTTTTTCTTATTAGTGAGTTTGGGAGTGCTTTATGCATCCTGGATACAAGTTTTCTATCAGATATGTGTTTTGCAAATATTTTTCCCAATTTTTTTATTCTTTTAAAAGTTTGTTTTTGAAGAGCAGAAGTATTTAATTTTGATGAAGGCAATTATCAATATTTTTTTCAGGCATCATGTTTTTGATGTTATATCTAAGAAATCTTTGTGTAACCCAAGGTCACAAAGATTTTCTTCTATGTTCTTTAAAATTGTATAGTTTTCGGGGCGCCTGGGTGGCACAGCGGTTAAAGCGTCTGCCTTCGGCTCAGGGCGTGATCCCAGCGTTGTGGAATCGAGCCCCACATCAGGCTCTTCCACGATGAGCCTGCTTCTTCCTCTCCCACTCCCCCTGCTTGTGTTCCCTTTCTTGCTGGCTGTCTCTATCTCTGTCGAATAAATAAATAAAATCTTAAAAAAAATAAAAATAAAAATAAAATAAAATAAAATTTGTATAGTTTTCAATTTCTCTTTTAGTTCTGTAATCCATTTTTATTTATTTTTTATATATGATACAAAATATGGATTGATTCATTTTTATATACGAATGTGCAATTGTTCCAGCACATGCAGATATACATATTCATATTTATTTACCTACTATATCCACTTGTTCTACATTGAACTGTTTTTGCACATTCGTCAAAAAAATCAATTGATCATTTTCATGTGGGTCTACTCCCGGACCCTCTGTTCTTTTTTTTTTTTTTAATGGTTGTGTATAGGTTCTTTTTGATTGTTTTTTTGTTAATTTTGGGTGAAACAGATGACAGTAGAGAAGAAATGCAGTAGAGAGAAAAAGATGGAGGGAGAAAAAGAAAGAGAGAGAGAGAAAGATCAAATATTCCCAGGGGAGCAGATTGATTGGAAAGAAGTTTGATATTACAGTTTGAATTACTTCAGAGTGTATCTTCTTTTTTTTTTTTTTAATGATTTTTTATTATATTATGTTAGTCACCATACAGTACATCCCCGGTTTCCGATGTAAGGCTCGATGATTCATTAGTTGCGTATAACACCCAGTGCACATGCAATACGTGCCCTCCTTACTACCCATCAACGGTCTATCCCATTCGCCCACCCCCCTCCCCTCTGAGGCCCTCAGTTTGTTTCTCATAGTCCATAGTCTCTCATGCTTCATTCCCCCTTCTGATTACCCCCCCTTTCTTTATCCCTTTTTTCCCCTACTGATCATCCTAGTTCTTATGTTCCATAGATGAGAGAAATCATATGATAGTTGTCTTTCTCTGCTTGATTTATTTCACTTAGCATTATCTCCTCCAGTGCCGTCCATGTTGCAGCAAATGTTGAGAATTCGTTCTTTCTGATAGCTGAGTAATATTCCATTGTATATATGGACCACAACTTCTTAATCCAGTCATCTGTTGAAGGGCATCTCGGCTCCTTCCATGATTTAGCTATTGTGGACATTGCTGCTATGAACATTGGGGTGCATATGGCCCTTCTCTTCACT
>NW_024423453.1:17039855-17102414 GCF_017311325.1 Ursus maritimus | reverse complement strand
CATCAGGCTCTTCCACGATGAGCCTGCTTCTTCCTCTCCCACTCCCCCTGCTTGTGTTCCCTTTCTTGCTGGCTGTCTCTATCTCTGTCGAATAAATAAATAAAATCTTAAAAAAAATAAAAATAAAAATAAAATAAAATAAAATTTGTATAGTTTTCAATTTCTCTTTTAGTTCTGTAATCCATTTTTATTTATTTTTTATATATGATACAAAATATGGATTGATTCATTTTTATATACGAATGTGCAATTGTTCCAGCACATGCAGATATACATATTCATATTTATTTACCTACTATATCCACTTGTTCTACATTGAACTGTTTTTGCACATTCGTCAAAAAAATCAATTGATCATTTTCATGTGGGTCTACTCCCGGACCCTCTGTTCTTTTTTTTTTTTTTAATGGTTGTGTATAGGTTCTTTTTGATTGTTTTTTTGTTAATTTTGGGTGAAACAGATGACAGTAGAGAAGAAATGCAGTAGAGAGAAAAAGATGGAGGGAGAAAAAGAAAGAGAGAGAGAGAAAGATCAAATATTCCCAGGGGAGCAGATTGATTGGAAAGAAGTTTGATATTACAGTTTGAATTACTTCAGAGTGTATCTTCTTTTTTTTTTTTTTAATGATTTTTTATTATATTATGTTAGTCACCATACAGTACATCCCCGGTTTCCGATGTAAGGCTCGATGATTCATTAGTTGCGTATAACACCCAGTGCACATGCAATACGTGCCCTCCTTACTACCCATCAACGATCTATCCCATTCGCCCACCCCCCTCCCCTCTGAGGCCCTCAGTTTGTTTCTCATAGTCCATAGTCTCTCATGCTTCATTCCCCCTTCTGATTACCCCCCCTTTCTTTATCCCTTTTTTCCCCTACTGATCATCCTAGTTCTTATGTTCCATAGATGAGAGAAATCATATGATAGTTGTCTTTCTCTGCTTGATTTATTTCACTTAGCATTATCTCCTCCAGTGCCGTCCATGTTGCAGCAAATGTTGAGAACTCGTTCTTTCTGATAGCTGAGTAATATTCCATCGTATATATGGACCACAACTTCTTAATCCAGTCATCTGTTGAAGGGCATCTCGGCTCCTTCCACGATTTAGCTATTGTGGACATTGCTGCTATGAACATTGGGGTGCATATGGCCCTTCTCTTCACTACGTCTGTATCTTTGGGGTAAATACCCAGTAGTGCAATGGCTGGATCATAGGGTAGCTCAATTTTTAACTTTTTAAGGGACCTCCACACTGTTTTCCAGAGTGGCTGTACCAACTTGCATTCCCACCAACAATGTAGGAGGGATCCCCTTTCTCCACATCCTCTCCAACAATTGTTGTTTCTTGCCTTGTCTATTTTTGCCATTCTAACTGGCGTAAGGTGGTATCTCAGTGTGGTTTTGATTTGAATTTCCTTGATGGCTAATGATTTTGAACATTTTTTCATGTGTCTGTTAGCCATTTGTATGTCTTCATTGGAAAAGTGTCTGTTCATATCTTCTGCCCATTTTTTGATTTGTTTATTTGTTTCTCGTGTATTGAGTTTGAGAAGTTCTTTGTAGATCTTGGATACCAGTCCTTTATCTGTAGTGTCATTTGCAAATATATTCTCCCATTCCGTGGGCTGCCTCTTAGTTTTTCTGACTGTTTCCTTGGCTGTGCAGAAACTTTTAATCTTGATGAAGTCCCATAAATTCATTTTATCTTTTGTTTCTCTTGCCTTTGGGGATGTGTCATGAAAAAGGTTGCTTTGGCCGATGTCGTAGAGGTTGCTGCCTATGTTCTCCTCTAGAATTTTGATGGATTCCTGTCTCACATCGAGGTCTTTCATCCATTTGGAGTTTATTTTTGTGTATGGTGTGAGAGAGTGGTCAAGTTTCATTCTTTTGCATGTAGCTGTCCAATTTTCCCAGCACCATTTATTGAAGAGACTGTCTTTTTCCCACCGGATGTTTTTTCCTGCTTTATCAAATATTAGTTGCCCAAAGAGCCGAGGGTCCATTTCTGGGCTCTCTATTCTGTTCCATTGGTCTATGTGTCTGTTTTTGTGCCAGTACCATGCTGTCTTTGTGATCACAGCTTTGTAGTACAGCTCGAAATCCGGCATTGTGATGCCCCCAGCTTTGTTTTTCCTTTTCAACAGTTCCTTGGAGATTCGGGGCCTTTTCTGTTTCCATACAAATTTAAGGACTATTTGTTCCAGTTCTTTGAAAAATGTCCTCGGTATTTTGATCGGGATAGCATTGAAAGTGTAGATTGCTCTGGGTAGCATGGACATTTTAACTATGTTAATTCTTCCAATCCATGAGCATGGAATATCTTTCCATCTTTTTATGTCTTCCTCAATGTCTTTCAAGAGTGATTTATAGTTTCTAGAATATAGGTCCTTTACGTCTCTGGTTAAGTTAATTCCAAGGTAACGTATGGTTTTTGGTGCTATTGTAAATGGGATGGATTCCCTAATTTCTCTTTCTTCGGTCTCGTTATTCGTGTATAGAAATGCAACTGATTTCTGAGCATTGATTTTGTATCCCGCCACGTTACTGAATTGCTCTATAACTTCTAATAGTTTGGGAGTGGCTTCTTTTGGGTTTTCCATATAGAGTATCATGTCATCTGCAAAGAGAGACATTTTGACTTCTTCTTTGCCAATTTGAATACCTTTGATCCCTTTTTGTCGTCTGATTGCTGTTGCAAGGACTTCTAGTACTATGTTGAATAATAGTGGCGAGAGTGGGCATCCTTGTCGAGTTCCTGATCTTAAGGGAAAGGCTTCCAGCTTTTCCCCATTGAGAATAATATTTGCAGTAGGCTTTTCATAGATGGCTTTTATGAGATTGAGAAATGTACCTTCTATTCCTACACTCTGAAGGGTTTTAATCAGGAAAGGATGCTGTATTTTGTCAAATGCTTTTTCGGCATCGATTGAGAGGATCATATGGTTCCTGAGTCTTTTCTTGTTGATATGATGTATCACGCTGATTGATTTGCGAATATTGAACCACGCTTGCATCCCAGGTATGAATCCCACTTGATCGTGATGGATAATCCTTTTAATGTACTGTTGGATTCTATTAGCAAGTATCTTGTTGAGGATTTTGGCGTCCATATTCATTAGGGAAATCGGTCTGTAATTCTCCTTTTTGAGGGGGTCTTTGCCTGGTTTGGGGATCAAGGTAATATTGGCCTCATAGAATGAGTTTGGTAGCTTTCCTTCTGTTTCTATTTTTTGAAATAGCTTTAGGAGAATAGGTATTATTTCTTCTTTGAATGTTTGGTAGAATTCCCCAGGAAAACCGTCCGGGCCTGGAGTTTTGTTATTTGGAAGGTTGTTTATCACTGACTCAATTTCTTCATAATTAATTGGCCTGTTTAAGGAATCAATTTCTTCCGGTTTCAATCTTGGTAGTTTATAGGTTTCCAGGAAGGATTCCATCTCTTCCAGATTGCTTAGTTTATTGGCATATAGCTGTTGATAAAAATTTCTAATAATCCTTCCAATTTCAATGGTGTTCGTCGTGACCTCTCCTTTTTCATTCATAATTTTAATAATCTGGGTCCTTTCTCTTTTCTTTTGGATAAGTCTTGCCAGTGGTCTGTCAATTTTATTGATTCTCTCAAAGAACCAGCTTCTAGTCCTGTTGATCTGCTCTACTGTACTTCTGGTTTCTGCTTGATTGATTTCAGCTCTAATTTTGGTCAACTGCTTCCTCGTGCGTGGATTAGGCCTGTCCCTCTGTTGCTGTTCCAGCTTCTTGAGGTGAGAATATAAAAACTGCATTTTAGATTTTTCTATTCTTTTGAGTGAGGCTTGGATGGCTATGTATTTCCCCCTTAGGACTGCCTTTGCAGTATCCCATAGGTTTTGGACTGTTGTATTTTCATTCTCATTGGTCTCCATAAATTGTTTAATTTGATTTTTGATTTCCTGGTTTATCGAGTCATTCCTGAGCAGGATGGTTCTTAGTCTCCAAGTGTTTGAGTTTCTTCCAAATTTTTCCTTGTGGTTGAGTTCCAATTTCAGAGCGTTGTGGTCTGAGAATATGCAGGGGATAATTTCAATCTTTTGGTATCGGTTGAGACCTGTTTTGTGTCCCAGAACATGGTCTATTCTTGAGAATGTTCCATGGGCATTAGAATAGAATGAGTATTCTTTGGTTCTGGGGTGTAGTGTTCTATATATATCTATGAGGTCCAACTCGTCGAGTATGGCATTCAAAGCCTTTGATTCTTTGCTTAGTTTTTGCCAGGGTGTTCTGTCTATTTCTGATAGTGGAGTGTTGAGGTCCCCTACTATTAATGTATTTTTATTTATATGTCTCTTTATTCTGGTTAAGAGTTGGCTTGTGAGTCTCTAGTTTAAAATCCAATTTATCTGATATGAGAATTGCTACCCCAGCTTTCTTTTGAGGTCCATTTGCATGAAAGATGGTACTCCATCCCCTTACTCTCAGTCTGAATGCATCTTTGGGTTCGAAATGAGTCTCTTGTAGACAGCAAATAGATGGGTCATTTCTTTTTATCCAATCTGCAACCCTGTGTCATTTTATGGGAGCATTCAAACCATTCACATTAGCGCTAAGAACTGAGAGATATGATTTTAATGATGCCATGTTGCCAGTAAAGTCTTTGTTTGTATCGGTTGTGACTTTCTTTTGTGTATCACTCTTGGGGCCTTTTTACCTTTATAGAACCCCCCCTTAATATCTCCTGTAAGGCTGGTTTCGTGCTTATGAAATTGGTTAATGATGGCAATTCTGAAATGTCTTTATTTCTCCATCAATTCTGAATGACAGCCTTGCTGGATAAAGGATCCTTGGCTGCATGTTTTTCTCTGACAGAGCTTTAAAAATGCTCCCCCAACCCTTTCTCTCATTCCAGGTCTGTGTAGACAGGTCTGACGTAATTCTGATGCCTTTGCCTTGGTACGTGAGAAATTTCTTTGCCCTGGCCGCTTTCAATACTGTATCCTTGGATCTAATATTTGCGAATTGCACTATGACGTGACGTGGGGTAGGTTTGTCATGGTTGAGCTTGGGAGGGGTCCTCTCTGCCTCTTGGACATGAATGTTTGTTTCCCTCGCTAGATTCAGACCCTCTGTTCTGTCCCAGTGATCTACACATCTATTCTTTCACCAATATCCTTAGTCTGGTTTTTAAAGGAACTTTCTCTAGATTTGTACCTGACTACCCTGTTTTTGTACTGGTCTGCTGCATGGTATAGATGAGAACAGAAACAATTTTCTAAAGAATGTATTTTCTGAGCCTTAGCTCTCTGTTACCATTAAACAATGTCCCTCTAACTGTTTTAGTAAACATGTAGATTCTTTCTTTGGGATATTTTTTTTATTCATGTCCTTCCTATTGTTTTGCTATAGAAAATGCATTAGGATAAAGTTATCTGAAGATGACAATAAAAGGAAACTCCCTTAAGCAAGCTAACCATGGGTCCAAGAGATGCTCTACCATTTTTCTGTATGTTCAGTGGCCCTCAACCACTGCCAAATACAGAAACACACAGACCAGCACGCATATATTTATTGGCTGATCACAAATTCTCCTCCCCACCTTCATTCCGGTATTCTTCACCCAACTTTCTTTTCTATAAAATCCTTCTCATCTTGGGGGACCTGGATGGCTCAGTCAGTTAAGCATCTGCCTCTGGCTCAGGTCATGATCTCAGGGTCCTGGGATCAAGCCCCTCGTAGAGCCCCTCTTTGGGCTCCATGCTCAGCACGTGTTTCTCTTTCTCCCTGTGCTCCTCCCTGGCTTGCGCACTCTTGCTCTTTTGCTCTCTCTCTCTCAAATAAATAAACTCTTTAAAAATAAAGAAATAAAGAAATAAATAAAATCCTTCTCACCTTAAAAATTCTCTATGTCCCATCATCATTCCCTAGCTCAATCCTTAGTTCACCTATCTTTTCTATTAATATATATAAAAGGGAAAAAGAGACACTGAAGTTAAATATAAAGCATACATTAATTTTTCAGATTTATTGTTAAGTGACATTGATGGAGAATAAAGCATAATAAAAAGTAGACGTCATAGTACTTTAGAACAAGAAAATAAAAATAAAAAATATTCTAAGATGGGTCTCTGTCAAAACCAGAACCAAAGGTACAAGTACAGTGAGAAGTGCACAGCTGAACTGAACATAAATGTCATCAGCGGTGTAATGGAAAGGGACCATCCGGCATCCCATTTTTAATTACATGATAATGAAAAGACCCTGCAATGTGATCCCCCTGAGGTTTCTGGATAGGCTGTTCCCTAAGATAGCCCCAACAAAGGTAATGGGCAGGAATTTGGGTGGAATCTTGAGTAGGAACAAAGGAAGAAGTGTCCTATGGTTATGTATAAATATGTAAAATCAACCATCAAAATCCATTCATGTCTGAGAACTTCTGGGACACCTCAGAGCTCTTGCTTTCCCTGCAGCCCCTGATCAGGTCAGCGTGGCAATAAATCATGTAGCTGCCTATCCAAATTGCCTCATCTATTCTAATAAGTGGTTGACATTAAAGAAACCATGGACCAGGAATGATGGCACATACTTATCCAGTGCCCAGTTCAAGTTGGCCTATTAAAGATGTAATTAGGACACACTGCATCTTGAGTTGGCTTTCTTGTCTTTATGACTCTCCAGAGACTTCTAACTGCCAGAATGGGGAATACACATGTTGTTATTCTCCTCTTCAGGTCAGGATAACAGTATCCATCTTGTTTTGTTTTGGAGAAAATAAAAGTTTAAGAAAATAAAATATCATGAATGACATTAATCACTGTGAACACAGAAGCCTTTCATTTCTTTGATTCTTGCCCACGCCTAAACTCCATCTATGCAGGCAAGTATAAAGTGATTACTCATTTAATATTCTAATAAAAATGGTGATATTTTCTTGTAACCAATGGAAAAACAGGCAGAGTGATTTAGTAAAGGAGATACCTTTACTCGGGGGGATCCTATCCTGAGATGATAGGATGATGGGGTATACAAGTAATATAAAATATACCTTAGAGTTGAAAAAAATAGGCCAATACAGGTCAGATTCTACTTGAAAACCATCTGGTTCAACATACCTCTAAAAATCACTTTAATAAATAAGCAGATGGCCCTAAGAAACTGCTTTGCCAATATGATTACAGATAATTTTATTAAATTCTCAATAACAGATATCTACCAGGCCTACTTATGCCAAACATGCTACCATTAATCATCTAAGTTGTAACTACATTTGTCTTCAATATTAGAAGAGTTTTTAAATGCTGGCCAAAGTCAGTGTTAAGAATAAGTCAACTACCAGAAGAGCTAAACCAACATGACTTGAACAAATTTAAAAGAAAGAATGAAAGAACAAAGTATAATATGGAGGGGAAAAACTTAAGTTTATAAGCAAAATAGAAATGGGAAAAATTCTGAAGGAAACCCGAACACCTGGTTTGTATGGCCAATGCTATTGATGAGAATCTTTAGTCCAGCGGCCCCACACAGACCCCTCTGTCTCACTCTTCACAGCTGTAATTGGAGAGAAAGGAAAGACAATGCTATCTTCACTTTCCTCTCCACATCACAAGTAAAGAAGTTTTGATTCACAGCCAAGATACTCCATGATAGGGACACCTGGGTGGCTCAGTCAGTTAAGTGTCTGCCTTCTGCTCAGGTCATGATCTCAGAGATCTGGGATCCAGCCCCACATTGTCATCAGGCTCTCTGCTCAGTGGGGAGTCTGCTTCTCCCTCTCCCCTCTCCCTCTGCACTTCTCCTCCCCCACCCCAGCTTGCACTCATATTCTCTCTCTCCAATAAATAAATAAAATCTTAAAAAAAAAAAGATATTCCATAATATCTCAGCAAAATTTTGTATCAGAAAATTAGAATTACTTAAAGAACTGACTATGCTAACAAAAAAATACATAGAAGATACCTTATAAATATAAAGCACTATATACACATAACCTATAACAATTAGCCATTATTATAATCATTTTACAGGGAAAAGGTTATTTGGAACATCATAAATGAGTTAAGATTGTAATTAGGCATATAGTTTATCTTCAGTACTGGGGATTATGGACTATGTTCACCAAATATTAGATAGTTTGTGATATACCTGATGTAATTAAATGGTAGAAATTAAAATAGTAATCAGGGCCTTGATTTCCCAATTCTTATTTTGTTAGATTATCTAGCCTTTAATCCTAAGAAAATTGGGCACTATGTAATTATAATGATTAAACATAATAAATTATAATAAATAAGCATATAGCGCCTATCGTTTTGTCACTTTCCCTTCCAAGTTCCTCATCCTCACAACTTACTATTTAAGAAATCAACTTAACTGAAGTGGGAGATTATGGTGCAGTTGGATAAATTCAATGCCTATTATGTATCCCACATCCACTGAGGCAGAAAATTCCAGCCACTTAATGGTCAAAATATTTTTTTTAATGTTTTTCTTCTAAAAGTTTCTAGGAAACTGTATCCTTTTCAAGAATTCAAAACACCCTCATATCATTAAAATAAAACCAGCATAAATGTACAATCTCTGAGAATTGATCTCTTTTTTTTTCAAAAGAGGGTGCTGCATCCCAGATTTGTAAAGAAAACTGGTCTGGACACTGAGATTTCTGGAATTCCCAATTTTCCAGCAGGTATAAACACTGAAGTAAATATTTCCTTGGTTGCCAAACCAGAAGGAATCCATCTGAGAAGAAAGGGAGAGAATGTTTTCATCAGATTTTTTTTTAATTATGCTGTTTCTCATAAAGGAAGATGATACAGTTGGTTCATGATCAATGGAATGTGCATTCTGAGCCGATCATTAGTGATGTCATCCACTTGTGCCAGAACTAACCATCCCTGGATTCTCCAATCCCCATCAGGCCAATCAGCACTTACTCCTATTCTCTCCTGGACTGTTCACTGCCCCTTGCAGATCAGCTATTCTTTGAAATGCTACATACCCCCAAATTATCTTTCCTCATTTCCTCCAGTTCTGTGAAATAATAGGAAAAATGTTTGTATATATATAAACATATGTGTAAAATATATGTGTTTTATATATACATATATAACAAGTAATACATGTTATATATTAGATTCTTTCCCTGGTTGCTGGCATAGAGCTCCTAAAATTTTTATAATTTCCTGATAAAAACACTGGGAGCATTTTTTGTTTGACTATTTGTCTTTGGCCTTGGTGCCTGACCCAGAGCTCCTAAATCTCTTGTAATTTTCTGGGTGATGGGAGTGTCCTCTGTTCTAATGTGGTGACTATTGTTGGGCTCCTGGATATCTTCAAGACAGAGGGTGGTCACCAGAAACACCAAGCCATGATTATTAAAAGCCTAGAACTTTCAGCCACTTCCCATCCTCCAGGAAAGGGTAAGGGACTAGAGATAAATTTACAGATTGATCATGCCTGTGTGATAAAGCCTTATAAAAATCCCTAAGTACTGGGTTCAGAGAGCTCTCAGGTTGCTGAACACATGGAAGACTGGGATGGTGGCCTGCCTGGAGAGGACACAGAAGCCCCTCACCCTTCCTCCCACATCCTGCCCTCTGCATCTCCTCCATCTGGATGTTCATCTGTACCCTTTATCATATCCTTTTATAATAAACCAGTATATGTAAATATTTCCCTGAGTTCTGTGAGCCATTCTAACAAATTATCAAATGCAAAGAGGGAAAATCAGGGAACCTTGACTTATAACTGGTCAATCAGAAGTACAAGTGATAACTTGGAACTTGTGGTTGGGACCTGAAGGTGGGAGAGGTCAGTCGTATGGGACCAAGCCCTTAACATGTGGGATCTGACACTGTCTCTGAGTAGATGATGCCAGAATTGAGTTGAACTGTAGGACATTCAGCTGGTGTGAGAGGATTGCTGGTGTGGGGGAAAACTCCACAAATTTGGTAACTAGAAATGTCAGAAGTGAAACGTGGTAGTAGTCGGAGAATAAAGGAAACGCAAGATTGTTTTTCCTATAGAAGTCCCCAGACTCTTATTCTTATCCCAGGCTTTCCTCAATAACCCACCTCTCCCACCAACAGTTTCTAGTTAGGAGTAGACGAGCTAGTGAAACTGATTTAAACTAAGATCTAACATTTTAAAGGGACTATTTGTTGACACAAATGGCTCTCTAGCCAGTAGGGCTTATAGAATTATGGGAGTATGAAGGCTCATCCCAGTAGGAGACCATTCCATATACCCTCTAGCCCTTGTCCTGCCACTCCTCTATTGACACCTCCTCTATCAAGATCCTTCTCTTGACCAACGACAAATATTTAAAAGGAGGTAAACTAAGATTCTGAATGCAGTTGATTCTATGGATCAGAGATACACTTGGTGACACTGTTATTAGACCTGACATCCAGGCCGCTTGAGCGTTATGCTGTAGTTTCATGTTACTCAAGTGCGGTCCACAGACCAGCAACATCAACATCTCCTGGGAGCTTGTTAAATATGCAGATTCTCTGGGCTCCATCTTAGCCCACTATATCTCCAAGGATTTGCAGACACAGTAACGTTTGAGAAGCTGCTGTAATTTAGAGAGCTGAACATCACCAGCAAGTTTTTAACAGGTGATACATGGTCGCACTGAGTGTGTAAGCTGATCTCCTGCTCTCGTTATGAGCAGGAATCATGGGGATATCTGCAGAGCACCTTTGTTCCTATCTAGTCCATATGAAGTAATGGGAGAAGAATGTCCTGGCAGTAGAAATAGCCAAGGCTGGAAGCAAGCTTTGCTCTGTTACCCTCATCTGTTCTCAGCTGCTTTCAGACTTCAAAAATGAACTTTCTGGTTTCAACATCCACACCATGTTATAGTCATTAGGCCGAATGCTATCTGGACTCCACATAGGCACTGTATTGACACCCCGGCAGTGCATTCTGTTGCAAAGCCAAAACCAAAGCTAAAGGACATTCGACATAATTGCTCCTAATGACAAAAATACCTAGACATAATTCTTTGATGGACTTTTCTATTGCAAAGATAGAGAGAATCTTGTTATCCATAGCAACTGTCAGATAATTTTGTCATGTTCATTTTATACGTCAGGAGATCGAAAAGGAGAGGTGTAAAATGAACTTACCGGCAATGCTTATAAGCCAGCCACATCACCTAGGATGAAAAAACAGTCAAGTGCTCCCCAAATAAGGAATAAAACGAAGCCTCATGTTTGATCCACATGCCTATGAAAATGCATCCCTTTCATTTCTAGAGATGATGTAAGCCATGAAAACTGGTGACATGCCAACAGTCAGGGTCCTAGCCTTCAAGGGACAAGGAGACAAGGAGAAATACTTGTTTAGGGACAAGGAGAAATACTTCTGTGACTTCAACAGCTAAGTCTAGTGGAAGAACTGCATGTGTTCTCCCTAAAACTCTCCAAGCTAGCCTACTGTGAATATAGAATAGCGTGTACTATGTATTTCTGCATAAGTTTTCAATGAGTAGGAAAGAGCCCATAATGGGGAATGTGTAAGGGAGATCAAAAAATGATTTAAAAAGTAAAACAAAACACATTCTATCCCAGCAGAAATAGTAATCTGATCAAAACCACATCCTAGTAAAATATTTTGCCAGCATCCTCTGTGTATTGAGTACCTTTTTTCCCTTTGGGTTTTCTCATTAGAAATGAAAATATTATATGTGGGTTTTTTCCCCAAGAATTTCCTCATTGGCCTTTTCCCACTAGTTTTGGTGTCCTCGTGAAATTAAGAGAAAACAACTGTGGTAAAGAAATAAGTGTGCATAGCCACCACAAGAGCATACATCAACCCAGGCCTGTGTCTCTAAGGCTGGCAATAATATCAGCAAAGGTGCATCTAAAAAAACCAAAATAAAAAAAACCACACACCAAAAAATCAGGCACCAGAGTCCATGAAAACTTGGTTTATGTAATGCTTGGTTTTCATGAAAACTTATCTTTCTAATTTCCCTAACTCCAGCTCTGCTGTAATTACCTCTTGCACAGCTCTTAAACTGCTATACCTACCTTGATGGTACCATATGTGTAAGGACATTCACTGGGCAAGGATCATGTTTTTTAAATTCTTCCCACTGCCACAGTTCAGAGTTTGGGACAGTGCACACAAATGAGTACTCATTTTCTAAAAATAAATGAAACTTTTTGAGGCAGAAAGAAAGTTAAATGGTTCTTTGGGTGGAGACAGAGGGTTAAGTATGGTGAAGCAATAAAAATGTTGTTGCCCAATGAACAGCATGCTCAGTCCATATAATTTAACTATGTGCAGATACATGAGGCATACTGAGAGGAAATTCTTGGCCTAAGCTACCTCAGGCCCTGGACCCTACTGGCAGCCACCAATAAGGGAAAGATGGCCTTAGTCCTTACCCTTATCGGCTTTCACCTGGCCAGAGGAGATGCTGAAAGTCAGGCCTGGATTGCTAATCCTTTCCTTGGGCCCCCCAGAACCACAGGGCAAGCTTCCTCTCACATTCATTACATTCATTTGTCAACAACCCTGAAAAATTTGGATAAAGACAGGTGGAGGTAGGGAAAAGATGAGAAAGACAGAGATCGAGATAGAAGTAGAGAGAGAGAGGGAGAAGGGACTGGACCTCATCCACCAACACACATAGGACGTAGCCCAGATCTACCGATTTGGTTTAAGAGATTTAGCTGAAGTTGCACTGTCCTCATTAATGCCATCAAGAAATTTCAGCCTTAGGCAGTCTTTATCTTCATGGCTTCTTCCTTAACCATAATATCCTGTTACTATTTTATTTTACATGCCAATTCTGCACGATTTACTTAGCTGTCTCAGGAAAATGCTATGTTACAATACCACAGAAGACATTAAACTTGATAGAAAGTCGTCTAATGTTTTGGCCCTTCAGTTTCACTATTAAGCTTTCTTATTCAAATCCCAAAAGAAGCAGTGGGTAAGGTGACAATGTTTACTTTAACCACTTCTTTGAATTTTGAAAATGATTTGAAATTATCCTCGGCTTATATTGGGGGAAATTTTTAAGTAAAGTTCTAAAGTAACTTCATTTGGGGTGCCTGGGTGGCTCCGTCGTTGGGCGTCTGCCTTCAGCTCGGGTCGTGATCCCAGGGTCCTCCCTGATCAGCAGGAAGCCCGCTTCTCCCTCTCCCACTCCCCCTGCTTGTGTTCCCTCTCTCGCTGTCTCTCTCGGTCAAATAAATAAAATAAAATCTTTAAAAAATAAAACAATAAAGTAACTTCATTTGACAGTGAATTTTTAAAACAAGCGATGATCGTAGAGCCAAGGCCAACTTCAGATAGATGTGTGTAAGTTCTTCCCAGAAGGTTGACTACCACCGGCATTGCTAAGTCAAGAGGGGACAGCCCACAAGTCTCCCTTTGGCAATGAGCAGCCGCATGTAATCAGAAGTACATAAAAGGAAAAAGTGAAAACATCCTCTGTTTTGCCAAAAGCTTGTCTCGGTGTCTCCTCTCTGCTGGCACCACCATGTTTTCTAGAGCCTGGACCCCGCCTATTTTGCTATCTCAGTAAGGAAGACATCTTGCTATTGACACCTATTCTCTAGACTTCACCATTTTGCATTCTAACCTGTGACATCCAGGACTACCTTATTCTATGAATTCAAACTCCTTCCCTTAGTCTATCTAAAACCAAAGCAAACTAGGCCCCTCCTTCCAATTCATACTCTTCGCCCTGTTCGCCTTAACTATTCCTGGCCCACTGCTGCCCCAGAGTGACAATCTGGCATTAGTTCGCACATGCTGGAAGGACTGATGCTCTCCAAACAAAAGACATAGCATGCTTTAAGAGCCCATATATATATACACACTCCAATATTAATGAAAATACGGCATCACTGCTAACATTTCTCCAAAGAGGACTTTGTGGTGAAAAGCCTTAGAGGGTAAGCAAGACAAAGACATGGGCTTTCACTACATTGGGCACACCTACTTGACCACAGAGAGGCTGCAACTCAGCCATGCTGCAGGCTTAGGGGTAGTGAATTCTCCGCTCTCTGTTCAGCTCCATCTTTGTGACCACCAACAACCAGTGTAATTCCTTGCGAGGCTAACCACCGTCACCAGCTGAGCTTGGCACAGAGCCCGTTTTCTGCTCCACTCGCAAATACCTTCTTAAACCACCTTATATGACCAGTTCAGTTCTCAGGCTACTCTAGCACAGCTGTGGCCAGCTGCACGCAGCCTCCAGCCCAGTCATGGATTATGTACCAGATGATTCTTGTCCACTGAAAATACTAGAAATAACAAGGAATACATCATACTGCTGAGAAACTGGATCCACCAAGAGAGACCAAAGGAAAGCTATGACATTTGAGGAACAGGCAAACACTTCCCGCACAAGTATTTGCCGAAACAGGTATATTATGAGGAAATTAATCCCTGGATTCCCAGACATGCATTTATTTTCTGGTTCCTTTGTTTTTAATTTTGTTTCTTTCTGGTGGGAGGAAGTTTCGGAGAAGGAGAAACTCTCATACTTTACCCAATACATTTTCTTTTCTTCTCTCTCAGACAGCAAAAACAACTTTGGATACTCTACTGGAATGTTGTCACAGCTCTGAATGTGGAAACCAATGTAACTATGGCCAGAAAGGACAAAGAACAGAGGTTCCACGTGGTATAATGAGTAACACCTTTTTAAAAACTCAGAAAACCGACCAACATTTGAGAACGAACTTGGTCTAACCAAATATCTCCATATAGAGGGGTAGGCAACTACAAGTGGAATCGTTGTTATTAGATCGATAATTTAAGCTCCACAGTGTAGCTGGACGTTTTCAACGTAAAGGCAACTTAAGAGCATTACCATCTCAGCATTATTAACCTCTTCGAAACGCTTCCTGGCACAGGTTCCCGATGGCCTTCACTGAGTTTCTGTCGTTCTTTCCCTCCCGCTGCTCTGTGTCTTCCCACACTCAGCGAGTGGAACATTTGGATCATTTTTAAAGTGGGTGAGGGAAGAGACTGAGAAAAAGAAATAAGTGAAGAACAGGATTACTCTCTAGTAGTAATAAATATTTCACTTGAGAAGCGCCTACCAATAAATCTCAGCTCTACAGACAGACACACAACTGTAGCGCTGCTCTTTCGTTCATATATGAGATCTTTGAAAAAGACGCTCAGTCTTCAACTATGAAAAGTTGAATGTGCCTCGGTTTGATTCACTCTTTCCCAGTGTACCCACATCTAATGAAGGTTTCCTTTTCAAAGAGCTAAGTAAATGCCTGCATCTTGTCTCCCTGCTTGCTAATTATTTAAAGAGATGATTCAACGCCATGGTTGAAAATGCAAGAAGTTTTTATTACCGAGGGTCAATCTTCAGACCATGGCAAAACAGTTTACTTCATGATACTTCTTAAAATTCTTTTCCCACTGACAAATTTGGCCCCTTCACAGAGGCAGGATCAGTGAGCTTCTGGAAGGAGAAAGCCTCGGGTTTGCCAAGAGTCTCCCCTACTAGGCTGATGACACCTATTAAAACTCCAGAAAGGAAAATCCTCCGGAGGTCAGGCAGCAGGAGTTGCCGTCCTAGGTCCCAACTGTTTCTCAATTTAAAGTGAGTCAGGCAATGGCGCAATAGCATTCCAGGTGCCTGAAGGAGCCTGAATTGTTTTGCAACTTTAACGGCATCTTTATGAAGGCAACGGGTCATGCAGAGATGATGCTACTGTTTCTGTGAAATTTTAGTGGGACCCAGAGCAAACTGCAAATCCATTCGGCATTCCTCTTTTCCTAATACCAGCCTCTGCCCACCGTGTGTCTCTGGGCATGAAGAGACGTGCATCTCAGAAACAAGTTGGAAAGAATAGGTTTCACTGAAGGCATGCTCATTCTGGATTCAAAATTATCAACATGTGGCACTTGGGGCTGAGAACAGAATGACGGTCATCTGTGGCAGAAACTGCTATAGTTGTCCCTCACCATTTTTTGCTTCCTATGGTCATAGAATTACTGAGCTAGATAAGTATTTGACCACCTGGAATAAATAAAGACTCTTCTTCCCAGCCTCTTTTCATTTAGGTGTAGCCATTTGTCTAAATTCTGGCCTGAGGGATATAAATAGAAGTGATATACGTATGGGCAACTTACGGTAAATAATCTTAAAGGGACAGAGGAGGTATCTCCCCCCTTCTCCTTCTTCCTGTTACCTGAAGAGTAACATGATGGCTGGAGCTGAAACAGCCTTCTTGGACCATGGTGTGACCTTGAGAAGAGAGGTCACCAAGTTAGGGGGCACTAGATCCCTGAGGGCTTTGTGGAGCACAGCCTTGCTAATGGCCGGGGACTTTTTCCTCCAGACATACAATGGAGACATAAACTATCTCATTTTGAGTTTTAGTGTTACTTTAACCCAACACTTTTCCCGATATATCATCCAACACTTTTTCACAGTGCCTTAGCTCAAAATGTTTCCAGATGCAGTTTGTTTTTGTTTTTTTAAATAACTCCATAGATGGAAAAAGGAAAAAGGAAAGAGGAAAGAGAAGGGAAGGGAAGGGAAGGGAAGGGAGGGGAAGGGAAGGGAAGGGAAGGGTGCGATGCTAAGGCTGCCATTGTAAGAGTTTCCTGCACATTTATTTCCAAGCATAAGAAAACTGGGAGTTTTTTCCTCTCCCTTGCTTGGCCATTTATTCTCATACCACATCCTATTTCACTTTTCTCACCTAGTGTATACCCTGGAGATTTTAAGTCAACTACAGGATGAATTCTTCAGCAGACAGTCATAACATGTACAAAAATGAAGTGTTTACAGAGTTTCAGAGGTCTCTGAAAACACTTTTCTGAGAACAGCCATTTTAGTACTATAAGGCCTTTGATCAATTTCTGAAATCAAATTCTCAGCCACTGAACTTAGTAGGAACTTATCGAATTTAAAAAAAAACATCTAAATAGTAATCACTATTCTCCAAATGTGTTCATTCATGTGAGAAGCTACTGCTGTGGAAAGTTATTTATAGTCAAATAAAGTTCCTTGTTTATGTGCATCCTACATACACATACACACACACACATGAGTGTGAGCTTCATGAGGTCAGGAATAGAGTAATTGACTCAATAACTATCTGTAAATCAGTGCAAAAAAAATTTTTTTAAATCAGTGCAAAGCTTCCTGGACTGTTATTTTTTTTCATTTGTGCTTCTCTTCCATCTTCCTTCTACATCTGGATTGATGACAAGAAGGAAAAGGAGAAAGACTCTGAAGAAAAAAAGTATTGGGATAATTAAAGTAGAGAGACCCACTTAATAAAGCATGAGATCTACATTCTCCACTCAAAGGAACTTCACCAGATAAGAAATAGTCTCTTTCCGGCTAGAATCACACACCTAATGTTATTATTCCACCAACAATTCTGCATTGATCTTGTCACAACTTTCCCTATTTGGAAACCAATTTGGCAATTGGTTCACCATGGCACCATTTTTCAATGGTAAAATAGTTGAAAGGGGACTGGGTTTTGAAGTCAGGGAGACGTGGGGTCAATGCTCTTTCAACACTTAGCTGAAAAGTGAAGTCCCCCTCTAATTCTCTCCCTCTGTTTTCTTCCTGATAAGCAGAGATGATAACATTAAGTAACATACAAATTACCGCAAGGATTAAATAAAACACTAGGACAATGTGTGGCACATGACAACACCCAACGTAGCAATGATGGTAGTTGTGATTATGAGCTCTTGTGGCAGCTGTCACAGGGCTTCTCTGGGATATGCCTGGCTGACGCCCCTGGGTGGATGAATAGGCACATAGCAGGTCAACTCTCGAGGTCTTCCTCCTTCATCTGAAAACTAAAGACTTGGACCAGATAATTTCTAGGAACTGTCTAACTCCAATATGTGATTAGTCTGCTATTATGACTCTGTTAAAATAATTGGGAAAAATATTAAACACATATTTCTTTTTTCTTCATCTGAATTTAGGGGACTAGCATATTTGTATTGGATATTCTCACTGTGACTCACTTGTTGGATAACTTTTGTCAAGTCTAAATAAATTAAACTTCATACTCCGCATTTATCAAATAATTGGGAATCCTATGATTCACATAACCAACAGGGGTATTGAGAAAACCATTTAACAAATGCAGAAGGAATTCGTGCAAAAAAACATTGAGCTTATTGTCGAAATTATATTATTCTCTGAAATTGTTTTATAAATTTAACATGTAATACAATTCTCTTGTGAAACTTATATGTCAAATATTTTAATCCATGGGGCTGTATGAAATAAGTGTGAGATAAGAGAAGATATATATGTTCATCTCTGTTCCCCATTCATGGCACAGAGCTACTAAAAACCTTGTAACTTCCTAAGTGACAAGTGACAAGAAGCACCTTTTGTTCTAATATTTGGTCTTTAACCCTGGTTCCCGACACAGGACTCCTGAAACCCAAGTAATTTCCTGGGTAATAAGAGTATCTTTTGTTCTAATGAGGCATCTCTGGGTGGGCTCCTGGATGCCTCCTGAATGAGGGCTGCTCACCAGAAAGACCATGATTAGAAGCTTGGAACTTTCGGCCCCACCCCCCATTCTCTTGAGAAGGGAGAAGAACTGAAAATGGAGTAAATTACATGATTGAAGCCTCTATAAAATCCCAAAAGTACAGAGAGCTTCCAGGTTGGTGGACACATCCACACCAAGAAGGTGTCACATCCCAACTCCACAGGGACAGAAGCTCCTGCACTTGGGACCCTTCCACACCGTGCCCTATACATCTCTTCATTTGACTATTCATCTGTACCCGTCGTCATACCCTTTAATAAACTGGTAAATGTAAGTAAATCTTTCCCTAAATTCTGTAAGCTACTCTAGCAGATTAATCAAACCCAAGGAAGGGTCATTGGAACCTCTGATTTATAGCTGGTTGGTCAGAAGCAAAGGTGATAACACTATTTCCAGGTAGATAGTGTTAGAGTTGTGTTAAATTGCAGGATACCCAGCTGATGTCACAGAAAATTGCTTACCGGTGTGGAGGGAAATCCTCTACATATTCAGTAGCAGAAAGGTCAGAAGTGAAGTTTTCTGTGTGAGTAATAAAGGAGACACATAGGGAAGAGAATCACAGTGGGAAAGAACTGGGTTGTTTTTCCATTTCAGTAAGCATATAACCTGAGATTCTAAAAGTATTTTGTTCTTAGGAGAAGCATAGAATATGCTTAAGACTATTACATCAAAGGCACAAGATTATTGGAAGCATAGACAATGAACAAGAAACATTTTGCTTAAACTATGGCATATAGAAATTTAAGTGACTTTTCTATCATCTGCATCAGAAAACAAATTACACTGCACATGGTTCCATAAGAGCAGGATACTTTATCCTTTGAAACATCTGGCGTCCAACTTGCCACCACTAAAACCGCCTAAAATAGCATGGCTTGCTTCTTAACTATAAAAGTCGTGAGTCAAACCCAAATCCCCAGGGTGCCTGTTGTCCCTGAAATACATGAAGGCTGAATACTCAGAGTAAGTGCAAAAAAAAAAAAAAAAAAAATAGTTCTGAAACTTTTGGACAAATAAGGAGAATCACTCTGAACAGAGACTAAATTGGATTGGAACATATGTTTGGTCTTTGCAGCCAAAGTACATAATCAAGTATAACAAAACAAAAGCTTGATACCAAACTTGCCAGGGAAACTTGTTTTGTCATTCTGAAATCTGCTCTACTTTAAGCAAATCTTTCCAAAGCAAAAACAAGTATCTAATCACATATGATGTTATTGGTCTTGGTTCCCTGCACTGATTGTAAAGGTAAAGAATCAGTCCACTATTTAGAGAAAATCCTCATTAACTAAATTTAGTTTCTAGTTGGTAATCAATTAAATGTATCTGAGCTAAGTACATATCTACTATATCCTATAAGACATATTTGTCAAATTATAGAAATCAATCAATAAGATGATCTTTTCACATACTCAACACTGGGGCAGCCATATTGAAAGACATAAAAACTCAAAGCTTCTGTCCTCATGACTGCTGCCTAATTAATTGAGCAGTTATTAATATTCCCAAAACCCAAGTCAAAAAGCTTAGTAAGAATGTAATAATTTAATATCATGACTGTCAATTTCAGTTGTCAAGTTCAATTGATTGGAATAATATAATTCTGAAATTAATTCATATACTTAGAAATACCCCCAAGCCTTATTATCACCACTCAAAATTTCTACCACATGTAGAACCGCTTTTTCTGTTCCTAGAACCACCTCTTCCTCTAAGTGGCTTCCATTTCCAATTTAAAGCTGGATCTTTATCTTCAGCCCATTTTTTTCTAGCCCTCATCTTGGTCTAGCTCTTGTCCTTCCCACTTTACCAAACTTCTAGTCCATTCTTTGAGTCCTTCCTCCATTCTCCTTCAATGGTCAGACACTAGTATCAAGGCCACATTTCTAACATCTTTAACAGTAGATACCAACATTACAAAGTTAATATACAAATTTATTTTATAAAACCTATACAAATTCACATATATTTCTTTTAAATATACATGCCTAAACCTTTCAAAATGCCAGACTTTTAAGAAAGTTATATCTTTTACATTTAGAGAAGAAAAACAATGAGGTATATAGTTTTCTTAGCTGGAAAACATTCTAAAGGAACTTTCAGGTGCTTCTTTCAAAAAATACCTTTTTAGTATTTGTCCACAGGACAGCACATGAAATACAAGATCATCACTCTTTCGGCCCAACCTGCCTCTCCAGACTTCTTTTTTCAACAATCCTACACCCTTTTCCCACTCTCCCAACCCAACCCCATAATCTACTTGAAGAATAACTATGTATGTTATAAAGCCAAGCTTAAGTATCACCTTCTCCCTACAAGAGTCAACTGAGTCCCCCAAGTGGAGTAAGCCCCATTTTATGCCCTCACTGATATCTATTCAGACTTCTATCATGGCACCTATTATAGCATGATATCTATAGTATGGCAGTCTGGAACTCTTCCAGAGTTGCTCTTCCCATCTCTATCCATGCAGCTATTCCAAGAGGAACCAAATTCTTAAATGACCCCCTCCCAATGGCCACACTTCACTGATCTAGAACTGGACCCCTTGTCTAAGCCAGGATGATCAGAAAACATCTCAAGAATGTTTTAAACTGAAGCTTCAAGGGGCACCTGGCTGGCTCAGTTCGCAGAGTGACCAACTCTTGATGTCAGCTCAGGTCTTGATCTCAGAGTTGTGAGTTCAAGCCCCCCATTGGTAATTGAAGGTTTGAAAGTTAATGAATCCCTCCCCTTTGTGGAAATCATAGACTTGATAGCTAAGAGTTGCAAAAGTGAGCTCACCACCACGGAGAATAAATCCGACTTACAATGAGGGACAAGGAAGGTGTCACTCTAAAAAAACCACAGAGGTGAAGGAGAGAAACTCGGTCCTAGGATAAATTACTGCTGCCAGCTGTCCCCAAGGCTTGGCTGCATCCCTGTCTTTTCATGCTTTGTTTGTTGTTAACTTCGCTGGATTCTGTAGGCTAATAAATTTCCCATTTGTCTTAAAATAGTTTAAGTTGAGTCTCTGTCACATGCAACCCAAAGAGTTTTAGCTATATATTTGCCCCCTTTTTTTTTTTTTCATATGCCTGTTTCCCTGCAAGAGATTGTAAGCTTCTGGAATGCATGGGACATGTGTTATTCATCCCCAGTGTTAAGCATGACTCATGGTACAGAGTAGCCACCAAATGAATAAATAAATGAAAGAATGAATGAGTTAAGTGAGTATACCATCAATTAATGACTCTAGACTAACAGCTAATTACTCTATTCAAAGGCAACCTATATTTTTACACTGGCCATAACTGGTGCATTGTCACTGTTTTAGGTCCTAAGGTAACAAATTTAAACACATAATCAATCTAAAAAGGAAGATGAAATAGAAAACATATACAAAGATAAACACATAAACTTAATTAGCCATGGAAATAGCTACTTATCCTGTTTATTACTGGATAAATAACAATTTATATTAGGTAAAAGAAAAAGTCAACATCCTTTCTAAGCTTAAAAAAATTTTAAACTTAGGGGCCATCATCATATGAAGCATATGTTAGGTAAAAATTTCTCTCTCTTTTTTCCAGTTTGGAATTTAATATCTATGTCAATACATATTCACAGAGATCTTTATAGTCAAAATAATCATAATACCAATGAAAGCTTTAAAATATGATACAAATGTCCTTGTAAAGACATTCCATGAAATCATTCCTTTCAAAAGTAACAAAATGTTTTCTATACAAAGATAAATTTTTAAGAGAATAAAAGGGAGATTGAATGAAGATAGTCCAGTTGGCTTCTATTCTTTTCCCACCAAAAAAAAAATACATAATTGGTGGTAGGAGTGGCCTGGGTCTCACAATGCTGCAAGATGACTAATAATATATAAACCACATAAACCACCCACCATGAGCTGTTCATCCATTCACTTTAATGTGAGAGAAAAACAAAGATGGTTTTAGGGCTCCAAACTTCACAAGGACATATAGTACTCTGAGATTTTCACTTTGCTTCTGCTTTTGTCTTACATTCCTGAATTCTAGACTCCGCCAACGCCAGATGGATTTTTCAAGTTTCCTGAGGTCTAAACTCGAAGCCCACAGGAAATACTGTGAGCAGCTTCGGGGTTTGAGATGCTGAAAGAGCTCTCAGGGGCTTACAAACAACCACTTTGTGTCAAATCAGCTTGATTTAGTTGGCAAGAGACTTACCACGCAGCTGTAGGGAGGTACACGGACAGTCCCTTAGCTACCGCAGCCATCAGCCAACTATTCTCTCTCAGAAAGGATGAATCAAATTCACCAATGTTTACTCCTCAAGGTCTTATTTCAAAACTATTATTGTTAAGTTTCTGAGACCTCTAAGAAGAGATTTTGTAGCAACTTCTGTAACCTGCTTGAACATTCAATCACAGTGTCAGGAAATCTTGATTTCTAGATTAAATCCCTCATGTTTCAACCAAACCCGTTTCCATGTTCTCTTTTGAGGGGAAATAAAGTACAAATAGTCACCCTCTTCTGAGTAATAGCACTCCTCATACTTGAAGATAGTTCTCCCACTTAATATCTTCAAAGGCTTACGTTATGATCAAATAACCATCTGTGTGATTCTCCTCAAAACCTTTTCCAAATTCTTCATAAATTGTGAAGTCCTTATCTGGACATAATAATCAACAGAAACCTTCATAATCTCCTTAGTCAAGGTTATTTGAGTCACAATTTAGCTGTGAAACCTTTGAAGAGTGCTTTGTCTTCAACACATATCCCCTCACACTACACATTCAGTTTTGATTAGCTCACAAAGGAGTGTCCAGAAAAAGTCATCCGTGCTCACTGCTTCCTCTCTCGGCCTTACACCTCAACCCAGAATAATCTGACTTTGCTCACACAACTAAAATTGTCCTTGTCAGGACCTGAGTTGACAAATTCAATGAAGATTTTTTTGGTTCATACCTTAGACTTCTTGGCAGTGTTTGATGACATGCTTCTTTCTGCCTTGGTAACATTACTTCTTGTTCTAGTTCTCAAGAAGCAACTAAGTTTCCTTCAAGTTTCCTCCTTGTCTTTTAAATGTTGATTATCTCTACCTTGGAATTAACTTAACCAGAGATGTAAAGGATCTATATTCTAGAAACTATAAATCACTCTTGAAAGACATTGAAGAAGACACAAAAAGATGGAAAAATATTCCATGCTCATGGATCAGAAGAATTAACATAGTTAAAATGTCCATGCTACCCAGAGCAATCTACACTTTCAATGCCATCCCAATCAAAACACTGATGACATTTTTCAAGGAACTGGAACAAATAGTCCTTAAATTTGTATGGAACCAGAAAAGGCCCCAAATCGCCAAGGAACTGTTGAAAAGGAAAAACAAAGCTGGGGGCATCACAATGCCAGATTTCGAGCTGTACTACAAAGCTGTGATCACAAAGACAGCATGGTACTGGCACAAAAACAGACACATAGACCAATGGAACAGAATAGAGAACCCAGAAATGGACCCTCAGCTCTTTGGGTAACTAATCTTTGATAAAGCAGGAAAAAACATCCAGTGGAAAAAAGACAGTCTCTTCAATAAATGGTACTGGGAAAATTGGACAGCTACATGCAAAAGAATGAAACTTGACCACTCTCTCACACCATACACAAAAATAAACTCCAAATGGATGAAAGACCTCGATGTGAGACAGGAATCCATCAAAATCCTAGAGGAGAACATAGGCAGCAACCTATACGACATCGGCCAAAGTAACCTTTTTCATGACACATCTCCAAAGGCAAGAGAAACAAAAGATAAAATGAACTTGTGGGACTTCATCAAGATAAAAAGCTTCTGCACAGCCAAGGAAACAGTCAAAAAAACTAAGAGGCAGCCCACGGAATGGGAGAAGATATTTGCAAATGACACTACAGATAAAAGACTGGTATCCAAGATCTACAAAGAACTTCTCAAACTCAATACACAAGAAACAAATAAACAAATCAAAAAATGGGCAGAAGATATGAACAGACACTTTTCCAATGAAGACATACAAATGGCTAACAGACACATGAAAAAATGTTCAAAATCATTAGCCATCAAGGAAATTCAAATCAAAACCACACTGAGATACCACCTTACGCCAGTTAGAATGGCAAAAATAGACAAGGCAAGAAACAACAATTGTTGGAGAGGATGTGGAGAAAGGGGATCCCTCCTACATTGTTGGTGGGAATGCAAGTTGGTACAGCCACTCTGGAAAACAGTGTGGAGGTCCCTTAAAAAGTTAAAAATTGAGCTACCCTATGACCCAGCCATTGCAATACTGGGTATTTACCCCAAAGATTTAGACGTAGTGAAGAGAAGGGCCATATGCACCCCAATATTCATAGCAGCATTGTCCACAATAGCTAAATCGTGGAAGGAACCGAGATGCCCTTCAACAGATGACTGGATTAAGAAGTTGTGGTCCATATATACAATGGAATATTACTCAGATATCAGAAAGAACGAGTTCTCAATATTTGCAGCAACATGGACGGCACTGGAGGAGATAATGCTAAGTGAAATAAGTCAAGCAGAGAAAGACAATTATCATATAATTTCTCTCATCTGTGGAACATAAGAACTAGAAAGATCGGTAGGGGAAGAAAGGGATAAAGAAAGGGGGTTAATCAGAGGGGGGAATGAAGCATGAGAGACTATGGACTATGAGAAACAAACTGAGGGCCTCAGAGGGGAGGGGGCGGGGGAATGGGATAGACCGGTGATGGGTAGTAAGGAAGGTATGTATTGCATGGTGCATTGAGTGTTATACGCAACTAATGAATCATTGAACTTTACATTGGAAACCGGGGATGTACTGTATGGTGACTAACATAATATGATAAAAAAAAACATTAAAAAATAATAATAATAAATAAATAAATAAATAAATAAATAAATGTTGATTATCTCTATGGTTCTAGTCCAGGCACCCCAGCCTCTTCTCAACCGTACCTGCTGTCCCTGGGCCAGCCCTCTTTATTCCCACAATTTCAGTAACACCTGTGTACCAGTGGGCATTAGATCAATGTCCGGTTGTATTTTAGTTACTAGCATCATTTCCCATCTCTATCAATCCGAGTACCTTATCTGTAAATTTTGTCTCTTTTGTGGGAGTTTAGTGGCTTACCTAAAATAATATACTAATATTATTCACATATACATTATATATACACACACACATAAATACACAACATATATACATATGAACATACATATGTATGTATAAAATGTATAAAATCTTGGATTTCCTTATGATTACATTGTACTATGTGCTCATTGCAAAAACTCCAAATGTTTGAATCACTTAATAAATAAATATTTCTCCAGGATTCTTTGACTTAAAAAAAAGAACAATAAGTCCCTTTATCCTTTAAAATCTACTCTCTAGACAAAACTAATATTAATAGTATAATATTAATAGTGTGATGTTTCCCCCAATTTTTACCTATTTTGATATCTTCATAATCATATGTATACTTCCCATATAGGTTTCTTTCTTTCTTTTTTTTTTTTTTTTTTTAACAAAAATGGGATTATGCTATACCTATAGGACTTCAGCATGGTTTTTCATTTAATATATCATGAACATATTTCCAGGGCAGTATTTGCAGATTTGATTCATCTTTTTTTTTTTTTTAAGATTTATTTATTTATTTTGGAGAAAGGAGGAGGGCAAGGAGCAGAGAGAGAGAGAGAGAATTCTCAAGCAGACTGACTGCTGAGCACGGAGCCCGATGCAGGGCTCCATCTCACCACCCTAAGATCATGACCTGAGCTGAAATGAAGAGTTGGACTGAGCCACCCAGGCACCCCTTGACTCATCTTTTTAAGGCATACTAATAAATTTCCATAATATGAATGTATTATAAATTTAAACATTCTTTATGTATGACCTTTAGTTTATAGACACCTTTTAATAGACTTACAGATGGTAAAAGAAGAAGAAGAGCTCATAGGCCAGGGGCCAGAGCTCCCTATGCTGCCATGTTCCTGCATGAAATTTTAAGGATTCTAAGACTTCTAAATTCTAATGTAGTTTCGTGGTCATTATGAAAGTACATCTGTCAAAGTAGGAGAACAGAACATATTTTACTCAACATTTTATTAGTTTATAATTTTAAAATATTTAGACACAGGATATGTGAACCTCCTTTCATATTTCTACAGTGGGTCCCACAAATGTTAGGGGAGCCCTGAAATGTACAAGTCATTTGATAATACTAAACAAGGTAAGAGAGAGAGAAGGAAGGAAAAAAGGAAAGAGAATCGCAAATAAACATTAAGAATGAAAAGTGGACCACATTATTAAATAGAACAGAAATTAAAGAGAATACTAACAAAAAGCCTGTTATTTAGACAAAATAGGTAACTTCATAGAAAATCATACTTTATGAAAGCTGTTTTATGTTTAAAGAGAAAGCCCAAATAGTCCCATATCATTAAATGAATTGAGCAAAAAAATAAAAGAGTAAGTAAAAATTTACCACGAAGTAAAAATAAAACAACTGGGATCAAATAGTTTTACAAGTTCTACTAAAACAGTCAAGAAACCGATAATGCCAATATTATACAAACTTCCCGAAAAAATAAAAAACAGAAATTATCAATTCATTTATGACATTATTACACCCTTGTTTCCAAAACTAAAGGACATATAAAGAAAGAACATTATAGGCTAATCTAATGCCTAAACATTGACGCGAAACGCTGAACCAAATATCGGCAAGCCAAATTCAGTCATTAATAAAAATGATGTGTCATACCAAGCTTAGTTTACCCCAGAAATGCTAGAAGTGTCATTAGAAATTCTATCAGTAAAACTCATTACTTTAATGGATTTATTTTAATGGGGGGAAAGGTGTGCCCATCCCAATAGATACAGGAAAAGCATTCAATAAAATGTAAATTTGATTCATAATAGAAACTAAGAATGGAAGGATATTTCCTTAAAGAGGTGATGATTGAAAGAAAGGAAGAAAGAAGAGAAAAGAACATTGCAGCAAAAGTTATATTTCATGGTGAAACATTAGAAGTATTGCCATTCAAATCAGGAACAAGTAAAGAAAAAAAATGAAGGGTTAATTCCTAGAAGAGGAATAACTGAGCCATACGGAATGAATATTTTAAATTTTAATAGATACTACTAAATAACCTCCCAAAAGGTTTTGCTATTACAACCCCCACTATCAATATACGCATGCCCACTTCCCCACACTTCCATAAGCATTGAGTGTTATTGCTAACTGATAAAAAAGACAAATTTCATTTTAGCTTTGTAAAATGTCTATCCATGTCCTTTGTAGAGCTTTACTTATACTTTATAATTTTAAAATATTTAGACATACGATATGTGGACCTCCATTCATATTTTTAACCTGGGCCCCAGTTTTTTGGGGGTTTTTTTGTGGGGATTTGTTGTTTTTTTTACTTTAAGTTATTTTAGCATGCTGTTATTACCAAATGTGGGGGGGGGGAGGTGGTAACTGAGAGAGGTTGCTAGTAGTCTTAACTGAGCCCAATGGTTTCAGTCAAAAAAGTAAAGTGTCTTGATAAAAATTTGACCAAAAGGAGAAAACAGTGTAGCACAACACTGTTATCTGCCCCAGAAATTGAGCCAGGAAGTGCTTATTATCTCTGACTGATGCCCTCTTCCAGCCACCAAGCCCTTTGAGAGGCTTCACAGTAGATGACACAGTGAGATGGCTCTGGTGCTCCCAACCATGGAACTCTCACAACCGCAGGGGAAGTCTTCTCAGATCCCGACCTGAGATGCTGCCCTCCGGCAACGGCCCTCAGGTGAATGTGTATAGTACAACTTCTAATGGCTCAAGTCTAGAGAGACATATTCACCGACATATGCACTCTCCATGCTGCCAGAATCTATGAAACCCAGTGATAAGGGTTCTGTTTGGATGCTGTTCTAAGTCTTTCTCCCAGCAAAGTCCCCCTTCTCTGGATGGATGAGGTTGCACAGAAATCCATTCTGTGACCACAGACTCAGCATGAAAGTTTGTAACCTACACCTTTGCTCAGATCACTGGGAAGAGGAGGACTCAGATACATTTCAGAGTTGCATGACTTCTGAAACCCTTCCCAGCAGCTGGGCTGCAGTTATTTGTTGCCCTCCTTCAGGGATAACCTTAGCCCTTCCTCTCTGAGCATAGGTTTAAGGATTAAGAACACAAGTGAAGAAGTCTTTAGACTCAGATAGTCCTGAACTAAACACTAGCTGCTTCACATAGAGGCTAAGTGAGCCTGGGCACGTTCCCCTAAGTCTCCATGTCCTCCGTGTCCTCATCTGTCATTTGAAGACAATAATAAAGCCCTTCATTAGTGACTGTAAGAATTCAAGGAGATAAGTGCACTTAAATCATACCCGCCTCTTAGTAAGTGCTCAATAAATGGTAGCTGTTATCACTCTTTTTTCTCTCAAAGAATTTTCTGTTCTAGGTTCCCAGGCATCCTGTTTTTCAGTAGTTCTCCCACTTCCTCAGAAAGCTTCCAAATCCAGCTTTCCATTACCTAAGAATCAGTCACATATCCTGAGTGCAATTCACAGTTCTGTCCATACTGCGCCCTCTAGTGGCATCTCGGGGACTAGCTGACTCTTTAGAGGTGCTTCCTCGCCGCCTCTGGGGTGACACCGGGGCTGTGGGTCTATCTTACGATGTCAGATACATGCTCTCCACTCCCAACTTCACCTACCCCATGGCTTGGTTGTGGTGCTGCTCACAGGGAACTGATACGCCCTCATGTGTGAGTGAGGCTCGTACTCCTTAGGGGAGGACAGAGCAAATCACCAATCACTTCCGCCAGGAGTCTTTCAAGTTCCAGACCCCAGGAGACTCAGCCACATCAGCACGTTCATCTTCACATGCCCACCTGGGACCTCTGGGTACATAGATGTCAATTTTATCTTGAGATAGCCCTCAGTATCTCATAACTCCACAACACAGACCACAGATCGTTAACAAAAACCTATTGATTAATAGCTTAAGATTATTTCTGCCCTTGGGCCTGATTGCTCCAAGGTAGTAAAACCAAAACATCGGTGAAATTATAGAAGAGCCACGACACATTTGTTGACCCGAAGTTCCAGTACGGATTTTCAGTTCAATCCGAGGAGAAATGAGGGCGAACGCGTACACAGCACCTGCTATGTGCTAGGTGCCAGGCTAAAGACCTTGCGTGTATTTGCTCATGGGATCCTCAACACCTTGCCGGGCTCATGTGTCGCCGATGAGAAAACGGAGGCACAAAGAGCTTAATAAACTGCCCAAGGTTAACAGCTACAAAATGACACGACTACGTGACGACAAATGGCATAAAGAAGGCTACGCTACAGCCTTACAAAGCTCCTCACTGAAAGACAAAGACTAAGACACATGACCTGTTTCAACACAAAGCCCCGCTTCCCCGCGATGTAACGAGGTGGCGGCGGCAGGACGCTGGAACGCACGGCCTGAGGAAGGGCCTCCGACGCGGCCCCGAACCGTCCAGTCCGCGGCTCCCTGCAATTCAGACGGCGCTCCCGTGCGAGCTGGAGGCCGCTCTGAGCCCGCTTGCTCGGGGTCACCTTCCCAAGGCAAGCCACCTCTCCTGACGTGACACTCGCAGCGAAGCCTCGCACGAGGACACACAGGGCAGCTCTCCCGAGGGGGCCGCCGTGTCCACACGGATGACAACGCACGGAGGCGGATGTTAATCACGCTTCGAGAAGCTCTGAAGGTGAGACCCTTGCTGAGAAGTGACTGAAGCGGGCTAAGGCACTGGGCCTGAAGAGCGGGTTCGACGCTGCCCGCCGCGACAGTGAGAAAGCTGACCCTCCGCGATCGGACTGCTTATTCCCGGCCAGACGGCGGCTGCGGCGGAGGACGGCGGGCCCGGGACTCCGAGTGTGGTTTTCAGCTCCTGCCCCGAGCTGAATCTGCAGCAGTGAAACTTTCCTTGGCGTTTACAACTTCTAGGAAGTGGGACAGGCCTCCTGTTTGAAGTAGAGTTCCCACTAATCCCATTCTCAGAGGGGAGGACCCTCAGGCAACCTCAAAGACTCTAACAGAGCCCTGCAGCGACCAAGGCCACTCGGACTTGCCAGCCCGCTCACCCCGTCTCCTCATCCCTCCCCGACACGAGGTTTCCGAGCATGGACAGTCTTGACCTACTTAAAGAACTCGAAGCTCCCGCAGCAAAAATACATGTGTAAATATGTACCAGATGCACAGATCAAATTTAAGAGGAAAAGATTATGGATATGGAACTGTCAACAGGACCCTCACAATCACATTTTTTTTCAGCCTCCCATGTGGCGTGCACCTGTGGTGCGTTGTCAGTGGGTTTGGTTGAAACTCAGTAGGTTCCCACTTTTAAAACTGGCTTTATGCCTATGGGATTTTTTTCAGCTTTGCTTTCAGCAACGTGCCTGACCATAAAACTAAAAGCCATCTTTTAAAATATATACTTCTCCTTTAAAAATGTGTCTATAAAGGAGAATTGTTTTAGTATGACCATTAGGAAGATTTGGGTTAGCCTCTTTTTTTTTTTTTTTTTTTTTTACCATTTATAACATAATAAAAATTACATGGGGACAACTACAGGAGCCCAGTATTTTATTTTAAAATCTACTCTCCCTAATGAAAATGCTTCCTATAAAACACATACTAAACTTTTCTGAATAGAGCCTCAAAACACTTTTTAATACAGATAAAACAGAACAAAGAAGTAGGGGTACTGAGCTAAGCAATAAGAGCCTGGGCCAATTCCCAGGCTCACCTTGGACAACTGAATAAATTCCCCTTGTACTAATCAAGCATCCTGCCTCTTCACCATCCAGAAAGGCTGGGAAGCAATTCTAACAACCTGGTCAGCTATTTATGAAAGGAACATAGATAAGAAAGACTCAGAACAGTTCTTCCAGGTTCAGTGCTTCTCGAAGACAAATTCTGATCTTGCATTTATTCATATAAAGAGCTTCACAAAACTGAATCTGGGATCTCTGAAGTTCTTAAAACCAGAAAATCTCCTGCTGCAATTGACTGGAAATGGGATTATTCCAAAGAAAATCTAGTATGTGACAAGAATATTGGAATCTTCTACCTCTTCAGCTGCAGAGCTAACATTTACGAAAGGGTACACCAAGCTATGGGCTAAGCTCTTTTAACTACATTGCTGTTAGAGACTTAGAACCTGGATCTTATGTTATTTAACCACGAATGAAAGAACAATAACAAAATGGCCACTCTGATCTCATCAAACAAATGGAAAGTTCCCTTTGTTAGTAATAATCAGTCACTAGAATCCCTCTATTCTGCCTATATAATCTAATATCCTTCCTCTTCCCTCTATTCCCAACTGGTGCAGCCTTAGTTCAGGCCTTCAATACTTCTTGTCTGGATAATTCTAACAGCCTCATACTTGTTCTTCCTGCCATCAGACTGGACGCCTTCAATCCATCCTTCCTATAATGATCTTTAGGTAGCATAAGTGTAAAAATGTTTCTCCGGGAATTGAAATGCTTCAGTGGCTCCCAGAACCTTGTGGATAAACTTTGAATACCTTATCATGGTATCTAAGGGACTATATGAACCATGTGGTAACATTTCTCCAGCCTCGCCCCCTGGTCCTCCCTAGGCAGGCCACTCTATGCTGAGATGGTTAGCAAGTACACGGGGCTGGAGGGCAAGCAGTGAAACACGGCCGAGGATAAAAGATGTTAAGGGTCAGAGAGCCCCGACCAGCACTTCGAAAGAACGGATGGATGAGGCGGTTATGGGTACCTATGCATGGGACCCGGGGACATTGGGGAGTGAAGAATTGAGATGAAAACTAGAAAGCAGACTCGATTACTCATGTTGAACAAGTTCTGAAAACCTGTCGCACAGCATTGTCCCTAAAATTAACAAAACCTCGTATTGTACGCTTAAAATTTTGTGGAGAGGATAGATCTCACATTACGCGTTCCTACCACAACAAAATATAGTTAAATAATAATAATAATAAAGAGCAGAAGGGCAGTAAATCTGAGAGACAGTGGACTTTTGCTCACCTGAGGCCACGCTGATTGCTTTAACTAAAGCACTCTCCTTCCTCTCTTCCCTTCATCTGGTTAACTTCAATACTCATCCCATATATTAAGGCCTCTGATAAAAATGCCCCAGACTCTTAGCTGAGTTGGACCACCTGCATGTGCTCCCTTAATATTCTGTTTCTCTTAATGTCAATACCACTTTCCTCATTGTCATTGTCAAGGTGACTTTCCCACTACCCTTGGAGAGCAACATAGCATTAGCGCACATCAGCCATAACGTCACCTCTGAGCCGTGTGTGATATTAGGTATTTGGAATCAATAATACTTGCAGAATATTTTCTTTTTAAAAATTCTACAAGTATATTACGATTTCTTTACATGCAACTGACCAGAAGACAATGTGAACAGAACTGATATTAAAATCAACCATTACAAAATCAAGACTGCTTGAATAAATTCATCAGGCACTACTTATCACAGCAATCCCCGCTGTTCTCTGCATAAGACCACAGGATCACAGACCTTTCCAAGATTCCCACAGCGTCCTAAAGTCTATAATTTTAGAGACTAAGACAATGAATTTCTTTAGGAGTTCTAAATCCTGAAATTACCAAGACAGCTTAAAAAAAATCAATCCTTTTCCTAATGGATGTAGATATCTCAGCTGGGTTAACTACCCAAATTCTTCCAAAAATACAAGAATCACCTATTCTTATTCCAATTTGCAACTTTTAAAAATTAACCTCACAATTTCACAAATGTTTTGGTTTTATTTTGTCCTCATCATTATACTGTACTTTTTAAATACATAGTGATTTGGTACTGATTTTAGAGATAAGAGTGCAGCTGAAAAAGGCTTAGAAGCTTGTTCAACATTATCTGGCTACTTTGAGACAAGGAAAAAAAACCTGGAAAGCTACTAAGGCAAAAAGAAAAAGGAATGGCTACTTTTTCTTAATACTAATTTGAAAAAAAAAAAAAATCCTTCCTATAGTTGAACTTAACTGTTTTTATTCTTGCCCTCTTCTAAACTTCACATCTCACCCTCTTATACCCTGAATTTGGACTCAACTCAATGAACTAACATTCCACAATTAGCATGGAACCTGAGATGTTTTCCAGCTAGTGAATCAGCAAGTGTACAGAATACACTGCTTGTAAGACGTGAAATAAAAGCTGATGCTAAAGTGAACAGAGTCCCAGAAATATTAAGGAATGCACAGCAAGAAAAGAAAAAAGAACATTATATATAACCTGAGACAGAATTATCTGGAGGGGAAAGGGGTAGAGCAGAGTACATGTCAATAATTTTTTTATTTAAATTCGATTAACATATAGTGTATTATTAGTTTCAGAGGTAGAGTTCATTGATTCCTCAGTTGCATATAAACCCACTGTTCATTACATTGCATGCCCTCCTTAATGCCCGTCACCCAGTTATCCCATCCCCCAACCCCCCCTCCCCTCCAGCAACCCTCAGTTTGTTCCCTATAGTTAAGAGTCTCATGGTTTGTCTTCCTCTCTGATTTCGTCTCATTTTTATTTTTCCCTCCCTTCCCCTGTGATCCTCTGTTTTGTTTCTTAATTCCACATATGAGTGAAATGACGATAATTGTCTTTCTCTGATTGATTTATTCCGTTTAGCATAATACCCTCTAGTACCATCCACATCATTGCAAATGGTAAGATTGCATTTTCTGATGGCTGAGTAATATATATATATACCACATCTTCCTTACATATCAATAATTTTTATAAGAATTATAAATGTGTAAGATTTATAAGATCAAATGCAAATGAGAATCTTAAATAGATTATATTTTCTGCTTCCGGTTTCTAGTGTTTTATAAAAGTGCTTGAAATTCAAGGTCAAAATTTGACTCAAGTGTGTATACTCAAGTGTGAAGATGGAGCATATTTTTAAAATAAAAACCACATACTTTCTTGATATGACAGTGTGGCATTAAAAAAAGCTCATTTAGGGCTTAATATTTTTTGACTGATAATAATAACATAATTTAAATTTCAAAGAAAATATTTTTGTCTTTAAAAAATAATCCATTCTTGGGGGCACCTGGGTGGCTCAGTTGGTTAAGTGTCTGCCTTCTGCTCAGGTCATGATTCCAGAGGCCTGGGATCAAGCCCCGCATCCAGCTCCCTGCTCAGCAGGGCGTCTGCTTCCTCTGTCCCTCCCCCTGCTTGGGCTCCCTCTCTCTCTCAAATAAATAAAATCTTTTTTTAAAAAATGCTCCATTCTTCTTCATCTATTTTTTAAATTGAGATGAAATTTACATGGAGTGAAATGCACATATTTTGAATGTTCAGTTCAAAAGGTCTATAGAAATATTATACCCATACAGATCATTCAAACCAAGACATTAAATATTTTCCCACTCCCAGGAAATGTTCTCATGCTCTCTTCCAATCAATATACATCCCACAGAGGCAAATCCTGTTCTGATCTGATCACCATAGGTTAGATTTGCCTGGTCTGGAACTTCTTATCAATGAAATCTAAATACATAAATAAATATCTATATGCTGTATGTATCCATAGTTTATTATTTTATATTACTGAATAATATTCCATTGTAGGACTATGCTACAATTTGTATATTATAAATAAAGCTGCTACAAACATTATGTCAACATTATGTCAACATTATGTATTTTGTGGACAAATATTTTCATTTCTCTTACGTAAATACCTAGCAGTGAAATTTTTATGTCTTAGGCAGATGTCTAACTTTATGTTATGTTAATGTTTATGTATGTTTAACTTTATAAAAAAAATTTCAAGACAGTTTTACAAAGTTATTGTACAATTTTACACACCTTCCAGTAGTTGGTAAGAGTTCCAGTTACTCCACATCCTTGCAAATAAGTTGGCTTTTTTCATCCATTCCACAGAGAGTAAAATCCCATGTCATTTTTCAATCTCATTGTGAGCTTATTTGCACTTTCCTATTGATGTTGAGCACCATTTTGGACATATATATATCTTTTATGAAGTTTCTCTTCAAGTCTTTGGGCCATTTTTAATGGAATTGTCTGTTTATTATTATTATTTATTTTATTATTTTGTGGTATTTCATAAACACTGGTTATAAATCTTTTGTAAGATATATATAGAGACGGTCAGTCTGTCACTTGACTTTTCATATTCTTAGGATTTTTTTTTTTAATCAACTGAAGTTTTTTTTTTTAAGATTATTTATTTGAGGGGGGCAGGGCAGAGGGAGAGGGAGAGTCTTTAAGTAGACTCCACACTGAATGCAGAGCCTACCGTGGGGCTTGATCTCATGACCCTGAGATCATGACTTGAGCCAAAACCAAGAGTCAGACACCCAACCGACTGTGCCACCCAGGCCCCCATTAACAGAAACTTTTAATTTTGGCAAAGTGTGTTGTTTAGTGTATTGTGAGACTCTACAATTTGGATATGTATAGTTCCTTAAGATAACTCTCTAATATTTTCTTCTCTACAGGTTTTATAGTTTAATATTTATATATTGAATAAATATTTACATTTGATATAACCTAAAGATCAAGGGTTTTTTTTAATATGTTTTTATTATTGTTGTGATTGTTTTTAAATCATTCTCCATTTGTTTGCTACAACTATAAAGAAATGTCATTGATTTTTTTTTTAAATATATGGCAACCCTGACAAATCTACTTCTTACTTCTAGTAGTGATTCTGTAGATGCCTTTGAAAAATTTCCTGTGTAAATGACTTATTACCTGCAAATAAACACAGCTGTACTTCTTCCTTTCATAACAGTTTGCCATTTTTTCTTGTGCTTTTGCAAGCGAGACTTCTAGAGCAATATTAAATAGATGTGCCAATAGTGATTTCTTTGCCCTATTCTCACTCTTGGGAGAGAAGCATTCCAAAGGTACATATGATGTTAACTAAGATACTATCTATAAGTTTTATAGATGTTCATTACCAAATTGAGGAAGTTCCCTTCTATTGCTAGTTCTTAAAAGATTTTATCATAAATGGAGATTGAATTTTGACAAATGCTTTTGCTGTATTTATTGAGGTAGTCATATTTTTTTCTCCTTTATTTTGTCAATTTAGTGAGTTGCATTGATTTTTTCCAACTGTTAAACCAATCTTCCATGACATAGATAAAACCCGCTTGATCATGATGCCTTAAACTTTTTATCTATTGCTGGATTCAATTTGCTAATATTTTATTGAGAATATTTTTACTAATGTTCAAGAGAGATATTAACCTGTAGTTTTGCTGTAGTTTTTTTCTGTTTTCCTTATCAGGCTAATATTGCCCTCATAAAATGAGTTGAAGAATCTTTCTTCCTCTTTTCTGAAAATTTTCATAAAATTGGTACTGTTTTTTCTTACATGTCTCATGTAGATAGAATTTATCAGTGTAGCCAACTTGACCTTATTTTTATTGGCGAGAAAGTTTTAAATGAATATTTCAATTTCTACAATAAATATAGGGCGACTTGGCTTTTCCATTTCTCTTTCTAAAATCAATTTTGATATTTATAATTTTCAAGGACTTTGTCATTTCATCTTACTTTAAATTATTTCCAATACCCCCTTTATTCTTCTTTCAATATCTATAGATTCTGCAGTTGCATACCCTCTTTTGATTCTGCTACCGGTAATTTACGTGTTCTTTCTTTCTTAATCAGTCTTTCTAGGGGGTTGTATTAGTTCCCATTGCTGCTGTAACAAATTGCCACAAATGCAATGGCTGAAAACAACAGAAATTTATTCTCTAATTTCTGGAAGCCATTAATCTGAAATGAGTCCTACAGGCCTAAAATCAGTGTGTCAGTGGGGATGGCTGTTTCTGGAAGCTCCGGAGGGGGATCCACTCCTTGCCTCTTCCAGTTTCTGCTGGGTGCTGCCATTCTTCAGCTTATAGTCACCTCACTACAATTTCTGCTTTCCCTGTCACTTTTTCTCCTCGTCTCCTGAACTCAAACACCCTCTGCCTCCCTCTTACAAGGACACTTGTGATTACATTTAGGATCCATCCAGATAATCCAGGAGAGTCTCCCCATCTCAAAATCCTTAACTTAAGCACATCTGCCAAGTTTCTTTGCTATTCTGTTCTATATTTTACTGGTCTCTAGTCTTATCTTCCTTGTTTCCTTTCTTCTAAGTACTTTGGCTTTAACTAGATTTTTTTTTTTTAGCTTAAAGTGGAAACATGGATCATTGATTTTAACCTTTTTTTCTTTTCTAATGTAAGCATAAGAACTATCAATTTCCCTCCATACAATGTTTTGACTCTATCCCCAAATATTTTGACATATATTCATTAGCTAAGCACATTCTCTAATTTACCTTGCGACTTCTTCAACCCATGAGCTATCTAGCACTGTTTTGTTTTGTTTTGAAGTTCCAAGTATTCAGAAATTCTTCTGGTTATATTATTGTTATTGAATCTAGCTTAATTCTATTGTGGTCAGAGAACTGTCAAGGACTGTAAAGAGTCTGAGAATTTACCCCACCTGAAAGCTAACAAGTTAACCTGCCACAAATTTATGGATGCTGGCAGAACACACAAGAATCCTAGGTCAGAGAAAAGGAACTTCATTAGTCACAACAATAACAGTAGCCAGAGTTCAGCATTTATACCAGTTCCCTGAGTCCTTATTCCCACAGTGACATAAAGAGGGCCAGGTGATGCGTGCACATGCAGCAGGCTGTGATATGGGAGAGAAACCCCAAACTTAGGGAGCTGGAGTCAGGAAGCCTACCTGACCTTTGTCCCATATGTCATTAAGACTCCATTCATTTATTTTTCAGTACTTTTTCCTGTGTTCTTCAAAATGAATTGTTTCCATTGACCCAACCGTTTTTTTCTGCTGTCTTCAATCTGCTGTTAAGCCCAATCACTGAAAACTTCTTTTCAGTTACTGTATTTCTCCACTTTAGAATTTACATTTGGTTCTTTTTTATAGGTTCCATTCCTCTGCTGAGATTTTCCATTTGTTCCCTCATTATGAACATAATTTCCATTAGATTCTTGAACATATATGGCTGCTTCAAAGTCTTTGTCTACTAATTCCAATATTTATGTCAACTCAATCCATCTGTATTAGCTGCCTTTTCCCATGACTAAAGGTCATATTTTCCTGTTTGTTCACATGTATAAAAAACGTTTATGGCATATGATACATTGTGAATGATACATTCAAGAGACACTGGATTCTATTATATTCCTCTAAAGAGTATTGATTTTTGTTCTAGCTTGCAGTTAAATTACTGGTTGACCAACTTAAATTTGAGGAGGCTTCTTTTATGGAACTTCCATAAATGTGGCGACTTTGTTGGGGCATGTCTTTTTAAAGTTAGCCCTTTGTACTAAGGCAAATTTGTCAAAAGAACTTAGTCTTGGCTGCTAAAGTGTGGCCTTCATGGGTTTTAATCAAAAGCTGAAGGTATTTACCAATCCCTTCTAAATAAGCAGGGCTCAAGCTCCGAACTCTGTCTCCCCTCTGGCGGGCACCTGTTAAAATATCTGTTCGTACCTTACAGGCTTTCAGCTGTTGCTTTCTACTAGACTCCTTGAAGTCCGTGCATATGAAGACCAAGGATCAGACAAGGATTTGATGAGACAGAATTAAGTGCTCCCTCCTTTATAAGATTTCCCCCCTAAATTTCTAGTCACTTTTACAGTCCCAAACTCTATCCTCCTTACACTTCAAACCAATAAGACTGCAGCTTTCTGCTAGAGTACTAACTGCCCAGACAATAATCCGGGTGGTGCACTTAGGAACAACAAAAACAACAACAAAAAGACATAAAAATGTAGATCTCACCCAGAGAATAGCCTGTCTTTCAGTGGATAAATTCCCTTCATTCTCTGCTCGCTCTCCAGCATTTACAAATAATAAGGGTTTTTTTCTTCTATATTTTTTGCAGTATTTATGATTGTTATCTGTAGAATAGGAAATCTGATACAAGCTACTCTGTCATCACTGGGTTGAAACTGTTTTCCACTATTATTTAAAACATCAAATAATAGAGCATCTGCATCATAAATTAATCAAAATAAAAGATGATCCAAGGAAGAGAAAGTTTTCCCATCTGCTCTCCATACAACAGGTGAAGCAACCAACCCAATATAATCAACATTGCAGGAGATGAGATTGCTACTATAACTAAAGCTATAAAATTTATTTTATTAGAAATCTTTCTGAGAACAAGAAAAAGAGGAAGATAAAATCATTGACACTGGGGCTAGCTAAATCTCATTTGGAAATCCACATCATTATTTAATCCTGTTTACCTTGGTACTGTGAATCTTTTCTTATAGGCATAACAAAGCCAGAATTCTATTCTGTGTGTGTGCTTGTGTGTAGATACTCTCATACATAAGTGCAAGCGAAATACAGAGTCAATTCTGGTGATGGAAGGAAGTCTAACCACCTTCATCTTGGCTGACAATCACAGGTGAAAAGAACCTTTTTACATATCATTGTCAACTATTTGGGAGAAGAAAATGAAAATGTATTTGAAAACTAATGCTGCAGCTAATGAAGCCGGGAAAAAGAAAAAGAAAAAAAAAAATACCTTGGGAATTGGAAACATTTCCAAAGCTAGAAGTATTTCATGCTGAAGAGTAACCTGCCATCTGAGGTTTTTGTCTCCATGAAGATCATATATGATTCTGTAGTAAAATATGCAAATATTTCAAACTCTTTGGACCTCCCTTCCACCACAATTGCTACTTCCCAAAAAGGGTCAGTGATATTCATACACACAAGACATTTCCGGAGGCAGCAACATCTATCACAATGACAGTTGTCTAAGAGCAGTACTTTTCAAAATATAACATGTATAAGAATGACCAAAGATCTCCCTAAGATGCAGATATTTGTTCGGTAAGTTTGAAATGGGGCTCCAGATTTTGTGTTTTTTTTTTAAAGATTTTATTTATTTATTTGACAGACAGAGAGACAGCCAGTGAGAGAGGGAACACAAACAGGGGGAGTGGGAGAGGAAGAAGCAGGCTCCCAGTGGAGGAGCCTGATGTGGGGCTTGATCCCAGGACTCCGGGATCACGCCCTGAGCTGAAGGCAGACGCCCAACAACTGAGCCACCCAGGTGCCCCAGATTTTGTATTTCTAACAAGCTCCCAGAAGGTAATACTGGTCCACAATTAAGTGAGAAATATATACAATATAAAATTGTATTTGCAATATGATTACAACTGTTTTTTGAAAATTTAGCATAGAAATAATAACTAAAATAACATTTAAGTTTTAACCAATGGTTTTCTTTGAGTAACAGAACTATAGTTAATTCATTCTCCTTCCTTCATGTCCCTTTTTTAATAAGCACATGTGACTTTTTTAACTGAAATCTTCTTGTAATATCAAGATGAATCATCCAGGTTTTATTCACAAGGAGGTTTGGCCAGCAGAGAATGTAACACCTCATTTGTCAATTAGAAAGAATTTTACAAATCTGTTCTTATGTTAAATTTACAGAGTTCAACATCAACTAGAATAATCATTATTCTAGACAAAATTCTAATCAACAATGGAAAATTTTAGGCAAAGTTGAAGTAGAAACTTGTCACCTTTAGAGTTCATGAAAATCAAGGAAAGAAAAATAAGACATATTCAAGAAATTGCCCAGACTTCAAAAAAGCAGATGTTTAAAAGTTCTTAAAAAATTAAAACTTAAAAATATACATGACTCTACAACATTACATTATGAAATGTGAAGGCAGATCAAGAGGGCTAGGAATGGTCAAAATAATTCTGGTGACTAGAAGCAGAGTCCAGGCTATGACGAGATTAAACATTAAGCAGGATGCAAGATCCAACTTAATCTTAGAGTCTGTCCAAGTAAAATTATCAAAAAGCTGAAAACAGGATCCTCATATGGTTATAGAATAAATAGGTATCAATGTCTTATTTAACTCATTAACAAGGGGCCCAGTAAGAAGAAAAGCTGGACCAAAGAGCATTTGAAGAATTAGGTGTTCACAAACATTTTGTAAAAGAAATTGAGACCTGTCAGATGGCTAAAATCAGAATCACAAGCAACAATACGTATTGGCGAGGATGTGGAGATAAAGGAACACTTGTGCACTGTCGGTGGGAAAGCAAACTGGTGCATCCACTGTAAAAAATAGTATGGAGACTCCTCGAAAAATTAAAAATAGAATTACCATATGATCCAGAACTTCCACTACTGGATATTTACCCAACGAATATGAAAATACTGACTGGAAAAGAAATATGCTCCTCTATGTTTATTGCAGCATTATTTACAGTAGCCAAACTATAGAAGCCACCTAAATGTCCACTGATAAATGAATGGATTAAGAAGGTGTGGGGTGTGTGTGTGTAATGGAATATTACCCAGCCGTAAGAAAGAACGAAATCCTGCCACTGCAACATGGATGGACCTAGACAGTATAATGCTAAGTGAGATAAGTCAACGAGAGAGACAAATAGCATATGATTTCATTCATTTGTGGAATTTAAGAAACAAAACAAATGAACAAAGAAAAAAAAAAGACAAACCAGAAAACAGACTCTTAACTATAGAGAACAAACTGATGGTTAGTGGGTGAGGGGGATGGGTGAAATAGGTGAAGGGGATTAAGAGTACACTTATAATGAGCACTGAGTAATGTACAGAATCGTTGAATCACTATATTGTACACCTGAAATTAAAATAACGCTGTAAGTAACTATACTGGAAAAGAAGGGAGAAAAAAAGGAAACAGGGAGGGAGGAGTGAAGGAGGGAAAGAAGAAAGAAGGAAAGAGAGAAAACAAAAGAAAAGGAAAAAGAAAAGAAAGAAAAAGAAAAATGTAGAATAAGATTGCTAGTTAGGTACGAAACAGTTGTTAACGTCCTAGAGGGCAAGAAAACCATAATCTTTGCGTTATCATTTCTACTACAAACACCTCCACCTTATGATGGTTCAACTTTATGATTTTTTGACTTCACAATGGTATGAAAACGATATGCATTCAGTAGAAATCGTACTTCAAATTTTGGATTTTGATCCTTTCCCAGGCTAGTCACATGAGGTACCAAACCCTGTTGTGATGCTGGGCAGTGGCAGGGAGCCACAGCTCCTAGTCAGCCACACCATCGTGAGAGCGAACAACTTATACATTTATGACCTTTCTATACCCGTACAACCGTTCTGGTTTTTTACTGGTAGTACAGTATTCAATAAATTACATGAGACATTCAACACCTTATTATAGGCTTTGTGTTAGATGATTTTAGCCAACTGTAGGCTAATGTCAGCGTTCCGAGCACGTTTAAGTCAAGCAAGGCTAAACCAAGATGTTCGGTAGGTTAGGTATATTAAATGCATTTTTTACTTACTCTATTGTCAACTCACAATGGCTTTATCTAGATGTGATCCTGTCATAAATTGAGAAAGATCTATACACAGAAATATACAAGTTAATATGTAATTCCACAGTGCCTAAGCTTTAATCAAATAATAACAAAACTGACACAAGTGTATTGTCCTAGGGAATTAAACTGTCCTTCGGTGAATAGCTAAACAATGCCATTGATGGATGTTGCCCCTCTTTTGCCTTATTTCTATGTTTTGTATAATTTTCTTAGAGGGGGTAAGAAAAGTTTCCCAAAGAAGATAATGTTTAAACTGTGATTAGAAGACAAATAGTAGTTTGCTGTATAAAAGGGGATGCTGGAAGCGTTCCAAGCTGAGGAAAATGTGTGCTCAAAGTCACAAAAGGAAAGAAAACGGACTCATAAGTAAGGACAAACATAAGGATGCAAAAACTTGCAAAATGGCATTAGGAAGGCTAATTAAAGTCTGATCTCCCTGCCAGCTGTCTTGCCCCTTCCAGTTAATTCTCCAGACTGCGGCCAGTGTGATCTTTCCAAAGAGCTCATTGCAAACCGATCATTTTAACCATCAGCTTATAAAACTCCAGGGTGTCCCCTGTGTGGACTGAAGAAGATCCAGCTTCCATAGACTAATTTCTAAGTCCTTTATTTGGACCCTTCCTAACCATCTCTTCCTACCTCCCCACTTGAACCCAGTGATACAGTCTTGCTAAGTCATTCAGTTTCCTGCCACCGTGTCTCATTCCATTCTTTTCTTCTGGAGTATCTTTCTCATGTGGTCTGCCTATATCGAAATTCTCAGCCTTGGCCGCACATTAAAATCATCTGAAAACTGAAGAAATACTGATGTGCAGATTGCAACTTCAGATCAATTAAAATCAGAATTCCTGGGGACGGATTTCTATCATTGATTTTTGTACAGTTGCCCAGATGATCTTAATGTGCAGCCTAGGCTAAAAGTTCATGATATCAAAGGGCGAAGCAGAAAAGCTCCTAGGTTCTAAGAAATTCTCATCCCTGAAAGCCCTTCTTAAACATCATATCCCTCATGAAGTGCTCCCTAACTCCCTGCTCCCACCGTGCCCAGTTATTCCACTTTCAATACTCCTAAAGCCCTTGTAACATATTTCCTTGGAGTTTGTAATGATTTATATGTAAGTATACTTCAGTGACAAGGAATTAAAAACTCCATTATGTCAGGGACCACATGTATTTATTTTTTTGATTTCTATCAACTAGTACCGCGTCTTACACATGGAAAGAATTATGTTAATGAAGAACGAATGAATACATTAGTGATAAACAAAAGAAGGAGCCCTAAGCCTGTTTTTTAACTTTTCATTGAAGAAAAAACATATAGGAGGAAAAGTTCATATATCATATATGAACAGCTTTTTGCATTTTCACAAATTAAAAACAACCATACAAGTGCCTCCATCACAAAATCTCCCCCACGCTCCCTTTCCAGTGCCTATTCATCCCCAAAGTCCCACTATCCTGACTTCTAACACCACAGACTGGTTTTTACATGGTTTCCTACCTTATAAAAGGCACCATCAAGTATGCATTCTTTTACATTCAGTGTGAGACTCATCTGTATTGCTGCATGTCATGTAGACCATCCATTATTACCGCTATAGCGTAACCTGTTAGTTGAATAACAGTAAAAGTTGTTTATCCGCTCTCCTGTTGATGGACATTGGTTGTTTTCTAATGTTTGCCGATATGAATAGACTACAATGCTATTCTAGCACATACCTTTTGGTGATCGTATGAATGCATATTTTCTGGATATACACCAAGGAGTAGAATTACCAGGTCATGAGATATGCATATACTCATCTTTAATAGATACTGCTAAGCAATTTGTACCAAATCTATTCTTCAACTTACAGCATATGAGAGATCCAGTCCCCTCATCAACACTTGATATTTTCCATCATTTTCATTTAGCCATCCCGGTGCTATCTCTTATGGTTTGTTTGCATTTCCCTATGTTTAATACAATAGATATTGCACCTTTTCTTTTGTTTACTGCATGTTTAAATATTCTCTTTTGTAAAGCTTTTGCCCACTTTCTTACTGGGTTGTTGGCTTTTTCTTGCTAATTTGTGATATTTCCCTGAATATTATGACTATAAGTCCTTGGCTAGATCCACGTACTACAAGGGCTTTTTCAGTCTCTAATCATGTCTTTGGATAAGCAGTTCTCACTTTTATTACACTCTAGTGCAGCACCATTTTCTTCTGCGTTATGATATTTGACTCCTGTTTCAACTGTTTTATCTACTCCAAAGTCAGAAAGATATTCACCTATATATTTCTCTAAATGTGTTATTATTTTATCTTTTACATTTAGATCTTCAGTCTATCTGGAATTGATTTATATATATATGTGGTATGTGATGCATTTTTTGTCACATGAATATCCAATTAATGCAGTACCTTTTATTGAAAAGATCGTCTTTTCCCCACTATGTTCCAATGTTACCTTTGTCATAGACCATTTGGCCATATATGTGTCTAGGTCTGTTTCTGGACTCTTCTGCATTCCAATGATCAGCTTGTCTATTCTTATACCAACATCATACTATCTCAATTACTTATTATATCTTTAAAATAAATCTTTAAATCAGATGATATAAATACTCTAGCTTTATTCCATTTCAAGTTTACCCTAGCTATTCTTAGGTTTTTGTCTTTTCATGTGAACTTTAGAATTAGCTTACAAAATTTAACCTCCTCAAAGAACTTACTGGAATTTTTTTGATAGTACATTGACTTTATAGACTAATTTGGGAAGAATTAAAATATTAACAGTATTGAATCTTCTAACCTGTGGATATGTCATTTATTTAGGCCTTCTTTGATTGTTCTCAATAATATTTTTAAGTTTTCAATGTAGAGATATTACATACCTTTTATCATATTTGTTCCTAGCAATAAGTTTGACAACACATGCAAAATACTGTCTACCAGGAAAGCTCATTAGATACTCAGTGTCCACAGTATCAAAATTCCAAACTCCCAGAAGGAAAGCAGATGTTCGGAATAAAACACATTGTTTGCACAGTTCAGGCACAGTGAACAATTCTTATCAGTTAGGGTCATTGGAACCCTCCCAAAATCCAAGTTCCCAGACAACAGCTAAAGGCCAACCTTGCAAGTAGGCCATTCTAGAGGTAAGCATCCTAGATCGTCTATGTTAACTCTTTTCTACACATATCTTTCAGAATTTTATTTACTGTTTGATTTTGGTTTGTATATAGGAATACAGTTGATTTTTACATATTGATATTATATCCAATGACTGTGTTAAATTCACTTATAATAGTGTATGTGCAAATTCTCCCAGATTTTCTAAGGACAGAATCATGTAGCTATTGACTATCTTCTCAATAGAAATATTGAACCCTTTCCCCTAGGATGGAAAATTAATATAATGATTTCATCAAGCTATAATTTTCTATTACTACATAAATACAGTGTGAAATATAACAAAAAAAGAGCCAAATCTTTCCTCTTCTAAACTTACAAAAATGGAGAAGAAAGAGAGGTAGAGACATTCATAAGTTTCAGAAAAACAAGCAGGCCTCTTACAATATAGGATATTAGTATAAGAATATAGTATAGCATAACAGCATAGTATAGTACAGTATAGTATATAGTATAATGCATATTATAATACAAATGTACATATCCATTTAACATGCCCAATCAGAGACATTTTGGGAGATTCTTTAGGTAGGGATATATGGTCTTTCTAATTTGGTTTGCAATTCATGATAACATTATCTCATCCCAAAACAGGTTAGGAAGCTCTGCTTTAGGCAAGAATGGAATAATGAACCATTTTTTCTATATTCTCTTATTATTAACACTTTTTACAATCACTTTATTCTTTCTTTGTAGCTTTGTCTTTACAAAAATGGTTGACTTAATATATATTAGTTCAGTCTCCTTTGTGCAAGTGTCATAAATCTATGTAGCTTAAAGGAAATGTTATTGTAAGGAAAATGGTGTCTTACAAAACCTATGAATAAAATTGGGGCCATGGTTCAGGAAGCCCTCATAACTCTCTGGCCATCTTTGCAATCTGTCTCAATAATTTGCTTTATTCCCTCTCACACTCTACAGAATGTTCTCTCTAGCTCTCTGATGCACATAGCCGAAAATCTGGCCCCCAAAAACTTGAGTTGTAGTATTTTACAGCTTCAGTCATCAGAGGGATATTCACTTTCTTGGTGTACTAAATCAGAAAAGATTACAAACAATATAGATCTTTATCTAGCACAGACTTTATCTTATAGGTAACTACCGTCATTATGATGATGGTGATGATGGCGGTGGTGGTTAGAATAGGAGCCTATAGCTTATAGCCCATAATTATTCATGAATCTCAAAGGCCAAATTTAATTTGTGCCCAGGTCCCACCTGCTTATCATCCCAGCCATTGAAGGGAATAGAAAACTTTTCACATGATCGAGGTGGGCCCCACTGGTTTAAGAGCTGAGCATGGCTGATTCTAATCATGGAAGATGTCCAGATCTACACCTTGGCACATGCTAGATACTGAAATATACCCCCCCCCAATTGATATGTTAAAGCCCTAACTTCCAATGTGACTGTATTTGAAATAGGATCTTTAGGAGGTAATTAAAGTTAAACAAGGTCACAAGGGTGTGACCCAGATCTGATAGGATTAGTGGCTTTGTAAGAAGAGAAAGAGAGAAACATCTCTCTTTCTTGCTTTCTCTCCATGCACACATGCCAAGAAAAGTCCATATGAGAACATAGTGAGAAAGCAGCTATTCATGATCCAGGGGAGAGCTCTCACCAAAAACAACTGAATGGAACCTTGATCTTAAACTTCTGGCCTCTAGAACTGTAAAAAACTTAATTTCTGTTGTTTAAGCCACCTGGTCTGTGGTATTGCGTCATGGCTGCCCAAACTAACACAGTAGACATATGTTTCAGGACTTCTTTTCCTTTAGTGTCCGTAGTTCTTGGTCACACTGCTTTGAAGAATGAAGAGTGGTGGGCAGCAAAGCAAAGGTTATTGGACAATAGTACAAAGCTCCTGAAGAGGGAGGGGATCCGGACGGTTGCCGTCAGAATTTCTAAGGCTGGGGGTTTTTATGAGAATTATGGCAGGCTGTTTTAATCTGACTAACCCTCCCTGCACCTGTCACGAAATCAGGTTTTTGTCCACGCACTCATCTACCTATCACGTGAGAAAGGGAGAAGGGCTCCTTCCAGGGTGGTGTAGAATAACAGGAAGGGGTCTTTTTCCCTTTAAGGGTCGTCTCCTCCTAAGATGGGGCCCCTTGCCCCTGCCTACCTTTCTTCTGACTATCCTCCATTACAAAGACAAAGACCAACAAACCTTCCTTGCAAATCTGTCCAACCCTACGGTCTAACCATGTTCCAATTTCTAGTCATTACCACTTCCTAGCCTCAGTTTGTTGATTTCCTTAGTGACCTTATAAGGGGGCTTTGCTGTGACTTAGCCTCCCTTAGCTTAAACCACCCCACAAGCCCATAGACATATAACCACTCTGAGAAATTCATTCTTTTCCCAAACTTTTGTTAGTCATCACCAGATTGCTTTGTCTCCCAAGTTCTCCCATTTGGGGAATCATTAAATTCCTGAGGCCTTTACCTTTTTCCAATTTATCATTCCAAGTCTCCAGGCCTACAACCTATCTGTCCACATCCGCTAGACTGAAAGCTCCTGCTTCTGCAACACCAACACGGTCTCTGCGTGTGAACACTACTCTTCACAATAACCAGTCATGAAGAGCGGATGGAGCACCAGCTCTTCTGTTGAGGGCAACAGGATCAGGAGAGGAAGCAGGAGGTCCGTCTCCAGACAAGTCAACCATTACAGAGCCTGGAAAATATAAGAAGTCTGCCACTAGTTTACTGTAGTTCATCTTTTCCCCTCAGTCTGCCTACCTAAGACCCTTAAACTCCTCACTTTTCACATATCTGGAGGCTAATCCCATGTGAGAAACACTTAGAAAAACAAGTGTGACAGCTCTGCTTGAGGCCCAGAAAGAAGGCTCTTTCTAAATGGGGCCCTTCGGTTGTTTTCCCAGGTAAGATGTTTAAGACTTGATCCCTGTTGCCTGAATTCCTTTCTCACCACACCCAAGGTCATTTTAATGAAAATTCCAAAGTCCAAGCCAAGAGGATAGAATTGCTCTTAATCCTTCAGCAGTGCCGTCATTTGATCCCTAGACCCGCTGGGGTGATTATTGTGTGTCTGCAGAGAACAGCTAAGCAGACAGAAGAAGGAAGTGGCCGTCACTGCAGGAGGCCAGTTTCCAACCCTTATTTCTGTGTTGCTGTGCTGTCGTTACTTCCCTAGTCCCCAGGGTCTACAGCCCTGCCACCAGCCTTTCTCCCTATCACCTCAAGATAATGGGGACAGTCATAACTGTTCTTCAACTTTCGGAGAAGTTCACAAATTCATTGATATTTTTTAAATAGTGTTCCTTTTATTGAGAAAGTTGAATCAGATTGTAGTTTATTTCCTGGTTTTCTCATACTCAGAGGAGACTAAGTTTTGTGTGGAATGCCCAATTATACTTCTTGACATCCTTATATCGATGACTTATCATTTCATTAAAATGTTGAAAAATCCTGTTGCAAAAGGAAATGGAAAATGAAAGAAACAACTTGGGTGCTTTTTTTTTTAATTTTTTAACTTGTTTTCATTTTCTCTCTGACTTCCTGAGTGATGGGGGAATGAAAGCACTGACGACCAAATGTCTGGGATGTTCTGGGACCTCTCGGTCCCCTGAGCCAGATATGCATACATTCTCCAGTGCTGCAAGGACTAATCATCAGTCTCAGTAGCTCCTAACTAATGACCAGACTGAGTGGCAGCCCCCAGCTTCCTGTCATGCTGAACTCTGGAAGCCACTGATTGTTAGCCTGGCCAACCTGCCGCCAGCCTCTAGCAAACCTGCCAAAGTCATCTGCTTTGGTATTTTCTTGCCTCTGTGATTAAAGGGGTAGATCCTTCCCTATAACCGGCTGAACAGAAAGAAGGCAGAAGATTACATCGAAAACCGGGGATGTACTGTATGGTGACTAACATAATATAATAAAAAATCATTATTAAAAAAATAAATAAATAAAAATAAAAACATGGGAAAAAAAAAAAAAAGAAAGAAGGCAGAAGAGCTCTGCTTCAGGGTGTAAAACAGACTCCTTTCTTTCCAGGCCCTAAAGGCGAACATGTCTGAGGAGTAGCCCTCTCACAGAAGAAACTTTCCTCCTATTAAAATACTCAGGTTTAAAAAGATTAGAAGCTTTAAGACAGTATCGCCAACCAATAATCTAAGTGAAGATAAATCTGAAGATCGATAGTTCCAAATAATGTCTTTAACTTTCTCATTTTTCCCACCAAATACAAAAGTGCTTCAGGAAGATGAAAGTGAAGCTGATTATTGTTTTTCTTGTACGGATGATACCATATCAATTTATATTCCCTAATATCTTTCTCCTTCCCTCCAACCCCTAGAACTTTCTCCCACAGGTACTGTTCAGCCATAAGGGGAGGCGAGGGGAGATCAGGCAGTGAGTGGCGGTAAGGGCCCTTCCAGCCTAGAAGCATGCGATGCTCCTCCTGTCCTCGTGACTCACTCTACCAGCCATCCTCTGGAGGTCGACTTTCAAAAGGCGCAATTAAACATAATAGGAGTTTACTTCAAGTTTACTGCTATGGATGCTGTGTTTGAACTTCCTGATTTACTAAGAAATAGCCTTAACTTCCTTCAGGGAAAATGAGAATTTTTCTATTTCATTCTAATTCTTTCAGGGAAAAAAAAAAAAGACAAGGAGGAGTAAAACCATATCATTTAGAAGGCCTACGCAGAACACAACAGATCACTATCCCAGAAGACCCTCTCTAAACTTCACTGCCTGTCCCCTAGCCTCAATCGGCACCTGTGCACGCACGAGAGCAGTGACGTCCCTTCAATTATACCACTGCTACCGTTTTCAGACTTTTTCAGAAAAGCCAAAATAATCCTCTCCGTATAATTGTTGACCATAAAGAACCTCCGAAATAAACCAGTAAAATGTTTTAACATTCCTTGACAGTTTTCAAATCCCACATTACTTTATCTGGTCCCCCAAATACCCCGTGAGATATGATTTTGCTTTTCCCATTTTACCAGAGAGGGAACTAAGGTTCAAGAAGGTAAGGAAGCTAAGACAATGGAGTGGGGGCCAGAACCAGGGCTGCCCATTCTGAATTCACAGTCACATTCTAGTCCTACATCTGTGACCACTCACAAGCCATGTGGCCCTGGGTACATAGGACAACGATCTGGGCTTAGATTCCTTTACTGCAAAAAGGGAGGGAAGGAGAAAGAAATAAAGGAAGGCTGACCCAGTTGATGTTTACAGTTTCTTGGATTCCACAGTTACATAAATCTAAGAACCTTCTCAGGACACTTCACCGGCCATTCCCTCTTCTCAGGTTTCTCAAGGGTAATCAGTAATGACTTTTCACTTTCTTGCGTAAGCAAGAAGTCAACGGAAGTCAGCATAACCTTTGAGATTTCCGTCAAATGGGCAGAGTCACATCAAATGGGCGGGCTCTTCCCCTTCCCAGGATCCCTACAAATCTGTGTGGCTCAGGCCCTACGTGCTGCATCACTGTTCTCGTTCCCACTGAGATCTAGAATTCCCTCTAACCTTTTGCAGCTCTTCTTTCCATTTTTCCAATGCAGATTCAGATGTGAGCCACTGACCCTTCTCTTCAATTCTTCTCCCTGCGACACCACTGGCTGAAAGATACTCACGGGAGGATCTATCTAGCAGAGTTCCAGAGCTGAAGTTCAACGTAGGAGGCGGCCTCACAGCCCTTTACGTTCATAGCCATCACGACACACCCTCTTGTTAGAAGCACTCTGCCACCTTAGCCCACAGGACATTCTGACTTGGCAGGTGTGGCTCCAGCAACCCCCTGCCAGCTCTCTTGCTGCTCAGACCTTCCCGTACCACCACCACCAACAGGGCTGGGGAACGGAGGGCTGGCCTTGTCATGCAAAGGGGACAACAAGGACTTTTCTAAATAAAAAGCCATCACCTCCACTCAGCAAGTGCTCCCCTCGTTTGGGCGCAGATGTAGTTGCAATCAGCTGTGGTTTTATTTTATTTATTTACTTACTTACTTTTTTAAAAATTATTTGAGAGAGAGAGAGAGAGATAGCCAGAAGGGAGGAGAGGGAGAAACAGGCTCCCCGTTGAGCAGGGAGCCCGACTCGGGGCTCCATCCGGGACTCGGGGATCATGACCTGAGCCACAGGCAGATGCTTAACTGACTGAGCCGCCCAGGTATCCCCAGCTGTGTATTTAAATAGCATTTTCCCCTTTGCCACACTGATGTCAACTAATGCTGTGGGGCAGAAAGTATGCCTGGCCTGCAGCCGGTTCCACTTTTGCACCTGGATCTCAGCTTCCCTGTCGGAAGAAGGAGCAGCTCAGAAAAGAACAGATTCTTAACTTTGTTTATAAAGAGGAGTTCTTGTTACTTCCCACCTAACTTGAGACCCGGGGAGAAGGATGCGGTGCGGGCCCCAGGCAGCACTGCTGAGAGCCTGGCCAGGGGAGCAGAGGGAGTCGGACAACAGCGAGCCAGGAGCGGCAGTGCGCTGGACTCGTCAGATAACCTGGTCCTCGTCCCAACTCTACACTACTCTTAGAAGTGTCGATTTGGGTCAAATTGCCTAGATCTCATTTTACCTATCTGTGTGAAGGTGAGTCGTTTCTGCCTCATCTATCTCACAGGGTTTCCATGTGACTGAAATGAGGTAATGTGTGTGAAATCCTATAAAATGTTATATGAAATGTATCACATTTACTATCAGCTGGCAGTCACTCCCACTCTATTGGCCAGGGACATCAGGGAGCCATCCAGTGCAAACAGTTCATCCAGCCAGGGTGGATTTTGAGAAATGGATCACAGATCCTCCTTCCCAGGATTGTTTTATACCAATTCTATGTCGGTTTTCTAAAACATAAACATCTAAGAGAAGGCAGGTGATCCCGTATAATGGCTGTGGGTAAAATTTGATTGCAACTGCCATTTGTGCTGAAATATTGGCACAAGCAGGCTGTGTCAGCATATTTCATAAATACATTTTTGTGAAACTCATATGAGGGGGTAGAGAAAGAAACGTAGTATTCCCCCCTATATTGTATTTTCAAAGAATATAAAATTTATAGTACTTTTATTATTATTATTATCAGGGTATTATTACCATTTTTATGAACATGTTTTCATTATTATTGTGATATATGGTCTATTTTTCTTGCTAGCCCATCGGCCTAGATACTTTAAAGCCTCTTCCTCTAAGATCAGAAGAAGATTTATGAGATATTAAAAAATTGTTGTAACTAATTATATTAATCTGGGCTACCAGTTGCACCATTGAGAAGTTGTATAAATTAAATCCACAAATATCATAGCTTTGGAAAATAAAGAAATAGAAATTGGATTTTGAACACAGGGATTTGAAGGAAAAGAATATGGAATTAAAGTTCAAATCTGCCGTCAAATTAGGAAAATAAAAATTCTCCAAATGGTAATTTATATTCTTGTGGTCCAAAGGAACGTAACTATTTCAAATTACATACACTATGTTGCATTTTAGCATTTTTTGCTTTCGTTTTTAAATATAGACTCTGTGGACTTTTTACTAGAATTTCTACATGCTTATTTCTACAAAAGATAGATAAAGAGAATAAACTCTACCCCCTGAGAGGTAACCACTGTGCAATTCATGGACTGAAGAAAAGGCCCTTGAACACAGAGCTAGTATCATTCAAAACTACCTTTGAGGAAAATGGCTTCAACCGGTATCACTTCTCCTGTTCCCTTTCAGTTATTCTCGATTTGAGGGTCTGCTCTATGGAAGGGGTGTTGAGTCTGACACGACCCTAACCCAGAGGATGGAAGCAGGACCCGCCGCACTAACGGAAAGCACAGATGGAGGACGGGTGACCCTTCCTTGGATCCCTGATGCACGAAGTGCCCTCTCACGCTGGCTGGCACTGAATGCACTCAGGCAGACGCTCATGTTCTGAAACCTGAACACAGAGTTAACACAAATGTTGTAAATCGCTCAGCTTACATAACTGCTGCCCCAGCAACTCTGCATTCCAGAAAACCAAAAGTCTGCTCTGCATTCCAGAAAACCAAAAAATTAGAGCCCTGATAAGATAACCAGGTAATTAATGAGGCAATTTCCCCTTCCTGCTACATGCAGTATTTATTTTTTAATATAAATTTCTCATCATCTTAAGCAATAGCACACTCTCTTCCTGTAATCCTTAATAACTTGGCCAAATGAAGCAGTACAAACATGTTATTCACATTTTTTGTGCCTATTTTTTTTTCATTTTTTAGATTATACAAAACAATCTTGTAAATATATTCAGCCTTTTTGGTTTTTTTGGTTTTTCTTTGTGTTGCTTTGCTCCCCTCCTTTTTTTTTTTTATAGAATTGCTTTCATCTTCTAGTTTTGTAATCAGCTTTTTTTTTTCATGTTATATAAAGTGGACATTTTTCATGGTATCAAATATTAATTGACTATAGCGAGTTTTTTTAACAATTTTAGCTGCAGGATTTTTTTTCAATAAAATTGCATATGTGGACCTCAATATATAAAGAATAGATAAAAACTTAGCTATATTAAACTAATATGATGGTGATGGATTATAACCCTGCCCATGGGCCCCACCCTTTCCCCTTGACTCATAAACTGCTCAGGGAAGACAACAGGGCATAAGTCAAATAAAACAAACAAACAACAACAACAAAAAACCCACTTCTGTTGCATCATTTCTTATGAACATAGGACATTACATATTGCTTACTATTCAATTAAAATACATTCTTATACATTTTTTAGCCTCTTTAGGTTATTATTTAGATGGCCAGAAAGGAAATCATTAGACTCAGAATTCCATATTGGGCAAAATCATTAATGACTAACTAGCAAGGGTCAGGCATGATGTGAAAACACTTACTTTTACAATTTGAGATTCTGAACGTTGTCAGAGAATTCATGTATGCCAAATTGTTATGTAATCATTGAAATAACAAGGTTTGGACTCATTGAGAACATAAATAGAGCAATTTGAGATTATTTGGTTTTGTCTGATCCAGGCAATCCATCTTTGAATTACCTGTATGGCCACTCAAAGCATAATTTCCCTATAAAATTGTTCCTCAGCATATTCTCTCTCCAGTGGCAACCTGGCCTTTATCCTGATCATCATAGGCACTCCAAATTATAAAGATAGTGAGTGCCATGTTCTAAAGAGAATTTTCTGGAAGACTATCTGTACATTTCAGCATGCTAAGAATTCAGACTTCTGCCATGGTAGACGTCAGGGACCGACACAAGTTGATAGAAAGAACATGAAACCCTTGCGTTCTAATAGACAGTTAACTTGTGGTAGGAAGAATTTGCTGGGCTTCTTTACAGTGTGACCAAACATGCTGCCCATGTTTTATGGGCAGAATCTCTATCATTAGTTTCCCAGGAAAAACAATTACATGTGTATACGTGTGTACAGATGAATGTACTAGACAATAAATCTCTCATTCTTGCATATCCTTTCTGCCCCTTTTATGAAAAAGAATTATGTCAGGCCTCAGTTGATACATACTTTTACTTCTAATCATATCTACATCACACTATAAAAGTAAAAAGCGCTATCTGTCATCCACGATTTGATTTAGAGTACAACAGCAACAGAGGTAGTCCGTGAACTAACTGCCAAACACGAAAATCCAGGACAGACCAGGGATGTGCCATGAGAAAATGAAAGATGGGTTAAAAAATCAAGGGAGAGGGGCGCCTGGGTGGCGCAGTCCTTAAGCGTCTGCCTTCGGCTCAGGGCATGATCCCGGCGTTCTGGGATCGAGCCCCACATCAGGCTCCTCCACTAGGAGCCTGCTTCTTCCTCTCCCACTCCCCCTGCTTGTGTTCCCTCTCTCGCTGGCTGTCTCTGTCAAATAAATAAATAAAATCTTAAAAAAAAAAAGCAAGGGAGAAAATTAGACGATAGGAATGAAAAAAGAAAAAAAGAAATGAAAGTGAATAAAAGTTTGGAAAGCAAGAAAGAGGTCAAAATATTCTTTAGAAGCAAAGATTTGAGTAGAAGTTTAAAGCATGGACACTGAGGTTTATTACGGAAAAACTGCTTCACATTTGTCCCAATTTCTTCTTCTATAAGATGCATCCCAACTATTTACCCCGATTCCCAGGGGCAAACAAGGAAATGGACGTACAGCCTTTAGCAAGGTAGTCGGTGAAATAAATGTTCAATACATGTTAGCTATTAGCATGAGTTAGTGTAATTAACAGTAAGGTATTGTAATTACTTGTATTATTTATAGAACTTATCTTACTATTTTAACATAATTTCATCTTTCTAAAAATCAATTATTCTAAGTGTCAAATCTTGCCATTCTTCCTTTTTAAAAAAATTTTAATACTGGTCATAAGGTTTATGTTTAATACTAGTCATGAGGTTAATATTCTAAAATAAGGCCTATTAGAAAAAAATTAGTTACAGTCAAACAGTTCGTAAAGTATAATAGTTAGTGATCTTTAGCCAAACTCTTTAAAACAATTTTTTCTTGCATAAATAAAGCTGAGATCAATTTCTTATTTTTTTAATCCCCTGCCCAAACATGGTTTTGATGTCCCAGAATTCTAGGAAAATTCTAAGTCTTTCCACAAAGTTTGTTCTCTTCCCCAACTCCTCTTCTTCTCTTTCCTACTTTTCATATCCCAAAAATTATTCACAAAATTAAAAATCTCATTGTGCACAGTATTCATCTTAAAAGGGAACAACCTAATCATTCTTTCAGAGTTGCTACCATCTTTAAATTTAAATTTACATCTGTATTCTAACCTGATTTTTTTAGTAACAGTGAGCTCTGAGGACAGAACCTACATTTCCTTCTTTTATGTCCATTACAGCAACCATTTCAAACCAGTCCATGGAGCAGAAAATCAATTAATATGAATTAATGAATACTGTGTTTACTAAAGAGAAGAGGAGGAGAAGCAGAGGTTAATTTCAAAGGTCATCCAATTTCAGATTCCTAATGAGAATTCAGAATCTTTGGGGCTTCACCTTTTTCACTATGATTGAAATGCCAAGTACAAGCTGAACAGTCTGTTAACAATCTGAAAAGAAAATATATTACCATGATTGTACAGGGAAACTGGAAGCGATTTTCTCTTGGGTTGGAGGTTTAAGCAAACAGGAAGCCCTGTTTAGGATTTGTCTTCATCATCTTTCATCACAAGTCAGCCTGACTTCCTGATAAAGCAATGTGGAACCGCTTTCAGATACTCAACCATATTGGACAGAAATGCCAACTCAAAGATCTCCAACTTTAAATTCAAAGTTGCAGTTTCTGAACACCCCATTGCTGTTGGACCACAGCTCTCGAAGGAAAATTTTGCCTCTTAATCTCTAGGAGCAGTGGGCAGAAAATGAGTCTTTGTTGGTATCTAACCTCCTAGTTAAAGGATTTCACTTTATTTCCACCATTGAACATCAAGAGAGTATGAGAAATAGAACATGTAATAGAGAATAATAATTAATAATCACAGGACCTGAAAGTGTTCTCTTCTTAGCATTAATAAGATAGTTTTCTATAGCTACTTGAAAAACTATTATTTATGAAATGAAACTTTAAAGACTTCCTATCAAAATCTTATACTAATTTCCAGGTGGAAAGTGCATAACGCTTCACAATGTGTCTCTAATCCATATAACTGAAACATACTTTTCAAACCCAGCAATTTCTTCTTAAACTTCAAATTTCATGGGACTATTTGGGTTAAACTTGCTAAAATAACAAAAACATAAGTTTTCAGTGAAAATTAGAACCTGAGGATTTTAAATTCAAATAAATGACTTTCTACAAAAAGTTCAAATGAATTGATAATTCTACGTGAAGAAGCTAATGCTAAAAATTTGAGTCTGAAATTCCAGGGAATATAAACTACAAAATGACTAGTGTTTCATCTAACATAAAGTAAAAAAAAAAAAAAAAAAGCAAAATCAGAACTCTTATCACTCTAAAAATTATATTGAATTATCGTTTCACACAGTAGATTTTTATCTACTGGAGCTAAATATGCCTATTATTTCACTTGATGAATTTTTTAATTCTATTCTCAGTAATATTTCCAAACAGGATTTATTCCAAGGTTCCATTCTTGTAGTATTTTTGAAAACTTTAGATTCATATAAGAAAGGAAGAGGTCATTGTAATGCAGAGAGAAAAACCAGGAGCAGATTCATCGAATCTGATTTGTACCAGAATTATAACAACAAACATCTGTGATTTAAATACATCCTCAATTAAATTCTAGAAGTCACCGATTAATGTTGAAGCCCAGAAGAAGACAATGTAGGCAACTACCACATCACAAACATTCCAGATGTTTCTTGAGCCCGGTTTGCTCCCCACTTGCCAGCCTATGACAACCATCATTCAATCTTTGCTACTGCCTTCCAAAATTGCATATTCAATATTCATTTTTTAAAAACAAAAGAGGCAAAGTAGAAAAAGGAAAGTAAACTTGAACAAAGACATATAGTTTGTTTTCTGTCCAAGAAAATAAAATGTGCGTTTGTTGAGAAACATGTGAATGAATTTCCTTAGAATGATGCAACCCTTCCAAAAAACTCACAGGAGTCATCACCATGGGTGGTAGGATGCTGAGTTTCCCACAGGAAGCGGCTCAGGTAATTGCTCGTTTGTTTTGTACCGAGAGGCATCTTATTCCGTGCCTACGGGTTTCTTCTATGAGAAAATCTGCCACATGGCCCATTTTGTTTCAGGCATTTCATAGGCATTTGTCTCATGTGTTTAGAAAGTCCATCATCTTAATAAGTGGTCTGTAGAACAAATGACTAAATGGGAAATACATGCTGTTGGCAAACAAGCTATATTACAACATAAGAAAAAGTCTACAAATAATGTAAAGATATGAATTCCAAGTTAGAAAACATAGTCACTTCTGGAATAAGACCACAAATCAGAGAAGGGTTAGATTATCCGGCTGGTTAAGTTGTCTGGAAGGAATTCCAATGCTGAAGCCATTATTAGGCAAGCCCCATGAAAGGAAGTAGGAATTACTTCATCACTGTCTCCATCCCCATGGAGCCCAGTGAGGTCAGTTTAAGAGTTCTACAAATAACTCTAGCTTGCACGCACTGCACCACACACCATGCTCCACGGTGGGGATACGGAACGGGATACTATGTGGCTCTTGCTGTCATGGAATTTAATTCAGCAGAGAAAACAGACCCATACACGGATCATTCCAAATTAAGAAAGGACATAATGACAGAGCTATTCACAGTGTGCAATGGCATCTGAGGGAAAGAGGGCACTGGGTCCAGTATGAAGAAGGGAAAGGCTGTCCTGGAAGGCTTCCCCGCAGAGACTGTCCCTGGCCTGGGCTTTGAAAGATGGGTTGGAGTCTTGCAGTCAGCAAGGTGAAGACGGGCAGATGAATATTTCAAAGTACAAAAGGGTGTGAGCAAAGGCACGTATGTCCACAGAGGCAACTGCAAGCCATTCAGTATTACCAGGGTATGAAGTTTACAAGCTAAGGCTGAAGAGGCTATAAGGGCCCCGGCCTCAGAAAACACACGCACTGTGTTGACGAGCTTAGATGTTACACAGAGAGCACTGGGAAGTACCCAGAAAGCAAAATTTCTCCAGTCCCTTCACTGTCCCTCTTCTGTCACCAGCACAGAAGACAGTCATGAGTCCATCACTTCAGGAAGCAGTGGAGAAGTGGAAGGGTGGGGAGAAGTATCAACCCATTCTTTCTCTTTCTGCTGCCATCCTTGAACAAATGTTAGCTCTGCCCCCTTGTCAGACTCATTGGATTGAACATAGCATATCCGGGATACAGAAGAGAAGGCTAATGAGTGTCACGTAGAAGAAATATTAGAAGAAAGTGCATTCTAATACAGGGCAAAGGGGAATGTATTGATAACTAGAAAGCAAAGAAAGACTCTGCAGGAGCAAAGGAGCAGGCCTGTGTAGGGATATACATGAAATTTGCAAAGCTGAGGTAATGAATATCCAGGAACACATAGAAGAACATAGGAATCATTGTAACAGTATCTAGGTGTATTTCACATGTAAAATACTGTTTTTGTGCTTAAATAAGTGATTTCTATACATATTGAAGGAAATATAATACTACTGAGTTCTAGTCCCAAAATTTCTCCTGGGAACCAGTCCAATTATTTTATAAGGTATGCTATATGTCCATGTATATAAAATAAATTAATCACAAGAGGAAAAACAAATACATTGGGATAAGTTGAGTGAAAGAATTGAACTGAGAAGAACAACATAAGAAGGAAGGCTGAACAAAGGAGAAGAAATACAAAGTCCTGCTGTAATAATCACCAACCTTCAGTGAGTGTTTACGATGCTCTTACTCTAGGGACCATCCTAAGGGCCTTAATTCTATCTCATTCAATCCTCCAACAGCCCCACTATTACTTTGCCCATTTGACAAGCAAGGAAACTGAGGCTGAGTGAGGTTGAATAGCAGAGCTGCTAAACCGAAGCCACACAGGTAATAAACGGCACAACAGGAATTGGAATCCAGGGGGTCAGAATCCAGGCCCCCTGAGTGGGAGGATGTTGCTCTCCTAAAGAAAACAAGAAAACATGGTTTCTGGGTTGAAACCATGCATTAAGTGAAGCAATCTAACCCCCCCCCAAAAAATACACCAAAAGGCTTCCCTAAACACAAATGTCATGAAAAAAAGAAAAAAAAATAGTTTCAATTCTCTTGGAATGTCTATGTTAAAAACATTGAAATCTGTGCTGTTTTCCACCATGTTCCAAGGGTAGTACCATTGGTTCTGAGGCATAAATAACTTGTTACTAATTACAAGCATCTTGGTTTGTAAATGCAAATTCTATTATAGGAAAAAAATAACTTTGCACATCTAGAAGGAAGCTATAATCAACATATGTTACTTTATGTGCATACACATAGCTTCCCATCTAAAAAATAATAATAACGACATGCACGTAAGGCTTGGCTACAAAAGAAGAGAATCTGCCTAAAGTTATGATGGAGCAAGTGGCAAAATCACTTTGGAAAAGGTCTCTCGTGAGTGAAATAAATTTCTACTTACTTAGCTGTATCTTTTAATTAGTTATATAAAGAGAGTAACCAATTACTCTGACCAGAAGCTTATTTATTCAACACTTTTTATTCAGAGCTAATAACCTCTGTGGCTTCATGGTTCTGAATGTTTATCCATATCTGGGCAGAGTTAATCTGACTACTGGTCTGATTTCTCTATGAAAGGATACTGTTCAGGGCTCCTGGATGGCTCAGTCAGTTAAGCGTCTGCCTTCGTCTCAGGTCATGATCCCAGGGTCCTGGGATTGAGCCCCATGTCAGGCTGTCAGGCTCCCTGCTCATCGGGTAGGCTGCTTCTCCCCTCTCCCACTCCCCCTGCTTGTGCTCTCTCTCTCTTTCTCTGTGTGTCAAATAAATAAATAAAATCTTAAAAAACAAAAAAAGAAAAAAGAAAAGAAAGGAAAGGACACTGTTCTGAATATCGTTATATTACACAAACTACAGTTTAATTAAGCCATGGAATAATGTTGGCTTTAAAAAGACCAGTCTATAAGTCATTATTTTTATACTTCTAATGTCTACATTAATGCAGTTAATGAATAACACCTTTATTATCATTATTAGTGCTTATTGGTGGCTGATATCATCAAGTAATCAATACACACTTACACTCCAAATATCTTAAAATTCATTCGTTCAGCACATCTTTATCAAATGTTTATTAGGTACAATGAACTGTAAAGGATGTTTTAGTGATAAATAATGCATTAAACTGGAAATCAAGAACCTTAGTAGTAGTCAACACCTCTTTTTATCTACTAACTCCCATAATTAAGACATAAATATTTAAATAAACCAGCAGTCTAATCTTTCAGAATACCTCTAAGCAAAGTTTATCTCAGAAGGGACAACCTTTGTTCTGTTTTCAGTATACCTAAACCTTATTAAGAAACCCAGCCCACATAATAAGATTTCTATTTCTAAGACAGTAGTGAATGCCTGATATTTTTACTTCATATTTCTAAATGCAGCTATGTTCTAAGTGTTCCTGTGGAGGAAAGAAAACTCACAACAGAAATCATTTGCTTTTTTTAATTTAAAATGTCACATCTTCAAGTCATACTTTCCACAATGAAAACATGTCCACTTGTTGACATGCTCTACTTGAGCTGAAATGACACAATCATTTCAACCCCCGAATTTAAAATTGAAATGTCTTTTCCTTCTTTCAGAAAAGAAAGAACCACCCTATGATTAAAACTCCCCACAGCTTCTTTTAAAGTGCTTGAACTAAAAAAGAAAGAGAGAGAGAAAGAAAGAAAGAAAAGAAAAAGAAGGAAAGTTCTCTATTTTTATCAGAAATTACTCTTCCCACACAGACACTGTGGCTAGCTCAATGAGTGTTGGCAAGTTGAGTTATTTACAACAGTAGACTTCCCCTCCCTCCATTCCCCCACTCTTTCC
>NW_024423453.1:17021391-17039850 GCF_017311325.1 Ursus maritimus | reverse complement strand
GAGTAAAAGTGGACAGCTGCCTTTGAGGATTTCCTATCTTGTTCCCCTGGCCCCTCCAAGCACTCATTTCTTTCCCCTTTCCAGCTGTGGCTTCCCTCAAATTGCTGAACTGCCCAGAATGTCCTCTTAACCCCACATTAGTTGCCATAGGAAATTGAGTTTTTAGATGATATAATGTCTAAACAATAACACCTACTCAAATCTTTTCAAACAAGAATATCTCTGAATTGCTTTTGAGGTCATTATTTGTCTACCTACATAGCCTTTATTAGGCCATTACCATTATTCAATTATATATTCACCCAATACTTACTGAGCATCTATATAATGCAAGTTAACTTTCCTTGGACCTGAAGGAAAAAATTTAATGTAATGACACTGTGACTCTTCTCTAGGAACTGATGCTTACAGGTTGATGCAAACCTACATAAATCTACTACAGAAACACTACTGAAGTACTAGAACAGAGGGAAAATAAAAAGCAGAGGGAATGGGAGGGTCTAGAAGACAGTAGGTGTTGTTGACATTGCCAAGGAAAGATTTCATTGATATTTTGAGATCCAACTAACTGAAAGATCAAAAGTGCAAGAAATACTGAAATAAAGAGGCACTACAATTCCAAGCAACTAAAATAAAAATTGGAATTTTTTTTTTTTTAATAAGGATCTGTCTAACAATATCTAAGTGTTTATAGCTCTGGGGGAAATCCCTGAAAAATACAATAAAAATTCATATGAATTAAGTTTTAAACCATATTCATTGAAAGGCATCAAGTATGTTCCCCAGGGACCTAGATGAGACTGGAGTATCTCTCTAGCTTATTTCCATTCTACTTGCAACAATCTACACTAATTGGTGCCACTCTCCCTTCAGACAAAGCTCCTTTGGTGGTCTGAATGGCTCAGGTTTAATGAAGCCACAATGAGGCTTTTGCCATATTCTTACAAAGCTCTGCCACATCCAACCTCATCCAACAAACATGTCCTGAGCACCTACTATAGGCAAGGGAGAAATGAAGAAAAGAATTCAGGCTGATTATGTCTTGGACTAAAATTAAACATTCAACATAAAGGTAGTTGGAAAATTCAAAAATACTTAGAGATTAAACAACGCACTTCTAAACAACATGAATTTAAGAAGAAATCTCAAGAGAAATAGAAAAAATGTTTTAAACTAAATGAAAATGAAAATACAACTTAGCAAAATATATGGGATGCAGTGAAAACAGTTCTTAGAGGGAAACTGAAGAAAAGTAGAAAGATCTAAAATCAATAATTCCACTTTAGGAAATTAGAAAAAGAAAATAAAATTAAAACCAAAGTAGATGAAATAATAAAAATTAGAACAGAAATCAATGAAATTGAAAATAGGAAATACATAGAGAAAATCAATGAGACCAAAAGTTTGTTCTATGAAAAGATCAATAAAATTTTTATAAGCCTCTAGTCAGTATAACTAAGAAAAGAGAGAGAAAAATCAAAATTACTGATAACAGAAATAGTAAGGGGGACATCACTACAGATCTCATGGATATTAAAAGAACAATAATGGAATACTATGAGCAATCATATGCCCACAAATTTGAAAGCCTAGGTAAAAGAGATCATCCTTGAAAGGTACAATCTGCCAAAATTCACGTAAGAAATAGACAACAAAAAGATGTCTGTATCTATTAAAGAAATTGAATCAATAATTAATAACTTCCAAAAGAGAAAGAACCAGGCCCAGATGGGGTCACTGGTGAATTCTACCAAAGAGTTAAGGAAGAAATTATACCAATTCTCTACAATCCCTTCTAGAAAATAGAAGCAAAGGGAATACTTCCTAACTCACTCTATGAGGACAGCATTACCCTAATACCAAAAAATAAAAAAGGACATTACAAGAAAACTACACATTAATATCTCTTATGAACATAGGTATAAAATCCTCAACAAAATATTAGCAAATAGAATCCAAGAATGTATAAAAAGAATTATATACTATGATTAAGTGGGATTCATCCCAGGTATGCAACACCGATTCAACATTCAAAAATCAATTAATACAATCCATCACATCAACAGGCTAAAAATGAAAAATCACATAAACGTATCAATAGAAGCAGAAAAAGGGGCGCCTGGGTGGCACAGCGGTTAAGCGTCTGCCTTCGGCTCAGGGCATGGTCCCGGCGTTATGGGATCGAGCCCCACATCAGGCTCTTCCACTATGAGCCTGCTTCTTCCTCTCCCACTCCCCCTGCTTGTGTTCCCTCTCTCACTGGCTGTCTCTATCTCTGTCGAATAAATAAATAAAAAAAAAATAGAAGCAGAAAAAGCATGTGACAAAACACAACACCCACTCATAAAACTCTCAGTGAACTAGGAACAGAAAGGCACATCCTCAAGTTGATACAAAGAACATCTACAAAAAATCTACAGCTAACGTGGTATTTAATGGTGAGAAACTAGAAGCTTTCCCACTATGATCAGGAACAAGGCAAAGATATCCCCTCTTGCCATTCCTTTTGATTATCATCCTGGAAGTCTAACTAATGCAATAAGACAAGAAGAGGATTAAAGGTATACTGATTAAGAAAAAAGAAGCAAACTGTTTTTGTTCTCAGATGACATGACTTTTTATGTAGAAAGTCTGAAAGAATTGAAAAAATCTCCTGGAACTGATAAGCCACCATACCAAGGTTGCAGAATACAAAGTTATGTAGTAAAACTGATCATTTTCTTATATACTAGCATAAAATTTGAAATTTAAAGCAAAATACCGTTTGCCCAAAAGAAATAAAATACTTAGGTATAAAACTAACAAAAGGGGCTCAGTGGGTTAAGCATCTGCCTTCGGGTCAGGTCAAGATCCCAGGGTCCTGGGATCGAGCCCCCACATCAGGCTCCCTGCTTAGTGGGGAGCCTTCTTCTCTCTCCCTCTGCTGCTCTTTCACTCTCACTCTCTCCCAAATAAATAAATAAATTCTTTAAAAAAACCTAACAAAAGGTGTACAAGACCTAAACACTTAAAGATTAGAAAGTATTGTATTGTCCTATACATATGGCTTTTTGCTACACTGAGAACATTTTTTAGTTTTAAGAATCATGTAATAGAGCATCTTCTTCGGGGTTTTAGTCCAAGTAATGAAGCAATTCATTCATGTGTATTAATTAAATGGATTCCGTACTCAAGGTATACAAATGACTATGCTAGGAACCGAGGATAAAAGACCAATAAGAGATAGTTCTGGCCTTATTTAATTCGGGGTATTGAAGAGGGAAAAAGAGAGTGAGGAGAAAAGTTTAGAGTGGGATTTGGGCTTACAGTCCCCTGGTTCGACCTACTTTACATTTTGTATTTCTTCTGGGGGTGGGGTATAAGAAAAGTCACCTAAGCCAGTTACAATTATTTAAAGGTTTCCTGTATGAGGCTCTGTTACCCAGATGGAACATGAGACCGCCAAACCTTGGAGTCACCCTTCTAATGCAGTTTCTGCCCAAGTAGCACCTGAAAAGAGCAAATGTGTTGGCCCAGAATCTATACCATAGGGTGTAGGACGTCAAACCGGAGATCACTAAGACAGGAAAAGTGCTTATCTTCCCAGTAGAAGCACACTTCAAAGGATTAGGCACATACTTCAAAGAGTGTTTACCCTCCTGTCTCTTGGATGCCTTGGTCTAGTAGCCAGTACTAACACCCCATTAGCACCTCATTAGCCTGGGCTCAAGAATGCTGGAAAAGAGTCCTGGACCTAGGAAGCATCCTTAGACTAAAACTAAGAGATTCCTCCATTTTTCTTAGCACTTTTATAAATGCTCCAATAGTCATCCATCCCCCAAAATAATACATAACTGAGTTCTAGGGTTGGTGTCAGCTACACCTATGTAACAAATTAGGGCAAATTTTAACATCCAGTATTATATATCCAAATCTTCCTTTAAAAATACCCCCAAAATAGGCAGTAGGTCCAGGGACACTTTGGCAACATGGGTCTCCAAAATCTTTACCTAATAATGAAATATGCGCTCCATGTCAGAATTTTACAATAACTTGGTCTTTTCTGCTTTCTGTATACTCCAAATCTGGCCGCCTGTAGACCATTTAACCCAACAATTCATAATACAACATCTGGGATGTTGCGGACACCAAAATTCTCACACAGCAGTTCAAAACATTCTTTCCTCACAAAAAGCAAAATCATCTCCCTGAAGATTCTATTATTAGCACATGGAATCTGCTTCCACAGCATCCTGTAAGAGAACTGGAACCCCCCCTATAAATTTTCCCAGATGCATTCCACAGAGTGCCCATCAGACTGAACAGCCAAACACACCAACCTAACATAAACTGTACAGTTGCCAGATAACTAAGATTTTCAGAAACTTTGAAAGTGTTATTTGAATGTGAAAGAAAGATCAAGAATCCTAACTTACTAAGGGGGGGAAAGAGTAAGACCTCTTGATGCTATTTTGTTCCAAAGGACAGTATAGCACTTACTCTCTCTACATAGCTAGAAAGAAAACTGGAAATATATGATGAAAATGAAACGACTATCATCCCTTTAAATTAACAGACATATCTGATAAAACCGGGTCACTGCATTTCACATCTCATGGTCTGATTGAAAGGTTAAGTTTTCCATGGAATATCGAGTTGTGATTTCACTTGGGAATTCCAACTATTAAAGAATGAGAGAAAAAAGATCTTATTTGGTAATGCTATCTTGTGAAAACATGTTGATAAAATAAACATCTCATCTGGGGATCATTTCGTATGACATAAAAATATCAAAGCACTATCATGCACACTTGAAACTAGTAAGATACTGTATGTCAACTATACCTTAAAAAAAATGCTCCATTCACAAATCTATACATATTTTTATTCAAATGGACACATATACATTGTTCTGAACCTTCCTTTTTAATTTGAATATTATATTTCAAGTTATTTCCGTATCCACATAAAGATAGCTATACGTTTTTCTTTTTAATGGCTACGTATTATTTCCCTATCATTTAACTTAACTTGGGGTTATTTCCAGTTTAGTAAAGCTAGGTGTGAAATTTCCTTTTTTTCAGAATCTGGTTTCAGTGTAGTTTTGCAAAAATAAAATGGAAGGCTTTCTCTACTCAGTTTCGGAGAAGATTCACTTTTAAAATACCATGAGACTTGACCTTTTTCATAGGGACAACACTTGAATATTTTTTTAAATAATCTTCTTCCTTGTACTTGTTCAGTGTGAGTTTTCCCTGTCATCTGATATCATTTTGGTCATATGTACTTTCCTAGAAAATCATCCACATATCCAGATTTTTAAATATTTGTGGGAAAAAAATTTAAACATTTCTTATAATTTCCTTTGTATCTGGCTATTTTTTCTTTGGTTTCTAATTTTGTGGGCTTGCATCATCTACTTTTTCTCTTTAATGAGGTTAACTAGTGATTTATCAGTGTTGTTGGGAGACTGATTTATGTATTATCTCTACTCTTTCTGTATTCTAATTTCTTAATCTTTCCTGTAATTTTTATTAAACTTCTACTTCCTCTTTCTTAAAAAATAGTTTTACTGGGGTTTTTTTTTCCCCCTAACTTATTCTGTTAAAAGATCATGTCATTTGTGCTGAAGGCCATGAATCTTGTCCTGAGCATGGCTTCGGCTTTAGAACCTAAGTTCTTATATATAGTGTTTTATTACTGTTATTTTCTACACGCTCTGTAACTTCAGTTCTGAGTTTTCTCTTGAGCCTAAAACTTATTTGAGAATTGTCTTTCTTGTTGTTGTTGCTTTTAATTCTAGATGGTTGGGAATTTCTTATTTTACTTCTGTAACAAATTCTAGTTTCATTGTATTGTGATCTATGACCATATTATGCCTTTTTTCTAGTTTTCACAACACAATTTATTGAGGTTTTCTTTGTGCCCCGACATAAGTTTATCTGTTTGTTTTTAATATTCCAAGAGCATTAGAAATGAGACCATGTTCTCTGATCTCCAGTCAAGGAAAATGTGTATACATATATATATATACACATATTATATACATGTATATATATATACATACACATACTGTATATATGTATATATATTTGGCTTACATACATACACATACTATATATACATGTAGTTTATGTATGTGTGTGTGTGTTTATAAATGTATAGTCTAGATTTCATCATGTACCTTTTTAAAGAAAGGCACATGGGTATTTTGTTCCCTGCCTTCTTTCATGTCTGAGGTGATCTGTCTGTGTCCTACATACTCAAACAGCTCAGCTGGGTCCAAACATCTCAGCTTGTCTGGCAACACTTTCCTCCCTCCACAACCTTCTCTTCTTGGATTCATTGTTTCCCTTCTGTGACTTTTCACTTCACAAAAGTAATATTGTCTTTAACCTATTTGATAATGTGGAGAATTATATGTTCGAAATGGTTTTTTCTACTTGTGGGCATAATTCCTACTCTGGTGTGAATTAGTCATCTGCCTTACATCATAAAAATAATAATAATAACTTGAGGACTCTCTGCATGCCACTTTACATGGATTAGCTCCTATTCCTCTTTCTTTTGTGTTCAATATCTGTGTATAGATCCCATGTTCATTCTTTCCAGAAAATGCCATCCTTGAATGAAGAGAGTTCTTTCATGAGATTGGTGTGGGAGGAGCCGGAGAGAAAAACTGGGAGGACAAGTATCTTGAATTCAAACACATTGTCTCAAAGTCCTTTCTCACTAATTTTCGGGCCTAGGTATGTCGCCAGTTACAGTGCTCCTTGCATTCAAGTTGCTAAACCTCCATTTTTCAGTCCCCACGCCCAACACGGAGTGAGGAGGCTATCCTGCTGGGGCATTCTGAAGCACCTGTGGGTGTCCATAACTCCTTAACAGACAATCCTAAAAATAATGTATGCATTCTTACATCCGCACACACTTTTACATATCTGCATTTTATATACACATAATAAGTGTACTGTAAGTTTTACTGATATAAAGGATGTATAGTGCACAGTTTACAAAATATTCACAAAAAGATAACTGTAAAGTTTATATAGCCAATTGATTCTCCCAGAATGCTTTTATTGAGTTTTACCAAATTCATACCCAGCCTATGGTTGTGACTGACAAGCAAATGTGGTTCTGACACAAAGGTTGGATGATATTTGCGGTTAGTTAATAAGTAAGATGAAAGTGAAACAGCAACACGCACATCTGGAAGCCTCACACTCTCATCGGCGACTTGAGCAACTTACTCACTGAACCAAATAATAGATTCAGATACTAAAAGGATACTTCCTCAACTTTTTGTGCTGCAGACGTGACACTTGAATCAGCATTATTCATGTTTTCTCTACCACTTTAAGTCCATAATAAAGAAACAATAAGCAAAGTGCTGATCTCTAGCATTTGCAAATTTTCATGATATAATGTTCCCACCATGGCTGTGATCACAAGGTTGGGAGGAAATGCACAGAAGGGCACTTTCATATAATATTTCAACCAATCAGATGCAATCGATGTAAACACGTCAAGAACATAGATAATAATAAAATATGGTAATTAAGGAGTGATGAGTTTTGAGTACTTATTACCTTGGTTTTTAGCATTATTTTAAGTTTATAATTTAATTTTTAATGACTGTGTTTAACGAGCGACTTGCAAAATTTCAAAAATGTACGAATTGCCCCTAGACAGCGGACCATGAGTTGGCTCCAACATACCACGGTAGTCTTCAGCGGCCTGCGATTCCCCCGCAAATCCGTTTGCCTTCTGACATCTGCCCTCCACCTAGTGGTCAGCCTGCTTGTGAGAGAAAGGGATATCTGAGTCATTCTGTGGGCACAGCCTGCCCTGCTCCTCCCTGGCCACATAAACCTGAATTCAATGGCCTTCCTACAGCGGACCCAAACCCCCAGACTCTGTCATTCCTGAGAGAGATCCTTGGTGGGCCTTTCAGGACTGAGTGCCCAACTTGTAAAGCACTCCAGTCATTACCTGGGATCAGAGATGTATGTGTCAGCAGACCGAGGTCATCTCAGTGTGGTCCTAATGTCACTGTTTCCGGCATGTACACTCGGCTGGCACGGCTTGGGTGTGCCCGCTTTCATTGAAGATGGCCTTTCTTATTTGTTTTACACCATTGTTATTTTGTATTATTTCAAGAAATAAACTGGGATGCAAACACATGTCCTCTGCCATCTTTAGCCAAAAGTCTGCATTTGGTCTTTAAATTTAAACATTTTCACTTGAGAGTCAGGTTCCTCTTTATAAGCAATGCCCTTGAGATACATAATCTAAAAGAGGTACCATAAGAAAATTAAGGATGTCAGTACCAAAATAAATGTGCCTCACAAAAGGAAGTGCTGAGTATATAGGGATTGATTACAATAGTGGGGGGAGAAAAAAGTCTATATGTTAGGACATTTGCCGATCGTATACAAATGTTTAAAGAACCAGATCTTTTTAATCCCCAGCTGAAATGCATTACACACGTTGTTTAACGATAAGAAAGGAGGAACTATCTACATGTGTTTCCCATATAAATGGAAGAGACAATTTTTGAGGAGGGAAAACAAGGACATTGACTCACAATCAAGTCATTCCAAAGCGGTGGAGTCTGTGGTATTTATTCTCTGTGTGTGTGGAACATTTACAATTTTAAAAAAAAGGTAGCCCACATCATTCCCACAAAGTCTATTTGCTGAAAGGAAACATGTCATTGGACCGAAGAGCTCCAGAAGAAAAACAGAGGTATGTGATTACCATTCTCAGTGTTTCTTTCTTTTTTAAATACAGATATGTTTCAGAACATTTTGAGATGTATCCTAATATTTAACATGGGAATACTTGAACAAATGCCCATTTTGGTGTATATTTGTTCTTCAAATTTTGCCTCCAAATGAGAGAGAGAAAAAAAAAGTATGACCTAGAGCAAGATAGAAAATTTTGTTTCTGGGAAGGATGTGAAAGGATCCGTGAGACAGCAACAAGGCATTCAGTGTGAAGCTACTTATCAGGCCAAAAGTCGGCTATCTTCCCAGAGGAAGGTGTAGGAGGGGAGCCCCGGCAAATCTTATCTTCGAAGGGAGATAGATGGTCCCTAGAGTAACAATGACTCCATCAAGTTTTCACTGAAGAGTTTCCAGATAAATAATGTCTTTCCACAAATAATTTGCTCTCGAAAGGCAGCCCCCAGACATGGGAAGCAGAAGGAATGGCTAAGGGCTGTGGAATGTTCTGAACATGAACAGTAAAGAATGTCAGTCTTTGTAATTGAGAAATGAGATCACTTTGAAAAAAAGAAATGTCTAGAACCAGGGCTATTGCACAAGGAAGGCACGTTTTTGGAGCCTCAGAAAAATGCATTGTCAAGATTAATCTTTACATCTGTTTCCAGAGGCTTCATTCAAAAGTTGACACTTTTGTACAAAGAACAGCCTAGAGCTCACTGTGACAAGCAAGCAGCATTGCCAGCAAAGTACTAGCGACTCATAAATCTGTGGGAGATTGTGCATATAGAGTGCAGACACCCTCGCGACACCCCTGCAACCTCTCCTTGCCCCCGAAATTTGGAGGCTTGGGGTAAAAAGAGAAAATAAAAGCAATATAGAGTGTGAGAAGAAAGTAGCCTAATATATAAAATGAAAGACAAAGGCAGACTGGATTATGCCAGCGAGCCATCTGCACAGCTGAAGGCTTCTTCCAGCAAAAAAGGCTCCACTGTTCCTGAATCAATTGCTTCCTATTCACAGGCTCGCTGTATAGGGCTAAATTCAAAATGGCTCTCGGGAAATTCTTGCCAATCCTGTGGTCTGATTTTAGGCTCTATTTTTCTCTTTCTTTTTCAGACCCAAGGATGTAAGTATGTATCAGTGCTGTAACCTTGCCAGCGTTCGCTGGAATGAGTTGAAAGGACGTGCCATTAAATCACAGGGATTTGAGCTGCTAATAAATACAGCAGGCCCCACCCATTGTTGATTAATTCTGACCGAAGTCTAAACACCAAACAACAAACACTCCTCTGAACTGCGCTGGTACCCATTAGTTTGATGTGTTCATTAGACAGGGCTGTGTTCTTTCAAGTTTATTAACAACAGATTAAAAAAACTGCAAACAAATCTAGGTTCCTTTTTATGATTTAAAAGTGTGGGTACCATTTGCTAATGTTTTCAGGGTTTGACAGCAAATCCAAACAAAGCTAAAACATACCATCGTGTCAAATTAAGATCCTGGTACAAAGTATGCATAGTTATTGTCAATGCGCAGCTCCTGTTATTCAACAAATGATCAAAATTCTACTGAAGTTTGTAACTTTAAGAGGTGTCATGTTTTTGTTTTTTTTAAATCCATCTCGGAATAGAGATTTAAGTAGTATCATAGGATGAGATGTAAAATCTCTACAAGTGATATAATCTATTGCATACTTTTAAAGATTATAGAGGATATGTCATGGTATTTGACTATAGTTATCATAGAGCACTTCCTAGAGGTTAATTCTAAAGTGGGTCAACTAGCACATGGCCATGAATATGCTGTATATTATCTATTCACAGTGCTTAAAGTGAAAAAATTTACAAGCAAATGTTCAATGTGCAAAGATAATCAATGGTGTCTCAGTATCAAAAAATCAAGAGATCAAAGACCACAAGTACAGATTTTCAAACTTTTAATATTAACTCTGGCTATTAATGTCTGGGTAAATCCTTGAAAATGTCCAAGGTATATACTTTTAACAACCTGGCAGAAGACACTAAAGTCCCAGAGAGTCTCAGAAAGATACAATTACAAATTACTGCTATTCCAAGTTCATCAGTGGAAGCAAAGATACAGAGACACATAAGCCATATTTATAGCCCAGGAAAAATTCCATAAAGTGTATTTACCTTAATTTAAGCTGTCTAAAGACTATAAATAGATTTTACTGGCTTAAAGACTATATATATATGTATATATAGTCTTTATATATACATGTATATATGTATATATATGTGTATATATATATATATGAGATATATATAGAGAGAGAAATATATATATATATAGAGAGAGAGAGAGAGATATCTATATATATCGCTCCTATTAATAGTTTCTGCAAACCATGTAATTTTAAATAACTCTTTAGGTAATGTGTGAAGGGGGAATAATTTTCAAATTTTTACTAAACAGAAAATTTCACATCAAATCTAGAGCCTTGGGAGAGCCACTATATCCTAAGGTCATGTGAGGCAACATCTTGATTTGAAAAGCCTTCCATAAGTGCATCTGCTATTGCATTCACAAAATATTCCAACCCAAATCTGTCACTGCAATATCTGGATTCTCCCCAGAGCTTCCCAGACCACCAGAGCTCAGCTAAGCAACTCCAAAATTAAATCATTACCTCCTTTAATCCTAAATCACGTCCTGTTAATTTTTACAGCATGTAAACTACTAAGCTCTTATTCTCTGCTTTTTCTCATGAATGTATAAAAACCACGATAGTGAAGATCAGAAGACAACTATAACAGATTATAAAATTGATTGGTCTATTCAACCCAAAAGTTACTGTTATTATGATGGTACTGGTGCTGATTATGATTATATGAGTCAAGAGTAATGTTTGATTTTATGACATGTATAAACAAATCCTTTTTACCAAAAGAAAGCATTATAAACATTTCAAAGACCATATGGTATGAAAAATACTGCATTGCGTCTAAAATGGTAAAGATCCAAGCACCTCATTTAAAAACAAAAAAGCTACGTATGTTTCATCTAGTATATGCCTCCATGACTAACTATTGCTTGAAAATCAATTGAGTAGAGAGAAGAAAAGAGGAGGGAAGAGGGTAAAGAAGAGGGAAAGGGAGGGGTGAAGCAGGGAGAGAAACAAAGAAAGGAGAAGCATCTATTGAAGCTAACATAAATCAAACAATATTTTCAATCAGTGACAGGTAATCCTGAAAACTGAAAGAATAAAAGGATAAATGACACCAATTACCAACAATTAATGACTAAATATTCTGCCTCTATCAGTTAGAAAGTTAGCACTTTATAAAACTAAGTTTTGCATTGTCAATTTTTTGACAAATACGTCAATACAATTAGTGTCTTATCTTTCAAGATAAATGCAGAAAATGGGGAATTTTGTAAAAAATTCATCTTTTTTTAAATCATATTTGAAGCAAAATTCCTCTATCCAAAAAGTAAATGGTATTATGGGTTGGCATCCTAGGCCCTTAATAATGTAGCCCTACACAGAATTTCCAGACTTATTTCCTATGGTGCCCTGATTTTACATTCATGTGGTTTTGTTCCTGTCCTTTGTTTTATGTACAATGCTCTCCCTTCTATATCTATCTGTCAATTCTCCAAAGTCTACTTCAAAGGCAGCAGAGTTAATGAAAAAAATATAAACTCTGAGACAGATAACCTGATCCAGCGGAAATCTAGATAAAGGAAGTGTGAACAATAATTACATAAAGTAGAATATCTTAAAATTGTAAGCTTACGTACAGCTTCCTCCTAAAATTGCACCATAAACAGGATTATTATCAATCTCTATATTCAGTCAAAAATAGCCTTCTTTTGTATCTATTAATTATTTCTTGAGTTCCTACCATATTCTGAGTACTATGCTCCCAATATCAAGGTGTTATTAACTGTCACCCTTTCCTGATCCCCAGGTTTGTTCTAAACCATCCCTCTGAACCACTTTAACACTTAACACATTCTATCTTTTTTGGTGTTTGGGTTTTTTTGTTCATTTGCTTGTTGTTATTTATTTCATGTCCCACTATATTTAAAAACCCTCAAAAGCAAGGTATTTGTCTTTAGAGTTCCCAAATGTCTAGTACCTGGCACATAGAGAATATGTGGTGATCGCTTGTTGAATTAAGACACAAAACTGAGGGGTGCCTGCGTGGCTCAGTCGGTGAAGCATCCAACTCTTGGTTTCAGCTCAGGTCATGTTCTCACGGTGGTCATGGGATGGTGCCCCATGTCAGGCTCTCAGCTCAGTGTGGAGTCTACTTCAGATTCTCTCTCCCTCTCCCTCCCACTCTCCCTCTCTCAAATAAATAAGTGAAATCTTAAAAAAAAAAAAAAAGACACAAAGCTGACTTTTAGAGAATGAAATTCAGAATACAAAGTCCACTTTAGCACTACAAACAGATAGCTAAAGCCCAAATCACACAACATGGGAAAGGATTTCCAAAAGCAGTGGGGGTGCAGCAAGTTAAAATGAGGTGAACCTGAAAAAAGGACTCTAGAGGTACAGAAAGAGCCAGCAAAGTAGTCTTCTCAGAGGCAAGGAGCACACTGCAATGTATAACCTAAATCCCATTTTTGCAAGAATTGGAAGCATGTGTTCTGCCTGGTCTTGGGAATTTCCCTGTGCCTGGTTCCAAAAAGCAAAGGAGAGGAGGACCAATGGGAAGCCACACATACAGGCCATATTTGCAGAGAGCAACAAAGGAAGAAGGGAAAATGCACTGGAAAGAAACAGACACATACCCAAGGGCCCTCCCCAAATAGCTGCCCATCTCCATTAGAAAAGTAAAGCTAATTAAACTTACACACAAAAGCCTGAGCTATAGTACAAATCCCAATTATCCTGAAACCAGCCCTGACCACTGCCCTGTGTGAGCTTCCTACAGAGAGTTTGCCCAAGAACAACTCACCTCATCCAAAGACAGGTTATTAGAAAAGAACATTCACAACATCAACTCAAAGATACTTTTCAGAAAAGGAGAAAAGGAACAGGAAATACAAATTATAAACATAGACCGGTTTCCAGGAAAATTTGTCACTGAGGAGATAAATAGCATGACCAGACATTTTCACCGTTAATTTGAAAACCTCAAGGAAGTAATAGCTTCTATTATGCTAGAGCACAAAGCCGTAGACACAAAATGCGAGAGAACCCAAGAAACAGTGAGACTACTGGAGAAAATGAAACATGAACCTACAGCTCCAGGAAGGAATGGAGGAAAAAATGAGATTATCACAGAAATGAAGAGATCGACAGGATTAGAAAAGAAAATGATGCATGGGGAAAGTAGTGAAAAGAAATTTTTCAGATCCTAAGGAAGAAAACTAAAATAATGGAACCACACATACTCTTAAACATAACTCAAGAAAACTTTCTGAAATGAAAGAGAATTTGAATCTATGCTAAGGAGTACAATGCGTCCCAAGAAAAATTGGCACATAACAATCAACAAGTAGATAGCAACTAATAAAATTTAAAGAAAAAGAGAAGTAGGCATTGGGAATTCAGGCAAAAACACCATGCGACTTATAAGAGAGAAAAAGTCAATCTGGCATACTTTGCAAAAGCAAGATTGGGCTAACAGTCAACAGTCAAGCCCATTTAGAGTAGAAGATAGTGAAGAGGCAGAAGACAGAGTAGCTATATCCAGAAAATCATCAAGGAAAGGAAGTGAGCCTATGATTTTTCACTCAAACCATCAATCAAGTATAAAGACAACAGATGGTTCTGCACATGTAAAAAATCAAGAAATATTCCTCAAAAATATCTAGCCCCCTTTTCATTGAAGGAGACTCTGGACAAAGTGGTTCAGGGCATATTGTTTCAGGTATGGAAATGAAGAAGGAGCCATGAGTTTGAATTTGAATTATGGTGAAGTATGGTGAACCAGTCACTGTCCACCAGACCTAAGATACATGCAGTTATATAAACCAAATTGGACTTTAGTATGCTGTTCATCTATTCCAATACTGTAGGGTTCAGGACCAAATAACTACTGCCAAAGATCCCTGCAGACCAAACCATCCCATGAACTCTTCCAACCTTGCTGCCAAGTTTGGTAACTACACTGCCTGATGGCCCCTGATTCCTTCATGCATTCCTCCTTGAAATCAGGACATCCATTTCAACAGTACTATCTCACACCTTACTTCCTGGACAGCAACCACTGCAAAACTGCTCCAATGATGAGTCCTCACCACCCTATTTCTCAATGCCTGGTAGGGAGAGTATATTCTGGGCCCTTTAGGATATATAGTGAAGAAGTGAGTGAGTGGGTCATATATGATAAATCTCCCAAATCTTTGGATCCCTTCATCAATCCTAGAAAAACTGAATTGCCAAGAAAGGGAAACTGATTAGAAACAATTTTTGGATTTGAACTATATCAACAGGTAAGCAGCTGTATTGCTGCTGACAGCCAAATCACAATAGCACAGAAAAAAAAACATTTCTCCTTGATTTGGTCCAAGAAAAGTTGGAAAATAGCCAATGACACAATTTCTAGTCAGTTCAAGAGGTTTCATCTAAGAGTGATGTATAAATCTCCATTGAGGTTATTTCTTCGCTAGTGAAGGAAGGGGGAAGAGTAAACATTTGTTAGTGATGGCCCTTAGCAAAATGTTTTCCTTAAAGGCAAATTCTATCCCCATGTCTATTTCAGAAGAGCCTACAGACTGGCATATCGATCTCAATGAATTCATGAGAAGCCAGTTATTTAGTCAAACAAGAAATGGCAAATACGATGCAATCCATTCCAGAAACCACAGAAAAGGCAGAAAAATGAATGGATTCTGGTTCACTCAAGAAAGGAATTTATTAATGTCAAAGAGAGAAACTTGAATCTAATCCTCAAGAGAAAATTATACGTAGCAAAATGTACACCTCTAATACATGTTATTAATAAAAGTACAAGTTAAAAAGAAAAGCTTAAACTATTTCCTAATATTTTAGTTTGTGCATAAATAAGAACAAATTTCTTAGTGGAAAGAATGATGGTTGGGATATAATAGGAGCTCTGATTGGCTTCCAGACTCACAATTAAATAGTTGTATACTAAAGGTTCTATCTTTTAACTTGGTCAGGTAGTCAGTAATGCAATTATCCATTTACTGGATGTTTAACATGTTCAAAGTAACTGTTCAAATGTTCAAAGTAACAAAAACTATGTAGAAAACAAAACAAAAGCTGCCCCTCCCTGACGGAGCCTAGACCCACTTCAGGAGAAAGAGATGCACATTGAACAGACAGAATCTCAAATAAATATATGATCATTAAGAGTCAAGAGAGGGGCACCTGGGTGGCTCAGTCAGTTAAGTGTCTGCCTTCTGCTCAGGTCATGATCTCAGGGTCCTGGGATCGAGCCCCACATAGGGCTCCCTGCTCAGTGGGGAGTCTGCTTCTCCCTCTCCCTCTGCCTGCCCCTCCCCACTGCTCATGATCTCTCTTTCAAATAAATAAATAAAATCTTAAAAAAAAAAACGAAAGAAAGAGATAAGAGAGAGAAAAAAAGAAGTAGGAGAGGAAGTAATGTTTGAGACTTGATATGAGGAGTTTGCTCAGCAAAAGGTAAGTTAAGAGGACACCTCAGGTGCCAAGAATTGCATGTACAAAGGCCATAAGCCTAAAAAGAAGAGTGTTTTAAGAACCAAATGAAGGCCTATACTATTGAGTCATGTAAGCAAAGAAGAGGGTGACTCCAGAGGAAGTTGGACAAGGTGGGCTGTGGTCAGACTGTGCAGGTTTATACTAAGTAGCTTAGAGGATATTCAAAGAACATGGATAACAATTGAAGGTTTTTAATGATGGAAAAACTGGGTTTAACTAAAAGTATAACCAATAATTTTTGTAGTTTTCCTCAAACTTGAAATCCAAACTCCTTACTGTGACCTAGGTAGTACAGCATAATTAGAAATTACTCTAACACACACACACACAAAAAATCGTATGACCGATGGCAGTGGAAGTAAAAATAGTCCCTTGTTTTCCCCTATAGTTGGTATGCTGCCTTAGTGAAATATGTCTATCCAGTAGGGGAGGGAGAGTGTGCTATTCAGAAACCATCTGGTAGTTATATTCCCCATTAGAAAATCTGAACATGAAAAACACAGACATCGTAATAGAACAAAACAAAACAAAAAGAGCAGAGGACATAAAGAGGATTTTCACATAGGAGAAAACTCAAATAGTTAATAAACTTATGAAAAAGTATTCGATGTCATTAATAACCAAAGAAAAGCAAGTTATAGAGAAACAAGAGGCTTTGGGTTCTCTTAGATTAGCCGTTTAGATTGGCCAAAACTTTTTAAATGCTGGTATGTGTATGGTGGTACCGACACCTCCGTGCTCTGCTGGTCAGGCTTGCAAATGAATAAACCTCCTGCAAAGCAAACTGACAATGTGTGTCGTGATGGCTACAATATTCAGTAATTATAATCCTAAGAGTCTATCCAAGCAAAGAGTGAAGAGACATATGATCTTTTCAATTTTAAGGTTTAATGTAGTATTCTTTATTTTAGTAAAAGAATGAAGAATCTAAAACTGCAAATGTTTGACTCTCAGGTAATAGTTAATGAGACACTAAATGATATGCAGCCAAAAAAATTCACACAATAATATGTTTGAGTGTCATAATTGAGAAATGTTTTAAAGACTAATGTGTGATGTTAACTAACTGGAATTTAAATAAGAACTTGAAAAAAAAGACTAATATGTGAGGTATACAACAATAAGCAACAAATCTTTCCTAAGATACACTCGGAGTAAGTGATCAGAATATTGAGAGGGGACTATTTCTAACAGTATGGAAGGGCCAAGAATACACATATTCAAATTCTTGATGAGCAAAGGGGCATGGATTCTAGTGGCTCTCCTTCTTGATGAATGGATTGCTGGAGGAGTGTATCTTAAGAAGTAAGGTGGTCAGGGGCACGTGGGTGGCTCAGCTGGTTAAGCGTCTGCCTTAAGGTACTCCACTGTTATCATAAATCAAGTATCGTGTATAGGTAGGTCTATTTCTTTTTTTTTTTTTTTAAGATTTTATTTACTTATTTGACAGAGAGACAGCCAGTGAGAGAGGGAACACAAGCAGGGGGAGTGGGCGAGGAAGAAGCAGGCTCCCAGCGGAGGAGCCCGATGTGGGGCTCGATCCCAGGACTCCGGGATCACGCCCTGAGCCGAAGGCAGAGGCTTAACGACTGAGCCATCCAGGCGCCCCTAGATAGGTCTATTTCTGAGCTCTTTTTTGTTGTTCCACTGATCTTATTTCTGGGATCATACCAAACTAATTTTACTACTCTAGTATATTTGGTACTAAATCACTGCACATTATTCTTCATCAAAAATATCTTAGCTCTTCTGGATCTTAGCACCTGTAAACAAATGCTAAACTCAGCTTGTCAGTTTTCAAAACAAAAGAAACCTACTGCAAGTGTGATTCTTCCAATCCTTGAGCATGATTAATGTCTCATTTTATTGAGATCTTTTGTCTTTCGATTTATAATTTTTTCCATAAAGATCTCACATAAAGTTTAAAAGATTTATTTCTAGGTACTTGATACTTTCACACTACTGTAAATGACGTTTAAAAACTTCAGTTGTTAAATGCTTGTTGTTCATTTATAAAAAAATTTTTTTTGAGATGCTTTCTTATAAAACCAACAATTTATGGATTCTTGGGAACTGTCTAGGTATATAATTAGACTATCTTCAAATAATAGCAGTTTTCTTTCCTT
>NW_024423453.1:16814753-17021381 GCF_017311325.1 Ursus maritimus | reverse complement strand
CGATCTTTATAAAATTTATTTCTTTTTCTTGCCTTAATGAACTAAGGTTACCAATATAATGTTAAAGCATTCTAGTTTTATCCCCAATAGTATTGAGGATGTTTTCAATATTTCACAATTTACCATTATATTTAGTATAGTTCTTTTGTCACCCTTTATCAGGAATATGCCTTCAAGTCCCACTTTGCTAAGTTTTTTACCATAATTGGATGTTGAATTTTAGCAAATGCCTTTTCTTTCTCATTGAAATGATTATATGACTTTTTTCTTCAAACTGTTAGACATTAATGGGTTTTCTTTTTTTTTTAAGATTTTATTTATTCGTTTGAGAGAGAGAGAGAATAGGGCACAACTGGGAGGAAGGGGCAAAGGGAGAAGGAGAAGGAGAGGGATTGAATCTCAAGCACACTCCCTGCTGAGTGCGGAGCCCAACACGGGGCTTGATCTCATGACCCTGAGATCATGCGCTGAGCCAAAATCAAGAGTCAGATGCTTAATCAACTGAGCCACCCAGGCACTCCCAACATTAATTGATTTTGTAATGCTAAACAAAATTTACACTCATAGACAATTCCCAACTTGGTCATGAAGTTTTTTTCTAATACATTGTTGGATTTGGCTTTATTAATGTTTTGCTTAAGAATCTAGAATGTATGTTTATGAATGAGTCTGACTAGTCATTTTTATTCTTCATTCTCTCTGTTAAGTTTTTGTTGCCAGGGTTATGCTAGACTCATAAAATAAGTAACTGATTTCCTGATTTTTATATGCCTTGGAATAATTTGCACAATATTGGAACTACTAATGCTCTAAGTGTTTGCAAGAACTCTTCAATTTAAAAAGTCTGGTCCTTATGATTTTTTGTAGGAAGATTTTTTATCTACTGGCTTGATATCTTTAATGGTTATGATATTATTCCAGTTTTCTATTTCTTCTTGAGTCAGTTTTCTAGTACATTTGGCCACTTTATATAAGTTTTCAACATTTTTGGCATAAAGTTCTTGAGAACAGCTTTTTATTATTTGTTATCTACAGCATCGGAAACCCATTGCCCTTTCTACACTTATGATTAGATATTTGCATGTTCTCTTCTTTTTACCTTGATTAACCTAACCGGATATTTGTCAAATTAGTCTCTGAAAAGAATAGGACACTTACTCTATTAATATTCCCTATTGAATTTTATTTGCTGTTCCATGTATATTTATGTGGCATTACTTCCTTTCTCCTGTTTTCTTTGGGACTATTCTGCTGTTACTTCTCTGATTTCTTGAGATGGAACTTTATTCATTAATTTTTATTCCTTCTTTTATACTGAAAGCATTTAAGGCTATAAATATCTTACTAAGTAGTAATAGAGATGAACATCACAGTATTTTGTAAGTTATATTTTTTACAATGCTTAGTTCTTAATTTCTAAAATCCATCATGATTTTTTATTTGACTCACAAAGTATTTAGAAGTATTTTTCTTTATTTTTAAAAATACGGAGTTTTTGGGGCGCCTGGGTGGCACAGCGGTTAAGCGGCTGCCTTTGGCTCAGGGCGTGATCCCGGCGTTCTGGGATCGAGCCCCACATCATGCTCCTCCGCTATGAGCCTGCTTCTTCCTCTCCCACTCCCCCTGCTTGTGTTCCCTCTCTCGTTGGCTGTCTCTATCTCTGTCGAATAAATAAATAAAATCTTTAAAAAAAAATAAAAAAATAATAATAAAAATAAAAATATGGAGTTTTTCTAGTTATGTTTTTGCTGTCGGTTTCTAACAATTGCTTGGTTGTCAGAGAATGTGATCTGTGTAACATCCAGCTTTAAAATTTATTGGAACTTATTTTATAGCCCAATGTACAGCTAGTTTTTATAAACATTCTATGTTTTTATTTAACTATATACTGCTTGTAAAGAGACAATTATTAGTTTTCTTTAAAAATGTTTTTATTTTATCTTCACTTTTGAATGATAGTTTTCACTGGATAAAGAATTCTAGGTTGACAGTTATTTTCTCAGAAGATATTATTTCACCTCACTAGTGTATATTCAGGCTGCATATCCATGTAAGGGTTGACTATGGTTACAAATTCTTAGAGATTTTTTCCCCCTTTACCAGCATCAATGTTTGAGACATATTTTCTTGAAGTTCTCACTTGGAAATGGAGGAAAAGGAAGGTTGTATTCATCCTTATTCAGATGGTGTAGTCCTTAGAATATCAACTCTATGGATACCCCTCCTCATAGGTAACTTGGATAGGCCCTGGGCTTTGACCTCCATCCTCTGAGCTCAGGTTGAGTAAGCATCTTCAAGGTAAAAGCCATCATCACTGCTGTGCTTACATCTGAGTTCCTCCTTTGACTCAGTTCCTATGCTGAATACCCTCTCATGGTGTCAGCACATGATTGCATTCCAGAATTTTTTATCCAGCATTTTAAATTGTTTTCAGAGGAAGGGTTTATTCTGGTCCCCAGAATATCACATTAGAGAAAACAAAATTGTTCCCAGTTTTTAGTGCCCCACTTTTAATATGAACAAACAACCAAAGATCATCAGAATTTTTTTTTTCCTAGAGAGAGAGAGAGAGAAGTGGTTGGGGAGGGGCAGAAGGAGAGAGAATCCTAAGCAGACTCCATACCCAGTGTAGAGCTTGATCTCACAACCCTGAGATCATGACCTGAACCAAAAACAGGAATCGGGTGCTTAACTGACTGAGCCACCCAGGTGCCCTGAGATCATCAGACTTTTGAGGAAAATCTCTATCATGAAAGATGTAGACAGATACAAATGGGGTGGGAGAGAGAAGCTTGGAAAAATGGTAACCATACAAGCAACAAAAGAAAACTGCAAAACCATTAATATCCTCAGAAACATAAGAAAAGATGTTGTGTCTCTGAAACAAAAACTGTTTAGATAGATACATCAATAGAACCTAAATGAACTCTGGAAATTTTTAAAAATCTATTAGTAGAAATGAAAATCAATAGATGTATTAGAGTATAAAGTTAAGAAAACCCCCCAAAAATGAATTTAAATATAAAGACAAGAAATGGGGAGACTCTGAGAGACTAAGAAAAAAAATAAGAAAATCAAAGAAGGAGTCCAAGAGAACCATCATCCAACTAATAGTAGTTTTAGAAATGAAGAACAAAGAAAATTTACCCAAAATAAAGGATGTGATTTTTCAATTTAAAATATCCTTCTGCATGCTCAGCAAACATACAAACAGATATACAATAATGCATATTGTCATAAAGTTTTAGCATACTAAGGGCAAAGGTTCGGGGCAGTGAAGAGAAAGGAACATGTCAAAAACAAAAAATCAGGAGTTATAATAGCATCAGAACTCTCTCTTATAAATATTGGAAGCAAAAAGAAAATGGAACAATGGCCTAAATTTCTGAAAGACAATTATTTTCAACTGAGAGTTCTATGTCAAACTCTCAGGAAAGTATAAGGATAAAATAAAAATATTTGAAGACATACAATGGCCAACAGTACATGTAAGATGCTCCATACCACTGATCCATCAAGGACATGCAGATTAAAACCACAATGAGCTATCTCCTCACACTTGTTAGAGTGGCTATTATCAAAAAGGCAAAAAATACCAAGTGGCAACAGTTGGCAAGGATGTGGAGAAAAGGGAACCCTTATGTACTATTGGTAGGAATGTCTATTCATTCAGCCACTATGATAAACAATATGGAGAGTCTTCAAAAAATTAAAAATAGAACTACCATATGACTCAGCAATTCCACTTGTGGATATTTATCCAAAGAAAATAAAAGCACTAACTTAAAAAGATAAATGCATCCCCGTGTTCATTGCAGCATTATTTACCATAACAAATATGGACATAATGGACAACTTAAATGTCCATTGATGGATGAATGGATAAAGAAAATGTGGTATACACAATGCACTATTATCCAGCCACAAAAAAGGAATGAAATCTTGCCATTGGTAACAACATGGATGGACCTTGAAGGCATTATGCTAAGTCAAGTAAGTCAGACAGAGAAAGACAAATATCTTAAGATCTCACTTATATTTGGAATCTAAAAAAAAAAAAAAAGGCTCATAGAGACACAGAACAAATTGGTGGTTACCAGAAGCAGGGGTTGCAGGGTAGGTGAAACATGTGAGGGGGGAATCAAAAAGTACAAACTTCCAGTTATAAAAATAAATAAGTCATAGGGATGTAATGTACATCATGGCAATTATAGCTCATAATAATGTATTGCATATTTGAAAGCTGCTAAGAAAATAAATCTTGAAAGTTTCCATCACAAGAAAAAAATTCTTCTATGTATGGTGACAGATGTTAACTAGCCTTATTGACTCGCTTCTCAATATATACAAATATCGAATCATTATGTTATACATCTAAGATTATATATTGCTGCATGTCAACTATACCTCAATACAAATATTTTTTTCAAACATACAAGGTCTCAAAATATATATATATTTCATGCATTTTTTTTCAACCAAGTACTGAAAACTGTGTCAACCAAAACAAGAAAACAAACCAAGAAAGAGGAAGATGTGGTTCCAGGAAACAAGAGGTCTAACATCTGAAAGAATCAAAGAGAACTCACATGATGATGGTGAGTGAGCATCACAGGCCCAGAGAGATTCTCCAAGAAGACAAATTCCACAGAATATTTTATACGTTACAATTAGAAAAATGATCTAGTTTGCAGTTGATAAGAATACAGAACACCAGGGAGCCTGCATGGCTCAGTCGGTTAAGCGAGTGCCTTCGGCTCAGGTTGTGATACCAGGGTCCTGGGATTGAGTCCTGCGTTGGGCTCCCTGCTCAGCGGGAAGTCGGCTTCTACCTCTCCCTCTGTCCCTCCCCCATGCTTGCTCTTTATCTCTCACTATCTCTCCCTCTCTCTCAAATAAATAAATAAAATCTTAAAAAAAAAAGAATACAAAACACCAATCAAATACACAATCAGAATAGATAAAGAAGATGTGATATATATATAGAGAGAGAGAGAGAGAGAGATTATTCAGCCATCAAAAAGAATGAAAACTTGCCATTTGCAATTCTGTGGATGGGGCTAGAGTATATTAAGCTAAGTGAAATAAGTCAATCAGAGAAAGACAAATACCATATGATCTCACTCATCTGTGGAATTTAAGAAAGAAAACATGAACATATGGGAAGGAGGAAAAGAATAAATAGGAGAGAAGGAAACAAGTCATAAATGACTCTTATGATAGACAACAAACTAAGGATTGCTGGAGCGGAGGTGGGTGGGGGATGGGCTAGATGGGTGATGGACATTAAGGAGGGCACTTGTGATGAGCACTGGGTGTTGTATGTAAGTGACGAATCACTGAATTCTACTCCAGAAACCAATATTGCACTACATGTTAACTAACAAAATTTAAATTTAAAAATTTTAAATTTAAATTTAAAAATTTTAAATTTAAATTTAAAAAATACACAATCAATCAGAAAACCAAGACAATTATTAACTCCAAGGAAAATAATAAGTTGTGTAAGAAAGAAAGAGTAGTCATTTAAAAAACCTGCATGGCTCTGTTGGAAATAGTATTTACCTGATAATAAATACATAAATTCCCAATACTTACCTCGGCAAAAATTTTATATCCTAAAAATGTAGGATCACAAGGGATGTGTTCACGTTATAGGGGTTTGTGAGAGCTAAAGTCTCCTTCCTTGCAGAAGGAAGTACTAATCAATGCCCAAACCTAAAATATTAAGAAGCAGCAATAGGAACCTGTCACTGAAGATGGTGACATGAGTATAGGGGATCAGCTCACTTTGTTGAAAACAATGGCCTCTAAGAAGGGGGAAGAAAATCAGAGGAGAGTATGGGGGGGCTGATGGTCTTATGTAATAAAATTAATAGAAAAACGGATTCTTTAAACATACATAATTTTGATTAAAAAAAATACGAAGATTCAGCCACTACTTTAGTTGGGTCTACAATATGGGGCACCCGAACACCATATGATTTAAATATTTTGATTTTTCTCCCATTATACAGACAAAAACCAATCTGAGGCAAAGCCTATACCAGGACACCTGTATCGCGAGGAGCTCCGGTTACACTGGAGAAAGGGAGGAAAGTGAGAAGTGTTGCCACGTTTCTCTTGGCTCAAGTCACCACTTCATGAGAAGCTGCCATCTGGCGGAAGATGATGCGTTATTGGGTCCTTACGCCTGACAACATAGTGCTTATGAGAAATATATGTGGTCTTCCTTTCACAGTGATATCCTAGAATCTTGCCAATGAAAGGCACTTTTCACCCACTTTGAGCATCGTTATCTCTTTCTCACAGTTTCTACCTTTATAAGAAACTTTATAAGAAACTTCCCTTCCACCACATGAGAGATTTTCCCTATGCTATTTCTATTATCCTGAAAATGTTTTTCTCACCCAGTTCCTCACGCTGGTCTGACTACCAGGCAGCATTAATGAAGCTTTATGCATAGGTTGGGGTGGGGAGGGTGACAATGCTCTCTGGTTTTTACTTCACACAAATCATTTCATATGTTTCACATTTAAGGAGGTTGGACTCGATCACTCATTCAATCTTTCTAAAGCTCCGCTATGTTCTGCTGCCAGAGCCCATAATTACCATAAAACAGGTTGATTTCAGGCCGAATTGCACTGGAAAATGACATTTTGCATTTTTATTGGCACTTTGAAGTGAACATATTCTTCTCCAGTTATTGTACTTTTAACACTAAAATACTGAGAAATAGTCTTTCCATATGTATTATAAGAAAAAATATTTAAAATTTAAGATTTATTCCCTCCTCTTATAATTTTTATTAGCATTTTAAGCAAGTTCAGTGCCCATCAGACCTAGGTCTAGTTATTTTTATTGATGCCATATAGACAATCCATAATCAAAACCACCAGCAAAACTGCTATGTCTCCTCTGCTTCTGCTAGAAAATTGGCAGAAAATTCTCATTTAAAACTTGCAAGAAGAACCCAGAGGAAGCTTGCAGAAATCCTTTATGCTATATTTCCCAGCAACAGAATATTTTCCTGCCTTTGAAAACTCAATTAAATTTTACTTCACCAAAAGTGTGAAAACCAGGTGGCACCTAAGAATCCCATCCCCACTCCGCTTCATTCTTGTAAAAATAACACTATGATATTTTGCAACAAATACTATAAATCCCCTTTGACCACCCTAGCAAAATGTTATATCAGAGACCATGAATATGGAATATTGATTTTCCCTCCAAGCGCGAAAGGAAGAAACCTGACCAGGGCACAAAACTCTCTGCTCCGTGTACTTCACCAAGAAAATTGATACTCTGCTGCCTGGTGTGGTACTATCATTGCCTTTGTGTTCCAAACTCTCTTGGTTATTCGATTCCTATAAAGGATGCTTAAGTAAGCTCAAGCCACATTTTGAAAGAAAATCCCTCAAGTGACCATTTAAGCCCCTCACTGCCCCTAAACTTCACCCAGCCTCAGAGCACGTCGGAGACTGACCTTACCCTTCTCCGAAGAAAGCCAGTTACTGTTTCTTTTGTGGGCTTAGAAGGGACCACAGTTGGATTTCATTCTTCCTTTACTCGTGTTCAATTAATATTGCTTGACCGAGGCCAATCTCTCGAGAGGCCTGAGTTGAAGAGAAGCACATCATGAAGGCTTCCAACAGCACCACCAGCTATTGCAACTGTGAGAATTATCTCCGTTTTGCTTGGTTCTGCCAGGGCCAAAGTTTCGTCCACACTTTGTTTTGTTACCATGTTGGACTGGTAGAGACAGAACCACAAACCAAGTGAAAATACTAAGCAGAGTTCAGAATTCTTTCAGCAGGTTAGAGAAACTATGTTTTACGAGTCTTCAGGGTTTCTCAGGAAGGCCTAGAGAAGTCAAGTGACAGTTTGAATTCACTAGAGGATTAATGGCAGTGCCAAGTGTAGAACCCACTTTTCACACCTCCCTGCACCGTGTCAACATTAAACTAGAGTCCCTAGGTGCTGAACTTCACAAGTCAAAGTAGACATCCTGCTGTAACCAGATACAGGGCTGGATTCACATGAAAGGACTGAGTTCGAGATACACAAATGAGGGTTGCAGCCATTGACTTTCCCAAGAGAGAAAATGTAAGTGGATATATTTGATATGAAAAAAGAATACACCTAAAATTTATGGTTTTGACCATTTGAGAATAAACTTGACAGCCCAAGACACATAGTGATTTGAAACTTTGCTAAAATTGGAAGAGTAACCAGTCTATGAACCTGGCCTCAAGCCTCGCATGCACACTTCAGCAGAGCTTTTGTTCTAGGTTTTTCCTCTGCACAAAGTAATGCTCATAGAGTGATTTTTTTTTTATTTCTTATAAAGAAAAATGGCCTCAAAAGAGAAAGTCAACCGGATGTGTGAATGAGGAAATAACAGAAAAGCAAGGATATGTAAGAAAATAATCTCCCTTAGATGACATATTAGGTAAAATATATACTGTTGAATACAATCATTCAATCAATTAACCAACAAAAAATACTCTTTGAGTTCCTAATGCATGTCTGGGCTAAGTCTTAGGGGTACAGCTGTGAATACCTATGACACACTTCATGTCCTCAGTGAGCTACAAATAACCAGTTTCAAACAAGATGCCTGTTATAAAGAAGGAGTATGAGGTATCTCAGGAACATAGCACCATGGAGCCTGACATCGTCCTCCAGAGAATACCCACCTGAATGGGGGACGCTGAAGGCTAACACCTGTACTTTAGGTAGAAATAAGAGCGAGTCATTAACTTGTTTCAGCAAACGCCTTAGTCAGTCCAAAAATTATATTTTGTGGAGAAAACGATATCTTTTAGAAGTTATTGCAAATTTGGGGATTCTAAAGATTCTAGAACTGTTTATCCCTTGAGAATGTTAACGATAGGAGAATAACGGAGGGCTGATGCCTGAGACTCCTGTCAGGAAGTAAAATGAGGGCTATGACCCAGAGATACAAACAGAGAAATGTGGCTAGAGAGAGGAGAGGAGGTGACCAATGGCACGAAATGCTTCAAGGGTTTAAGAAGAGCAAGGAAAGGGGAAAGACAGTTTTATTAGAAATCTTCAAGGGAGTGGTTGGAGTGAAATGGAGGGTGGTCTGACTGTAAGGGGGAGCAGGGCTCATGTGGACTGGACATGGAGGGAGCAAATAAATAACTTTGCTCTTTAAAAAGTGTCACAAGTGGTCACCCCTCCTCACTTCAAGGACCTCCTGAAATCCTATTCCTTTCAAGAAATTGTTTTTAATAGGAAGAAGAGAAGAAGACACTCTCGTTTGCTCTTCCTCAAACATCAGCACAAACTGTCACTAAACGTTTGCATATTCTAAATGCTTAATGTCTTATTTATTCCACAGCTATTTTGCACAGTCAGATGAGACGCTTTTAGATGGGCAGCGAACCAGAGACAATATTTGCGATCTTGAATTATTGATAATTAAAGCAATAAAATCACTACCCACCAAGACTATTCTAGGAAATTTTACCTAGAGAGAGCCTTAAAAGAGTGCCACCTTCAAAGCTGAGTCTGCTCAGCCTCTCACTGTGTGGCAAAGTGGCCCCAGTGTTTCCCACACTCGGTCTGCTCTGCCATTCACAGCTCTCGGGTAGGTCACTGTCTGCTCCAAATCATTTCAGGTTTCCCTTACCTACATTAAAAAGTGAGCATGCCTTAGCTTGCCCTAAAGTGTCCTCCACAATACAGTCCCAGCTTAGCCAACCTTCCAATATTACCTTCTGAAAATCTTCCACCCCGTCCAACTGACCTACTCCCTATTTCTTGTGCCATTCCTTCCTGAATGAAAGCCAATCTCCTCCTTCATCTGTACATATTTCTCTTGGCCACCTCTGTTTTATGCCCTCCACTTGACTATAATTGAGGGACTATAGTTAAAGTATTTATGACAGTGTCTGGTGATAAATACATTTTCTTTCCTTTTTCTCCCTTCCGTAGACATTTATTAATGAACTCTGAATGAATGATAATCTAATTTCTATTGTATCCTGTATGCATCTTGCATGATTACTTTTTGCCTGATTATTCTTTTTCAGATGTCTTTTTTTTTTTTTCCATTTTAGTTCTAAGTTCCTAGAAGTAGAAAGTCTGTGTACTGACATTATAAAACCAGCACCTTAGCCACCCCATAAAGACCTCTGGATGATGATGATGATCGCTCATTTTCCTTCAGTGTGTTAGTATATACAATGCATGGCAATTAATTGAACTATGAATTTATTCTCTATCATAAGGTTAGCAGACAAGTAAGCCAAAGGATTACCTTTATTTATGCATATAATTATGATTCCACAAGAAAATACACTTTTTATTTATTTTTAAAAGCCAATGCCATCTCTCAGTACTTTTCCTGTTTCATCCTATTTCATTTCACTATGGCTTCAAAAGATATCCTAAGCTTTTAAAAGTTAATATTCTTTAAATCCAATATCAAATATGAGTCAGTGGTATGCAATATAGCTACCTCTCCTCCAATTCAGAGAAGTTCTATTTTCCACATGATAAAATATGCTTCTGTCCCTTAAGGAATACATAGAAAACCTCTACATTTTTGCTCTCCCATAAGTTCATTTTCTGCAAACATACATAACATCAGAGTCTTATTTCTTCGTTTAAGTGGCTACATAATAATGACATAAACATTCTTAACCCACATTTATTGTAGAGTAGCACCATCTTTCACACTAGAAAGAAATGCTAGTAAAGTTGTGCAAAATTCAGGGGTGGCTTCCAAAACTTTTTGTCAACATTTTTCAACTGCTCTGTTTCAAAACCATAAAGTTTTGAACCAAAGACATTTGGCAAGAAACTGAAACCATGTGAATCAAAGAAGATGAGAACAAGAATAATGAAAGTTGACTGATGTGAAACCCGCAAATCTCTCCCAGTTTTAACCAAAGAACCATATAAGATGACTGTGCTTTCCTCTCCTCCAGCTCCTCCCTCCCCTGCCCCCCCAACCCCACCAGTATCTTTCGCTATTTTATGTGGTTGTTACTAGACTGAAAATTCTTACCTTTTCCTGCATCTTGAGAAAATGAGGAAACATTAACCACCAGGTCTAATAATTACCAAATCCAAAGTATAAATATCCTTTGCAGCTATCATTCGATTTTTATTGATTGATTCTACAAACTCTTACTGGGCAGATTACTTTTTCTTGTATCTGTACAACACCACAAACCAGTTATTAAGTAAATAAATAAATAAATAAATAAATAAATAAATAAATAAATAAAAATTCAAATGCTGAATCAACTATTTTGCCCAGTCACTGGTTTTTGGCTCCAGGGTTTTGTTTTCTATTCATTTCAATTCCTTTTTTTTTTTAATTGACCCAAAACTGGGTGTTATGTAGACAGATTAAGATAATAAAAAGCATCTTGTTTAAGGTCGCACAGACAACTAATGAAATTCAGATCACACGGCGGTAGGAGGCTACTGTACACATAACAGGACATCACAAGAAAATAATATGAGTCCAGAATCTTCTTCTCACAAAGGTAACTGGGGAGATAGAGGACACAAAACCATTATAAATCTCAATCCTGTTATTTCTTATCTGCTCAACCATGGGCTTTCACTTAAGTCTTACCTGTAGAAGTGACGTGGTGGGATTTAATCAACTTTAAGTTTAGCCCCACAACAGGGCCAAGAATAGGATGCAAAATGTAATGGGGTGCCAAAAAAATGCAGTAATCAAGGTAAGTAATAGTTTAATGTAATATTTTTAGAAATGAACCAACTATGCCCCACAGACTAGCTGCCTGATTTTTAAATAAAGTTTTATTGGAGGGCCAGGATTAGGGTGAGGCAAGTGAGGCAGAGTTGTTCAAGGGCAGGATCAGATCTGCCTTTTTAAAAAATTTTCATACAGGGCTTATCATGTAGGGGCTTTTTGCCCCTTCTTGATTTTTTTCAATATGGCATTAAAATAGCATTTATCTTCATTACTGAAGTTTTTGAAACCCCTTTAAATTTGTCCCTGATATGAGTGCCTCGCTCACCTTACCTTAAACCTAACCCTTCAAGACTCTAAGAAAAACTAAAAATAAAACACTAGGAAAATATGTAATGTAATTACAAATATGTAATGTGTAGGTAATAAATTCCTGAAATTATTTGCCAGCAAGCAGCTTTAATATCCAATAGATACTACATTTCATTTTAAATAGACAAATTTCACAAGCAACCTAATACTATAAAAACCCAAAGCAAGAAAACCATCTCCAAAGGCAGGGTGGTAATATACAAAAGGAAAAAAAAAAAAACCCTTTTATTAATAAAAGACTGACAAATTAGCAGCTAGTTCTCAGTTTTCTTGCCCTCTTGGTATGACTGGGCTGTGTTTAGTCTGGCCATTCCTTTTCATAGCCAAATCTTTGAGTGTTAGACAGTGCAGCCTGGGACACCTCAGTTTCCACCTACTGCTTAGTACTCTAAGAACAGCTTGCTTAGAAAGGTGAAAACAGTTTCAAGTACATGTTACGTTGAATTTCTAGCCTTTCTTAAAAGGCAAGTCCCTTCCTGACTCTTTAGAAATGCTGATTACCTGGCTTTGCTTCTGTCCAGAGGCAGCTGTCCCTGCCCGGCAGACGCACTGGGGCCTTTCCTGTGAAAGTGCTCCACACAGAAGGCATTGGGCATGAGCTCTGAGGCCTAATATAGGGAGGTTCGAACTGCAGGTGGGACCAGTGTGGGGGGTTGAAGGAATTCGAGATTTAGAACTTTGGAGAACGCTCTCTTCATTCCCCCTGTCTATAAGCAAGGCCCCCCTCAACAGCTCTACCATAGGTATGACTCCCCTAATCCAGAGTTCAAGGTTATAGAGAGCAGTTCAAATTACCATTTATTTATTACAACTCATTATTTTCACAACTATACAACTATATTTTCACAAATATAGGAGAGGAATTAAGCGATTTTTCAATTTTTTCTGTAGGATCGAAACTCCATGATAGCAACATTAGAGGAAATTTCTCTTTACAAAAATATTGCAACAAATAAGTGTTGCAAAATAATAGAATAATGGTATTATCATTTGGGTCCACAGCTAACCTACCCAATAGGGTAGCTACTACTCACATGTGGCTATTTACATTTAAATGAATTAAAATTTTAAAAAATTTAAAATGTAGTTTCTCAATCACCCTAGGCACACTTAAGAGCCACACGTGCCCAGCGGCTGCCATATGCAAATATATGCAAATATAGAATAGATCCAGAACAGAGAGAGTACTAATATAGAACATGTCCATCACCACAGAAATTTCTATTGGAAAGTGCTGCTTTAGAAAAGTCTACTCTAGACCATGAACTTCAATTGCTGCCAGAAATTGCGTGACAGAAGTACCCAACAGCACCTTGCCAACAAAATAAATCAAACCTGAATAAAATTAAGCCTCTGGATCTAATCGCCAATTTACAGGAAATACAGGGGACAGAATGTGTTACACAACACCATGGGGACCCAGTCAGCAAATTCCAGACTGTGGAACACTATTCAGAACAAATGACGCAGTTTTGTTGATAAAAAAAATTACAAAAAAAAAAAAAAATTGATAGAGGAAGAAACTTAAATCTCAAAAATTCCACAAGATTTAAGGAACATATCAAATAATTATAATCTGTAGCCTTTATTAAAAGCCTATTTCAAACAAACCGTGAAATGAATAATTACCATTTTAAAACAATTGTGGAAATTTGCACACTGACTGGATATTTGTTGATATAACTACCGCTAATAGCCATAAAAATGGTACTATGGGGATATTTTAAGCATCTTTACCATTTAGGTACATACTAAAATATTTACAGATGAAGTGATTGCTTGGACTGTACCTCAAAATGATGGGGATGTGGGACCTCGGAGAAGTAAACGATGAAAGAAGCTTGGCTATGACTTTGTTGGAACTAGATAATGGGTACAGGGGAGTTCATTATATTTTTCTCTCTTCTGTGCATGTTTGAATTTTCCCATAATAAAAAGTTTTTAAAAATTTTATTGTCAGCCAATTATAATCCGCTATCATAGAAATCTGTTAACTGCAGATGAACTAGCAACAATATTTAACTATTCCTCATCTGTGATAAAACAACTTATACTCTAGATCTTGGTAAAGCTCATTGAAACACAAGCCTCCATTGTAGGATGCTTAAACTTTATATTAAGTATAAGAAGTTTTTTCCCAAATAACATATGAAAATATTCATCTTAATTAAAACATTTCTCAGTTAAAAGAAAAAAAAAAAAAAGTCCGATATCACTCTTAACATGACACCAGTAGGGGGAGATAGATGCTGGCTTTCCTCTGGGAAAATTTTTTGAAGAAATAATCCATGTTTAATCTGAGAGTCTGGACAGTTTGGAGGTGGGGAGGACACTCTCCTACTGTGTTTTCATCAAAAAGCATGTCTCCACCCTCAATTCTTTAACTTCCATTTCCAGGAGAGGAATTGTTCACTCCACACCATAACATTCTATTTTCCATTTGAAATCTATGTTCAAATTATAGTAATAACACTGTCCAAATTGTGCTTCTGCTCTTATCTTATATCTCCATAATGGACTTCCTAGATATTATTCAAGTATTTCTTTAAAAGTACTTCTTTTACTCCTTCATGTATAATGCTAAGTTCACATTTGTGGTAAACTAGTACTCTTTCAAGTAATGTCATTCATTTATACAACCAGTTCTTGAATATCTACTATGTTCAAGCATCTGTGGTCAGTGCTGGAGTTTTCATGAAGAATAAGAATTAGTTCCTACCCTTAAGCAGCTTACGGTTTAGTAGAAGAGCATAGCATACCGTAGGATAAGATAGGGGATACACATGATAGTATGGGAGCCCGGGGAAGGGCAACTAACCCATCTTGGAGAAAGACTTCCCAAATGGAATATATAACCATGTATTTCATGTATTCACCAATTTGTTTAGATACTTAACATATTTTTATTTTATCTGTTCAACAAATACATACTGAGCATCTTTTATGAACAAGACACAGTGTCCTCTTGATTCAAATCACCATAAATTCTTCTTGTTCAGGATATACAATCTTGGACGAGTGTGCCTGCCTATAACAATGAATAGTCCTAAACAATTTTTCTTCACTTTGTGAAGTTGACATTTTCAATATAAATTCTTCCTTCTACTGGAAAACCCCAGTACTTCAAATATTACTTCTGGGTATTTCATACTAATTTTTTAAAAAAGATTTTATGTTATATCCTTATACGAAATTAAACAGATTCTCTTTCTTTAATGATTATGCAATTTCTTATGCTCTTTAACCAATTCACTTAAAATATTTTTATTGTCAAGACCATAACTCCACAGAAAAGACTTCATTATGGTTCTCCCTCTGCGCTAAACTTAATTAACATGATCATCTCATGGTCAGTAAGGAGAAGCTTTCTCTTCCAAGAATGACATCCTTTGGGTTATAGCCTTTTACCACTTTCTGGTAGTCCTAAGTATCATCCCTTCCTCTACCATAGTCCAACACAGGCAGATAACTAAACGTGCACATAACCTTTCTATTTTGTGTGGAAATCTGAGTTGTAGAATAGTCCCTACTTGGCAACAGTCTTGAGTATTCAGAAAGTTCCACAAGGGGCTCTCTTGCACCACTTTTTTTTTATGTCCCCAAAAGGCCTCTCTTTGTAGATTTCCATCTGGTCTCACCTCCTTCCTTCCCTAGATCCAAGCTGATACTTCATTCTGAGATTCCAGAAGGGAGTAGTATGGGATCTTTACCCATTTGGCCCCGGGCTTTCCATTTCACTTCCGGTCTGAGCAGCTTAGGATCACCACCTCAGCCAGCACGTCCCTGAGTTGTCCTTTCCAGGGCTCTCTGATTAGCCTTCTGGGTGTTTCTGGGCATTGAGCCCCACACTCAGCTCTCCCCTCTCCAAAGTGCTTTCTGAACAGTTTTCCCTCATGTTCCTCTTGCTGACTTCTATTGATAATGTGCCCTTGCCCTTGAGTTACTTCAGCCTTCTATTATGAATTATCTCCATCAAGTTACCTCAAGCTTCTTCCTCAAAATGTCACTAACATGCCCTCTTATTTCTGTCCTCTAAGCTCTTGAATTTGTTGCTCTAGTCTGCGAGGTTGCCTGTTCCGATACATGGTTCCCTTAGTCCAGTCCCCAGATACTCCTTCTCTTGCATAACTTCCAGCAGCCACCAGATGATTTTTAAGGGGGATGCTTTTCTCTTCCAAAGACCATGCCTCTGAACTTTGCCCTTTCCTTCAACTCTGGCCATTCACCATACCCAGCATGTCTAGGGAATCTAGCCCACACAGTTCTTTCAAGTGTCCAACTGCTTTTACTACAATAAAGAAGACTGAGGATACAACGATCTCCACAAGAGTGAAGTTACAAGTACATAGTCCCATGTTCTTTGGCTTGACAGGAGGGTTGCAGCATTAGTCTTGTCCAAACCCCTTCTGTGTTTATGCCGTTTTTTGTCACAGGCAACCCTCCTAGCCCTGATGCTGGGGGGTAAGTACCCTCACTGGTTTCTTCTATTTTCACTTCCTGCTGCAGGTCATGCCTCTCTGGAATTGTTGGGACCTTTTCTACCTTGAGCTTAAGGCCACTTCTCAGCCTTAGGTCCTAATGATCCTTCTCCAATCATATGCTCTCAAGAGTTTCAGAGCATCCCACATTTACCGGTTCATTTCTAGCTCCTTCAGACCTTCTTTCCTCTTCTTCTCAATAGAGGTATATTCACTTTGCATCAGTTCATACTGGAGCTCCCCCTTCTTTTGCCTCTCCCTCCCTCTCTCTCGAGTTTTTATTTTCTCTAAAAGCTTCAAGCTTCTTCATAACTCTGCTGCCAGCATCTCTAGCCTCTTGCATGAAAAATCATCAGGGTCAAACCAGGCACATTGGCATAGTGAACTTTTAACTAGCTGCCACCCCTGAATTCTGATCAGGGACTCTCTATACTAATATTTTTTATCTTAATTACGTGTGTTCTTTAAAAAGTCCATTTCCAGTTTCTCATATCTAGTTTATAAATCATAGTGTGTTGAAGGGAAGTATACTTTCATACCTTTTTTTGAGAATCTCTTTGCTGTATTTTCATTATCGTGAACTGAGTACCTGTTGTAAACATAGAGTAGTCATGCATTTTCATTTCGAATAAACAACAAACAAACCAACCCTGGAATTCTGGAGTGTTACCTAAACGGTCTCAGTGTGCCATCTAACCTGGTTGCACATCAGAACTATCTGTGGATCATTTAAAATGAAAAAGCTCTACCTTCCCCTCTCCTTCTCTCCAGGGGCTCAGACTCAGAAACTCCTTGGGGAACTCAGAATCTCTAATCTAAATGATTCTTGAGATAGTGATATCAATAGCCACAGTGAAGGTAAGGAGCCTGGAATTTCATCTCTGTGAACAAATGTAAGTGATAAGACTGGCCTTCTGTGATTTTGCCTCGCCTTCATGTTGCCCCTCTTCAAAGGATTGCACTTCACATGTTTTTTTCCCTACTCCTGTGGACTTCCATCCTGATGTTTTAAAGTCAAGTCATTTTTTGATGGGCACATAAATAAACAACATAATACCCTTTGCCAAAGGAAAAGAAAGGGTCATCACACTCAATTTTTACATTGTGGTTTATCATGCTAATTTATCTCCTGGAATGTATGAGGATTTCTTTCTATATCCAGAATGGCCCTTGGACTTATTAAACGTCTAACGGTCTTCTTAAGATGGAGATGGCTGAATAAGATTGAAAAAAGACTTGGAAGAAAGGCTCTCCGGAAAGAATAAAAGCAAAGAAAATTACCAAGGGCCTCCCTTGCTCACACGACATTTATTAAACAACCACTGTTGTTTATAGAATGTCAGACACTGTTAGTCCTTGACATTTTCTACAGTCTAACTTACTAGCTCTTCATTTTAGGAGACCAAGTTTATGAGAGAAAGAAAGGGGAGGAAGGGCTAGTTTCTTTATGTGTTTGTCAGGCCCAGTCTTTCATTATTCTACTCCTGACCCCCCCCCCCCCATTTTTTCTTCAATTTCTTTCTTTGTGGTTAATGCAGTAAGTGAAAGAGAGAGAATCTCCTACTCTTCTAAGAAATAGCAAGGGATTCTAAGTAATTATGCCTATAATATGTGTCAAGTGAGCTTGTCCTATTACTGGTTTGGCTGTTAAATTATTGGGAGTTCTGACATTGCTGATGATTTCTAGGTGACTTAGATTTCCCAAAAGTGGGCAAGTTATTCCCTAAAATATTTGAGGACGTATGGGGTAGACAGCCTAAAGCAACAAACCTTGTTTAATTGTAGTCTCATCTAATCATCTATGTGATCAGAGGAGGCCCTTTACGCCTGAGACTCAATTTACCCCTCTGTAAAATGGAGATAGAGATCTATATAAAGGGTGATAAGGATTATAAACAATGTCCATTAAGCATTCTAGCATAATTCCTCTCTCATGGTAGATGTCAATATTATTATTATTATTTACAACTCTTAAATGTCAATGAGAGTCTTTGAGACTCCTGTATGACCAGGACCACATACCATTAAGTTTTAGGAATAAGAGAGTTTTGTCAGTAAATATATCAAGGGCTCATAGACAAACACTTCAAATAATCCATCACACAATGACACCACCATGCTGCCAAAGAGCCCTTATCAAGCAAGAGGATATGTCATGTGAAAGACACCAGATACATTGAACCATATTACATGACTACTCTGTTTTGTTTTTACCACTGAACTATGTAAGACTGAATGTTTTGTTTTGTTTTGTTATTACTTGCAGCTGTTCCAAGAAAAGGAAGGAAGGAAGCTTCTTCCTTTGAATGCTGAAGCTTTAACTTGCACCTAATTTTGAACAGAAAGCAAGGAGAAAATATCAGTTATCTTCTCAAACTCTAATTTTATGCACCCCAATTAGTTAAGTAGCCCCTTGCCACCATCATGCAGAGATCGTGGACTGATAGCTAAGAAGAGAAGAAATTTCCCTAATAGCAGACCTACCCAAATACAAAAGAAGGGAATATTCTAACGACATTCATCCATTCATTTCCAAGTAAATAATCCTACAGAAATAAGGAGGAAAAAAATTAACCTACATTTTTTCACTTCACAACATAGTTCCAGATATGGTCTTTGGTTTTATTTTCATAACAAGTAATGTTCTTTACATGTCATACTGTATTTCAGGGAAAGTATTCATTTGCCATGGTTCCAGATATTAATGTCTGCAGTAAAATTGGTGATTCCATTCACTTCTAGCTGTTGAAGTTTCTGTCTCCTCAAGGTCTTTTCTGCTTCTAAATTTCTCAAATTCTTTAAGGCCTTCAAGGTGATTCTTGATACAATTTATTTGTATTGCCTACCATATTAGACCTTCAGAGAAGATCTTCACATTTGCATGGAGGCCTTGTGTCCTCCAAAGTGGATCACCTGCTGGTAATGATCAGAAAAGTAACACCCGTGAAAGAGCACCTATGGGCCAGACAAAGCATTTTGTAAACAGAGAGCAGTTTGTGTAATCCTCCAAAGGCCCTGTAAACTAGGTTTTCATTTCCACATGTTGTAAGAGAGGCTTCAAGAGATTAAGGTGGTGCAGGTTACAATTTGGTAAAAATCTGGAACTAGTAAAATCTACATCTCCCTGACTCCAAAACTTGTGCTCTCTTTTTTTTTGCTGCACTCCCTAGAATAAAAAGTGAAATGTGTAAATACATTATATCACCGGACAGTTTTAGAACCTACAGAGCTGAGATATGCAAAGTCTACTCGCAGTGATTCAGGAGCAAAGCCTGGGGGTTGGATACTGGCAGCCCCGAACGTTCAAGAGCCATGTTTCGATTGACCTTCACAATGTTTGGCTTCACTTCAAATTAATTGCCAACATTTAAACCTCTACGGAATTCACATAAAATCAGGCTCAGGAACTTCTACTGACGAACCAGCCTATGCGGCCACCCCAGGATTCCACGTTCCCATATGACAACTATGAAGGAAGCTGAGCAGCAGACCCTCCTTTAGACAAGACACTCCCTGTCCCCTACACTGCAGCCTGCTCTCCACGAACAGAGCTGCTGTGCCTGAGCCCCCAGGCTTTTGAATTTGTGACCTCTTCCTTTTCTCTATGGCATCATTTCTAGAAAAATTAGAAGGTAAAGTGTTCTCAACTTCATAAACAGACAGTATGTCAAAACTATAAGAAAGGGCGTAATGTGTACCTTTTCCTCAATGGTTTCCTCTTGGGAATGACCCAAAGATTGTGAGGGTTTGGAGAACAGCCTAGGGCCTTCAATTAAAATAGTTTTGTCTTTGGTTACTACCGGAATAAACCTGTAAGCAAACAGCTGTTTCATGCCAGCTGAAATTCTAGTCTTGGGTGGGATGGCAGAGGTTTACAACTTCAGATGAGAAACAGGCAGGAACAGATTATATTCTTATGCCAAGTTTCTTTCTTTATTGCCATGGAAGCAAGAAGAGAAATGCGGAAAGAGGAAAGCTTTGCTAGACCCAATGTTTCACTCAGACTTTCTGCTAGGCATCAGGAGCTGCTCAAGATTTTGCAAACACTTTTACAGGAAAATCATGGCTATAGAAAACTCCTAAAATTAAAACAGAACTGGAAAAGAATAAAGACCATGCATTTGTCTTTCAACTCAGGAGTGGAACCCCCTGGGATTTGGTATTCTATAATAAGACTGGAAACATTATTAACGTTAATAAATAAACATCTGGATTGACTTGCAGTCTAAATTTAAGTGTCCTAAATATTTTGGCTCCATTATAACTATATGCATTTTCCAAAATTCTCCAATGTTTCCTCTGTCCTTAGCCTACATTTCATTTTCTTCTGAGTCTTTTAACTCAGGTCTTGTTTTCCATGAAAATGGACCTTGTTATATAAATGTTTAAGCACCAAATGCCCATAAAAGATAAGGAATTGGTCTTGATTTCATCCCTCATATTGCATAACCTGGGTCCTTTACAGACTTATATCCTTTTAATTGAAACCATGTAATCACACCATTTGCTTCTCTTCCTTTCATGTAATGCTTTGTGCTATAGATCATCACTAGAGTGCCAGAATTTACTAACAAAAATTTTGTTGAGCTAAAATTAAAACTTAAGGCCATTACATTAATTCCACTTCTTAATGTAAAATTAAGGCACTGTTAGTCTGGTTTTGGATAGTGTTAGGGAGAAAGCATACAATATGGTGGCCTAAACCAGAGTAAGCCCTCATCACGGCCAAGTTCCACTTAGATCCTCAAGTGTACTCCAAATGCAAGAGCAAATGTGAAAGTAAAGGTCAGCAAAACACACCTTCACCAAGAAAAGTGCAATAAAACCAACGCAAAATTAACTGAGCCGGCTACAGAGAATTCTACTCATAAACACAGCGCTTCAACCTAATCTGTTCCTCACCACCACCATTTGAGAATGTTAGTCTCAGGTCCCTGGGCTGCTGTTGCTGCCTTGAGTCTTTCTCTAGTTGTAAGCCAAGGGGTTGCTATGCACAGTCCCAATGCATGGAACCAGAGTTAATCATTCACAGGCCCTTTTGCCTGAAATAAGATGCTTTTCATTTCCCTTGGCTTATGTGAATAATGAAAAAAGAAAACAAACAAAGGAGATAACTGCACTATGTTAAAAGATAATCCCTTAGCATAACTATTGTCTAGAAGGCTGAGCACCATAGGCAGGCAAAAATCCAGTCTGCGTTCAGCCACTACGTTGACATTTATTTATAAGAGATTATGCCATGACAGAGCTTCAAGTCGTTTAGAAATGCTCCCATTTCCCAAGGCTTCCACTATATTTATATGCAGGATCCCATATTATTTTTCCTGGTGTTATGGCAACAAAGATTTCAATGTTTACAGAGCTATCAAGTTCTGACAGGCCAAGCTGGGGACTTTGCATCACTGGCTCACACTGAAATGGAGCGAGGGACTTGGGGAGCAGAGCACGAGCGCAGCTGTCTGAACAGCTAATACCTGAGCAGAAGAGACAGAGAAAGCAGGCAAATGGTGCTAATGAACACGCAGAGCCGCTCTCCCCCAAGGGAATTCACCCTCATGATCCTGTGCTTTAAGGAATACATTACAAAGGATCCTGAACCCAGGAAGTCACATTAAACCCGAAAGAAAAGCAAACCCCAAATTCCTACTACAATTTTGGCTTCCATGTGGATTTTTAAAGCTCTGTTGAATATGGGATGTTGGAGTCCATTATTAGACCTCTGGGGTAGTGGAAGGGGAAATGAAAATTCAGTGGGTGAAGAAAGGGCAGAACAAGTACTCTCTCTGTGCCCACTTTTTGTTTTTAACTACACAGTAGAGAGCAGCCTGGCTTACCTTTACACCTAACTCAATCTTTGCCCGTAGCTTAGAAGTTTCCGGTATACTCCAACTCTGGGGCTAATTACGGTATGAAGCTGGCTATGATTATGTCCTAAAAATACTTGTATCTCACAAACAAGATTATCTTGAGAATTTGCCACTTACTCCATGAAAATAACTATGTGTACATGTGGCCTCATGGTCGAAGGTTCTCTGCACTGAAGCTGTCTTCTAGAGTTTGCCCAGACCACTCCATACCCCATGGGACTGAGACATAGGGCTAAAAACAAGACATAGTATTAAAAAACAAGTCCTCCCAAACATACTCTTTGGATATCTTGCTTATGGTTGAAGCAGGAGATAAAAGCCATCAGCTTAACCTCAGATACAAGAAGCCACCACTTTCCAGTCCTAGCTGTGGGCCAGGGAAACAATCAAGTCAGAGCAAAATGGAACAAGAAATGCTAAGCCAAGTCTCTTTCTCTCTTTCTTTTCTTTATGTACATGTATTCATAAGATTACTGGTATTTCCTTGGTTACAAAAGTGTAGGATGGGCTTTACAAGCATGTGTTTAATTTTTTTTTTAGCTTGAGGATTTTTTCTGTTTAAAATTGTAAACAGCAAGAAATATGCATGTGTCCTAATGCTCAAGATGAACGTTCCAACAAATAATAAACTGTGACTTATGATGTAACATAAGACATGTGAAAAAAAAGTTTTGTTTACATGTGATGGAATTTCCACTTATATAAAATAAATGTTAAAGTATTGGGGGGAAGTTATCAATAATAATTGTAATAAATGTCTCTCCATGTATTTCTAGATAAACTAGAGCTGTGTAAAAAACAGATAGAAATGACTAAGTATGACGCCATGGTCTTCCCTTTGGAAGTTAATAGTGTTGACAGTGCTGTTTCCCAAGACTAGTTGGAAAGACTAGTTGGAAAAATTAGTTGGAAACCTGTGAGAGAAGAACAGAACTTTGTGCTCATTATCTGCATCAGGCCCATCCTCTCAATAGCAACTGTGACCATGGTTTGCAATATCTGTTGCTATCCATGACTTTGCCTTTCTTTCTTCAAAAGCTGACTTTGCTCGCAGTTTGCCAGTTCCCTTGGGATCCTGGCACATAGACTAGTTTATCCATGGCTGGTCTTCCCAATAGTTGGAGATTAAAGGATATTGTTTGAAACTATGCTTTAGTGTGTCCTTTTATTTCTTCTGGTCAACTCACTTCAGCTTACCACCCAGCAGCTGCAAAGGCAGCTGACATTAACATTTTCATCGTCATCAAGAAAAGAATTTATTACAAACACAATTAATGACCCAGATAGTTTCCCCGAGTACTCGTTCGAGAAAATTATGTAAGCTTAAGTCTTACCACGAACTCTGCAAATGTGTTATTCATTCATTTAACACATAGTTTTTAGCTCCTAACTTACATATGGCACGGTACAATGCACTAGGCCTCCAACGATACGTAAGGTAAACAAGGTCTTTCCCTCAATTGAGCTTAAATTCTATGGCGAGACAGTCAACAAACACAAGTAAATCAACCAGTAATACAATTGCTAGTGTTAAATATGGTAAAAAGGTAATTAAGAGAATATTATGACAGCCAATATGGAATACCTTCAGATATTGGACGCTTAAACACTTCTTCCTTGAATAACATTTAGGAAGAGACTTGGATAAGAAAACAGTTCTGAGGGGCACCTGGGTGGATCAATCCGTTAAGCGACTGACTCTTGATTTTGCCTCAGGTCATGATCTCAGGGTCATGGGATCAAGCCCCATGTTAGGCTCTGCGTTGGGCATGGAGCCTGCTTAAGATTCTCTATCTCTGCCCCTCCCTGCTCATGCTCTCTTTCTCCCTTTTTCCCCTCTCCAAAAAGAAAAAAAAAAAAAGAAGAAGAAGAAGGGAAAAAAAAAAAAAAAGCTCTGAAACTAAACAGACTGGAAGCATTCCATTGATGGTAAACCTAATGCTGTTTAGGCCTCTTAGTGACTACTTATAAAGTCAAATAAAATATTTCTGGCACGCTTTAAATCTCTGTCTTCTGGAAGATTAAATAGGATGATCTGGGGGGGAGACTTACGTCTTAGTTCAAACCTTGATACTACAATGTTAACTGATTCCATCTGTTGACGTCTTGTGGATATCTTGGCTTTTATAACAAAAACAGGACCTTCCTTTACTGAAGATATAGAAAAGAGTTTTTAACCTGGCAGATTAATAAGGGATTTCTCTTAGTATCCATCCTGAATTTATATGCAAAATAAACTGTGTATGATTCATATATACAATTTACTAGTGAGAACATCTAGCACTTTCATCAGATTTGTAAAGGGCTCTGTGACCCAAAAAAAGGATACAGCCACTCAGACAGAATAGTCAACGTGGTTTATTGCTCTAGAATCTTTCAAAGAGCTGTCTCGTTCTTCTTAGGCCTTCAACTGATTAGATGAGGCTCACCTACATTATGAAGGCAATGTTTTTACTCAAAATTCGCCACTTCAAATTTTAATCTCAACCAATAACACCCTCACAGAAACATTCCAAAGTAATGTTTCACCAAATATCTGGACACCATGACCTAGACAAATCGACACATGATATTAACCCTCATAAAGTATATACTGCATCCTGAAGGACAGTGGCCCAGACTCACAGGATGTAATTTCCAAGTCGATGCCTTAGCTATGCCTACAAAAGACTACTACAAAGCTTTATCAGGCCACAGCTTCTGGATGAAGGAATTTATAATATGATAGGATCCTATGATTATTTATCCACTGCCATACCTCCTTTGCAGTGAGGTAGGTCCCTTCGTTCAAAGAAATGTTATGCTAGATCTCATGTAGATAAATCAGATATTCTGTGAGCCCTTGGATAGCAGGGAAGCCGAGAAATGCAAGCAGGAAGAAAATCCATACCTAGAAATACACATAAATCCTAGTCATGACAAATCACTGCTCTCTCCATGACAGAAAGTGCCCAATGTAAATAATTTGCCACTAGGTGGTTTGTTGGTCTCTTTGAGGAATATTATTACATTAGGGGTTCAGCATCAAATTATAGTAGGGGTCTCTGCTGCTGACAAGTTGCATATTCAGCAACAACAGCTAGAAGAACATATGCCTTTTGTCTCTGCCACCATGTCACACCCAGTTCATTTTGGTAGCCAAAGACAACATTCTAAGGTAGCCAAAAACAAAGGATGGCTGGCATCCACTGGCTAAGTCATCCTGTTCACCTGATCTATCACTGGCTGGTGTCTGGTGGGCATTAACATGCAACAGAAAATTCTAACACTTTTTGCCCACTCCTGTAAGTCCATCCAAGCTGCCTCAAACCCATCCTCTTGTCCTCAATCTTCTAATCTTGCTGCTTTCAGAACCCTGACTAAACAGATAAACCAGTCTCCACTACCCTGGAGTTTATATATGTCCTTAAGTTGGTCCACTTTTCTTTCCAGACAAAGTGGATAACCAGCTACCCTGCCCAAAGCCCTGTCTACTGGAAGAATTTCTTTCTACCACTGTTCTGGGCCACTCATGAATGATCTTTGCTGAAACCACCTGCTAAGCAGACCTATCTGTGAACCAAGCTCAGTATTTTTTCCTCCTCCAGCAGCTAGTCATAAAGCTCTAGGTGTAAACTGAGGAAGAAGCATTAGTACCATAGAGATAGGTGACATGGGGATTTGAGCCACCTATTTATAAGAATTATTTGTGCCCTCAGGACCTGCTGATACCTGCTTCTGGATATATCACTTCCATTGTATGTTTGATTGCTTCTGGGCCCACCCAATCTTATAACCTAGCAGGTCTGAAAACACCTACCTCACGTTAGGCAGCTCTGGTCATGTAATCATTTGGTGTTCCATGTTCATATGACCAATCTCTACCAGGACCAGTAGCAGTTCAGAGCTGCTTTGTAAATGATGCAGTACTCAGCTGTAGACGGCTGTTCCGGAAACTTGGGTTCTACACTGTGATTCTCCTATTAGATCTTGCCAGAGACTATTCCTCTAGAACTATGGGATCTACTCAGTCAGAAGAGCCAAGAGGCAGAGCTGCTTCTACTATAGCCTGGACCTACTGTGTAGTCCTTACTCTTTCTGTGCCCCGCTCAAAACTGGAAGTCTACCACACCATCCAACAAATGGATCAGAGAAATATTTCCAAGTGTGGTATATGCTGCTACTGAAATACAAAGAGGCTGAACAAATGTTGTGCTTATTTTTTAAGTGGTAGGAACTCAAAGTTGCCAAAACATGTTCTTTAATTTAAAGGGTGTACTAGTCAAGATTCTCCAGAGAAATAGAGCAACTAGGATATATATATATTTACTAAAAGTACACTTACTAAAAAATATACTTATTACGGAAAGGATAATTGTTATGAAGAATTGGCTTATATTATGGAGGCTGAGAAGTCCCATGATCTAATGCTTACAAGCTGGAGATCCAGGAAAGCTGATGGTGTAATTCACTCCTAGTCTGGAGGCCTGAGAACCGGGAGAGCAGATGGTGCAAATCCCAGTCCAAGGGCCAGAAAGGAGATGAGTTGGCCCAACTCAAGTAAATGAGGCAGGGGGAAAAAGGGACAAATTTCTTAAAACTGTTGTTCTACTTAGGCCTTCAAGGGATTAGATGATGCCCAAATACAGCGGGGAGGGCAATCTACTTTAGCGAGTCCACTGATTCTAATGCTAATCTCATCTGGAAACACTCTCACAAAGACACTCAGAAATAATGTTTAATCTGAGCACCTCCCAGCCAGTCAAATTAACACATAAAATTAGCCATCGCAAGTCCATCCCTCATCAGCTTGGCACCCATACACATCTCTTTAAACCATACTTAATCTCCAAATAAAGATAATAACAAGGTCATAAACTGTCCTACATGCAAAGAAAAACACAAACATTTTCCCTAGAAGAGGGGATAATTCTTTGAGTGATGTTTACCCTTGATGTCTTATGACTTAAATATCATGATGTAAAAGTATTTAACAATACTTAAATACTACGATATAAAATCAATAATATTATATTACATAATAAGGAAATAAGACAAGAAAGAAAACAGGTTGTAGCTGATATTTATAACTACCTTCTTTCACTACCCATTCTGTATTCCCTTTGCCTTCCATAAGCATCTCAGCTGATCATGGTTCTTCACCTGGTAGGGTAAACCTGAAGGTCTGGACTATAAGTAGCCCTGCATGGATTGGGTTGTTGTAGTTTTCCATTGACCTTAATCACAAGGCATGGTAATACTAAGAGATACCTTTAGAGATCTCCTATAGCATCCCAGACATACTCTTCCTTACTTCTATTATGGAGTGGCAGTCCAATTTCCCCTTCATGGTCAGGATCATTCACCCTAGCCACCATAGTAACCCTCTTCTTTGCCTGTTGATTCAAAGACATCAAAAGCCCAAAATGCCTGAGCAGCCGTCTTAACTTACAGTTCAATGGAATCATTGTTGTGTCTCCTGGTGGAAGCATTCATCCCTTCAGAACTAAAAACTCCAGGCCAGCAAAGTATAAAGTCGCAAAAACAGGAAGCAAAAATTTTGCTAGTGGGTCACTAGGTGTAATAGTAAGTGGTGCCACTCCCATTTCTACCCCTTGATTCCTGCACCAGTGAATCCTGGCTATTAGAGAAACACCATCATATACTGAGCACTGATTCAGAGTATATACAGGCTTCTGGAGATCCTTGCCCCAGCCCTGAAAGGTACTACCACCTAGCTGGCATTGTAACAAAGTGTTCAAAAGGTCATTTCACCACTCTATCAAACCAGCTGCTACAGGATGATGCGGAACATGGTAAGACAGTGAATTCCATGAACGTGGGTCCTTGGCTGCACTTCTTTTGCTGTAAAGGCCTAGCATGGTCCCAGACTAGTGGAACCCTAAGAGCTTTACTGATATGGTAAGCTGCTAACTCTTTACAGAGTTTCTCTCAATCTCTCGAGTGCATGTGTCTTACCAAGCCATGTATCTTACTTGCCATTTCCTGCTCATGTGTGATTAACATGCTATCACCAAAACAGGGAACCAAAGTGATATTTTGTGGAATGTCCAGACGATCAAGATCCCTTCAAAATATATTGTGACAGGGAGCCTGAGAGCTAACTTAGGCCTTGGAAAAGTCTATGAATGCATACTGTTGTTCAGCCTGGTGAACTGCTTCTGATCTTCATCATAATAGATATTGAGAAGAACACATCTGCCAACTCAATAGCCACATACCATGAATGAGAAGTAGTGTTAATCCATTCTCATAAAGATACTACATGCAGCACAGAAGTTGCGTTAGGGCTAACACCTGCTTAAGTTTCTGATAGTCCACTAAAGTTTCTAGTAGTCACTCTCACCTGCCATGATTCATCTCATTTCTGCAGGAAATAGAATGATGTATTAAATGGAAATAGAATCAGGACAACCATCTGCATTGGTTGTGAGTCTTTGAGGATGGTGCTAATCTTTGCCATCCACACAGGGGTTGGGGAACAGCATTATTTTTTATTTACCATCTCGGCCTGGGTGATTTCCGCTTCATCTCTCCTTCTACAGTAGTTCTTACTCCACAGGTTAGGGAATGAATATGAGTATTCTGCCAGATGCTAAATATGTTCACCTGATTATTCAGTCAGGAAATTGGAAAATGACTACCAGATGCGTCCAGAGGCCAACTGGACCCAATTGAGATGGTCCTGGGCCAGAACTTCATTTATCATCCAACCTCCATTCTCCCTCATTCTAACAGAGACACCATGAGAGTGCTTTGGGTTCCTAAGTAACAGTATCATCTCAAATTCATGAGGAAATGATCTGTTAAAAAAAAAAAAAAAAGTGCCCTCAGCAGAAGTGCAAAGGAACTGGAAGTAGCTGAACAAAGAAGGGGAAGAAGTAGAGGAAGTGTCTAATGTCAGGCAAAATCCCAGCCTTGGAGTAATCTAGCAAGTGAGCTTTCGAGTGGAAAACTAAAACTAAGAGTGATTTGTCCAGATTGGAGGCAAGGGAACTGGTCTTTCATACTTCTACTAAGTCAGTCATTGGTTAAATGCCACTGGGGGGCAGGGGCAAGAGTAAGAAGATCAATGTCAACTTCAGGTGCTTCTGTCTCTCTTCAAGTGGGGGTCCAGTGGAAGTCTCCAAAGAGGAGTCACAGGTATGGCTTGTTAGAAGCGAGCACATGGAGGTCAGGTAGAGGGATACACAAATGAAGATAAAAGGGACCCAGGGGATTCTGGGGAAGCACCGACTAGATCCACTACGGTAATTAAATAGGCAGATAATGGCCAAAAGGTGACAAAAGTGGAAAGCATAAAAGGACAAAAAAACTGGTAAAGAGGGAAAGTTAAACAGGGAGAGTTAAGGTCAGTGTAATTGGATGGTCTAAGATCAAAGAATAAGACAGGATCTCAATAGTCCAAGCATTCACCTCTCCCCTCTCATTTCTCCAATGTCTACTGACATGCCCCTCCCCACCCTTCCCCTGCACACACACACACACACACACACCCTCAGAAGAATTATCAATAAAACAAGCACCCACATTGTATCATTCCATTAAACTTGTTTTATTGGTTTACTTGCATCTCAAGGGGAAATACTTCCTCAGTACTGTAGCTAGTAGAATTCAATATATGAGGGGCAGAAACCCTGGTTTTCAGAAGCTAAGTGACCTTGTGCAAGTTACTAACTTCCTCTAGCTTTAGTTTCATATCTTTAAATGTGGATAATAATACCCACAGTACAAGGATTTTTGAAGATTATATTTTAAAATCTATGAAGAAAAAATAAAATAAAACCTATCAAAAAATGACTAGCACCATGTCAGGCATGTAATAAGTACTTAATAATACTTTCCTTGTTCCTTTAGACATGTCTCTAAACCAGACTGTACTTTTTTGTTTCCCGAAATTCTTGAGACCCAACTGGATTCCTGTTATTACATGGTTCTCAGGGCACCCTATTAAAAAACCTGAAGTCTGAGGACTGCAATCTGATACGATGCTGGCAGATCTCTCAAAAAGAAGGAATTATAGTTTTTCCTTTGTTTTAGTTTCTATAGTGAGAAAAAGCTTATTTTCATAGTGTATTTGAACAAATAGAATTGACTTCTGTTTTAAAACATATGAAGTTGATTCCATGTATGATTGTGTGTTGTGACTTCTGACTTTGGGCTGTCACCCTTGTTTACCACTTGGACATCACGACACTAACTATCAGCAGATAGGTGTCCAGGAGAGAGGGCTCATGTAGCATGGAGATGTGAGGCCTGCTCTGACAATCCTCTATGGGAATCACTATATGTCCACCTAGGTTGAGTTGCTAAGCAACAATTAGCATTGAAGCAATGGTCCCATTTATAAAATTAGTCCTGAGAGACAAGAGGGAGAGAAAGAGAAACGTGATGAGGAGAAGAAAAGTAAAATTGTACAAGACATAAAGGGCGGGAGGGGTGGTAGGAACAGAGGAATTATATGACTGGATAAGAAATCAGAGAACAATAATTATTGGCAAAGTTAGTTAATATAAGATATACAGTTCTAGCTTACTACTTACATTTTCTAATCTCAAAATCTGTCTGCCAAGGTAGAAGAATGAATAGGTGGCAGATGAATGGAGAGATAATCATAGATATTGAAGGTATAACTATTGATTGATAGCTGTTGAAATGAATTATTAAGGGAGAACATATTCCAAATTTCTAAGCAATTATGCACTACAGTTCCCAGATGGAGGCTTTATTTTTCCATGTGTCTTTGTCATTTTCCTTCCATGTATTACCACCTGGCGCCCTTTTGTTCCCCAGCTTGGCCCCATCAGAATGCAAGTTGCTTGGCAACTGATCCATCCACTCAAGTGTCTCAAGGAAATAACCCTAGCTCCTAGGATGGTGCCTGATCCATGTTATTATAGTAAGCTCTAGTGTTTACACCTAAGCCTGGAGAGATAATCCTTGTTCACAGTATTTCCATTGCAGTCTATGAAAATCCATGTCACAAGCCATAAAAGGTAAACGGGAGCTATATGACCTGTTCTTTCTTTCAGGAACTATTAATTTGACAGTATATGAACAGGTGCTGGTGCAACTTAGTTTAATGCTGAAATATTCTGTGGTCAAATATAACCAGGAAAATGTGTGAATATAGGCAATCAAGATGATACTTATTAGATATTTTCAGTATTCTAAATAATAGAAGCCTTATAACCCATATAATGCAGATTAAATGCTGTATTTTTTTGCTTGAAATCTTTAGCCTTTCCAACCTAAAGCTTACAAACACACGCATTTATACACACATACCCCCTAGCTGAAGTTGCTACTTTTCACACTGTTAGAGAGAGCAGTAAAGCACTCAGATGGAAGTGGTATATTATCATTTGCTTCAAAGGTTTTAGGGCTTATAGAGCTAGAGACAGAGGTCATCTCTTCAGCAGTAACAAGACACAGAGACTGGAAAGGGTCTGTTGGTCTATATGGACACATTTGTTAGCCAAAAATGTATAAATCTGCTGTGCAAAACACAAAAGGGTAACTTGGAATGCTTCTGTCCCTTTACGAAAAAAATTATTTTCAGTATCCTAGGAACAAAGCTCCCACATAGAGCACAAAAGTCAGGTTCACCCCATTACAACTACCCATGACAACTAAAATACTGTTTGTAAACTTACGTTTTTCCCTAAAAGGTATACTGTGTGCAGGAACTCTATATAAGATCATTATTCCCTTTCCCCAAAATGTAACCACTTAGACTTTCAAACATGGAGCTTTCTCACAGCGAAATACATACATCTTTATTATTTATTGGTACTTAAAAAAAAGCACGAGGGACTGAGTGAGTAAAGCTCGGTCAGCTCTATAAAAGTTTTTCCAAAACTAATAGATATACAGAAGTATGGAGCCATTTGGAGGCAGTCTCCAGAAATGATGTGATGAAGCCCTATTTTGGGAGGAGTAATTGTTTTATTTTCTTATTTTATTTTTAAGTATCATGCAATAATGAGGTCTTTCTTATACTTTGTAGTAAGTGGCATGATTCCTATCCACCCAGAATCTAACAACAGAAAGAGGACACTTTATTCTAAATTAAAAATATCAACATAGCATGGCGACTATAACCAAAAATACTGTAGTACATACTTGAAAGTTGCCCAAAGAGTAAATCCTGAAAGTCCTCATCACAAGAGAAAAAAAACCAGAGTATCAAAAATGTGTAAACCTGGGGCATCTGGCTGGCTCAGTTGGGAGAGCATGCAGCTTTTGATCTTGGGGTTGTGAATTTGAGCCACATTGCAGGTGAATTTACAAAAAAAAAAAAAGAAGAAGAAGAAGAAGAAATAGGTGCAAACCTAAATTAAAATAATCAGATTCTCTTTTTTTCAACTCACAAGTTGGTAAAGCTTTTGAAGTATTGTGCCCAATATTGCCGAGGAACCAGAAAGATTAGCATTCCCATGTACTATTAACAGAAATGTGATTGGATGTAAATTTTTCAGAAAAAACTTGTCAATATACCTCAAATTGTTTCCAACAAGCACACAGTTTAATCTAGACATTCTATTTCTAGGAATTTACCCTTAGCAAAATTGAGTAATACTAAGAAATAGCTGCAAAGATGTCCATATAAAGTAGTGCACAATAATAAAGGAAAACAACTTTGGGGGAGCTTGGCTGGCTCAGTCAGTAGAACATGTGACTCTTGATCTCAGGGTCTTGGGTTCAAGCCCCACATTGGGCATAGAGCTTACTTTTAAAAAAAGGAAACAATTTATAAGTTCAATAATAGGAGATTTGTTCAGGCATTCATTTGACAACTTTTTTGCATACGTATCATGCTTATGGGGATATAGTAGTGAATTTTTTTTTTAAGTTATTTGTTTTCACAGAGTTTATATTCAAGCGGGGGAAACAAACCATTAAAAACTATATAATTTATAGAGAGCAGGAGTGGTTGATGCAATTGATTTGAAGTGTAGGAGAGGATTCAAGGGTGAACCAAATAATGTTGGCCTGAGCCACTGAGTGAGTAGCACTAGTGAGTCTCTAAGTCAGAAAATATCCCTTCATTCTACCCTGTGCTATGTCCCCAGGAGATGAGGGGCAATGGAAAACCCAGACAAGTTTGAGGGGGTCTAAAGAAAGAGGAAATATGTGCCTAACTCCCCGGGAGCCAGAAGAAAAAAAGTTCATAAGGAAGCCAGAGAAAGGCAGGGGCCTCTCTAGTGGGGGGAAGGGGAATAGAAGGATCTACTCGAACAGCATGCTCAAGTCCAAGTGCCAGCAGAGGTGAGTGCCCGAGGACGCGTGGGGGACCCGAAGGAATCTGGTTGTGTATAAAAGAGGGATACAGAGTAACTTAGGAGGGCCTGATGATTGGGCACCATGGGAGGGGAGTCATGAACAAAAATGGAAAGGAGCACAGTAGAGGTCAGCAGGTGCCAACAAGGAAGGCTGTAGACCGGAAGTCTGCTTCTCACCAGTGTCACAGCCTCGCCAGCCCTCCCAGGCCCCCAGGATTCAACACAAGAGTAAAGATAGACAGGAGGAAACCTGAACTATGTTTACCCTGGATGCTTGGATATCACTGAACTGACAGTTTACCAGAAATAAACCAGATCTACCATTCAGAATAAAAGCCTGAAAGAGTCTAGGTTGACTTACAGAAAATTAATATTACTCCTTTTCCTTTTTCCCTTCCTTCCTTCCTTCTTTTTTTCTTTTTTTTTTTCTTTTTTGCATGCCTGAGTCTGAGGCTGATAAATTCATAGCTGAGATATAGAATCTGAATATCCTCTAGGTGCTCTAGCTTGTGGATCCCAAAAGGGACCTGTTTAACAATTAGCCCCTAAGATAATGGTAGAACAGGCAGTTAGCTAGATATGAGAAGGGAACAGATGCTTTCCCACCAATGAAAAGGGTGGAAACCGAGTTCTAAACAGTTGGGAAAGACTTTGAGGGATATGCATGTGTTCTCCCCTGTACCCGCTGCCCTACAGTAACCTATAGCTTCATTATAACACATTTATATTGTGGTTTTGAGCCCTCCCCCGCCCACTGTGGGGGAAAGTTGCCATGACAGTTCCAACAAGGACCATATAGGGCCAAAAACTCCTCCTACTTAGACGACTGGAAGCAAGCTCAGTCAGAGTCTGCCTCAGCTGTGACCCATAACCTACACAAACATGCAAAGACAACCCTGACCCCCGTGCAGTTGCCACCTCTGCACCTGCCCGCTCTCCCACCCTGGGGGTGTATTTTCGTTTGGGCCACTATTAAACACTTACTTGTTTAAGAGTTTGGCTCTGGATTCTTTCTAAGCCAAACTCAAGAACCAAGGCTGGGAACAGGACTCACCGCTAACAGCAAGAGATAACAAATACTGGCGAGGATGTGGAGAAAGGAGAACCCTTGTGCGCTGCTGGTGGGAATGCAAACTAACGCGACCTTTATGGAAAACAGTATGAAGGCTCCTCAAGAAATTAAAAATAGAGCTACCACGTGATCCAGCAATCCCACTTCTGAGTATTTCCAAAGGAAATGAAACCATTATTTCAAACAAATATCTGTACTCCCGTGTTTATTTCCACGTTATTCACAATAGCCAAGGTATGGAAATAACCTAAATGTCCATCAAGAGATGAAACGGACCAAGACAATGTAATGTATATTTATACACACAAACAATGGAATATTTTTCAGTCTTTAGAAAGACGGAAATTCAGGGTGCCTGGTAACTCAGTCAGTTAGCTTGCGACTCTTGGTTTCAGCTCAGGTCATGATCTCAGGGTCATGAGATCGAGCCCTGCGTCAGGGCTCTGCACTCAGTGCAGAGTCTGCCTGTCCCTCTCTCTTTGCTCCTCCCCCAGCTTGCTCTCTCTTCCTCTCTCTCTCTTCCTCTTTCTCTCTTTCTCTCTGTCTCTTTCTCTCTCTCTCGCTCTCTAGCTCTCTAAAATAAATAAATAAAATCGTAAAAAAAAAAAAAAGAAGGAAATTCAAAAACATGGATGAAGCTGGAGGTCATTATAAGTGAAATAAGGCAGATGGAGAAAGAAAATACTGCCTGGTATCATTTATATGTAGAATCCTAAAAATCAACAACAACAACAAAAACCTCATAGAAACAGAGAGTAGAGTAGAAAAGTGATTGCCTGGGGCTGTAGGATGAGGGAAATCAGAAGAAATTAGTAAAAGGGCATAAATTTTCAGTTTTGAGATGAGGCCTGAGGATCTAACATGGAACATGGTGAGTATAGTGGGTAGCACTGTATTATATAACTGAAATTTGCCAAGAACTTAAATGTTTTCACAAAAACAAAAAAAAAGTGGAGGAAGGTAAATGTGGGAGGTGGTGAATGTGTTCATCAACTTTTCACAATGTGTACGTAGATCAAAGCCTCACACTGTACACTTTAAATATCTTATGATTTTATTCATCATCTATACCCAAAAAAAGCTGGTGGCTGGAGGCAAAATAATAGATAAATAACCACCTAATTCTTCTGGATCAATAGATGTGAGCCCACATCCAGCTGAGTCGTTGGCACTGCCCAACGAGGGGGCTCTGTGGCATTGGTGGCTCTACAGCCCTGAGCTTTGATGGCTGCCCTCACCGTACTGCCCCACTGACCCCTTGTCCTTGACCCATCCATTCGACTCTCAGCAGGGCAGTGTCAGAGCTCAACTGTACATGTGCTATTGGTGAGGCAGTATTTTAATAGGAGGAAATTTTCCCAATTCAACATTTAGAAAAAATAGATTGATTCATAGTAAGAAAGTGTCAAGATCCTCAACACTAACTGAAAGGTACTTCTGCTTCCAGAGGATTTTTCCCACTTGGTTATATAGACTGTCCATTGTGAAAAGGATACTCCTTAGGTTATTATGGGTTAACAGAAATTTCCCCTAAAGAGACCCAAATGTGTTGGCTCTGGCTCAATCCTAACCTAGTATGAGGCGAGACCTTACCCCAAGGTCAGATGTGTCTTCACTTACACATTAGAAAAGTGGGATTTTGATTTTCCAGTAAATCCCTAATAAAGTTAGTGACTATGAACAAATCCCTCAGAGCCAGAAATATCTGCAAAGATGAATACTAGAACGACCCACATCTGTCTCTGCAGTCAGGCTTGTTGGTACTTCGCAACAGATCTTTTCTCTTTAGAAGTTTTTGGAAAGGAAAGGTAAATGGAGCCTGCTGGAACACCATCTTGAAAATAGCTTTATAGCAGTAATAGCCCTGGAAGATATGCCAATAACAGACCTAAAGACTAAACACAATTACAGGTTCGAAAGCCATGGACCCTAATTCCCTCACCCAACAATCAAAGACTTGGTTCTCAGAATCTTCTGAAAGAAAAGAGGAAAAGTTCTCAAAATTTTAGGGTCATGTCTGAAGAGAAAGAGTTGATTACTCTAAAATCTCATCATCAAAAATAGAAAGGGATGAATACAAGAATAGTATACAAGCGTTGCACACCTTCTGATAACCTTGATTGCATTGTCGCCCACCACATATTTAGAATTAATAAGTTTGTGCCACATGATGCCTTTAAGGAAACAGTTCATATACAATCACCAACCTCTTTTTCTAACCTAGTATGAGATGTTCAACACCTTTGAGCTTATTTGGGGTGTGGTGGGGTCGGGATATTTTCTTAGATAATTTTCTTCAGAGAGTTCTGTGTTTAGAGTACCAATTTGACTGAACATTAAATATATATATATATTAATTAATATATATATTATATAATAAATGTATATATAAAACTTCCCATATGTTTATTTCTGAGCTCCTGAAAAGGTAGAAAATAAGATTTGGAGCTACGATACAGCATTCAGGAATCCGAACAGCACTTCGTATTTATGCAGCACCCCCCTTGTAAGTATCCAGTCATATAGTCCAGCCGATGTTCTAAGATCCTGTAAACACTCAGTACAACCAGCTAAGAGTTACGTGCTGTTGTGTGGTCTTACTTCATCACAGCTGTAATAAGTTGCACGTAGGTATTTTTGTTTGTTTGTTGATTTGTTCTTTCCTACCTCAGCTCTGACTTTTCATTTAAAGCCAAATAAGGACATCAAATTAAAACATTAGCTGAAGAGACGGATCAGACAGGAAATTCCAAAGTTAAGTTTCTCATTGTAATTTTAACTTTCCCATGATATGCATTTTCAGTACTACTTAGTATCTAGCATGTGTAGCTTTGTATGAAGAGCCAGATTCTGACCTCAGTCACACTTGTTTTATTTTTACTGAAAACGTAAGAGGGAGCAATGAAGAATCAAAGTAGGGCCAGAGGTCAGTAGGCTGGAAAGCAAATGCTGATGGACGAGGTTACGGACGCACACAAATATGGAGACTGGGAAAGGAAACACAGGGCGCTGATGGACTTCTGTTAGTGACTGTGCAATTGTATTTCAGAATTCCTTAATATGCAAGTTTTCATGTACTTCTTTTCAAATATCTGTTAAACAACAATTTGAATCACATTGATTTTTTTATTTTTATTTTTTTATTTACATAGAACTAGAGCGTTTGGTTCTCTTTGATTTCACCTCTTGCTTATAAATCTTCCGACCAGTCATTAACTGCTTGTAAAGCCCTGGCACCTCATATATTGTCACTTAATTATGTTATGCTACAGTGGGCTTCCTAGGAGGCAAAAATTCTACACAAAAACACTTATAAAGAAAGCCAGGGCAGACAGCCTGACTAAGCCAGTAAGAATAAAAATTGTTGCTGACAAGGGAATAGAATTGACAACTAAAGCTTTCTGAACCAAAGGGGAAAATGAATAGCCAAGACATTTGAATTGTTGAAGGAAAGGATGTTTCAGATCTAGGCAAGGGGGAGGAACAGAGCATAAAACTGGAAATAGAAGATTAACCACTAAGCCTGCTCAGAATGAATCATAAAGAGAGAAAAGGGATTATTAGCCTAAAGAATCTAGGCAGGAAGGGCCCAGGGCAAAGCCTCCTGGTGCATCCTGCCTTCGTGTCTAAGATGTTGAAAACTGTACCCTGATGCACGAAGAGCCTCATTGGTGTGAGTCTGCCCAAGACATGAGAGAATAAGAAAGGAATAGAGAAAAATGTATTCAAATTGCAGGGCACTGTTAAATTTAAAAAAAAAATTGTTATCATCTTCATGATAATACTCAATGCTGGTGAAGATGTGGTAAAACTAGTACCCACATACTAATAGGGGCAGCATCAGTTGATATAAGCCCTTTGAAAAATAACTAAATAATATATATTGAGAGCCATAAAACTGCTGTTAGCTTTAATATAGAATTTTCTTTTTAGGTTATTTATCCTAAAGAAAAGGATACAGAAATATAGAAATTAAATATAGAAAATACAGAAAAATCTCTATCCACAGAAGTAGTCAAGATAGTACTATATATAAGTTAAAAAAGAAAAAGAAACAATATCCAAGAATAAAAGACAATTTAAATATAATATTGTCTATACACTTAATGAAATAAAAATCATAGAAATCACAATTATTGAAATGATTCTTGAAATACAGAGCACCATCTATGAAGTATTCCTGTCAAATATATACACATATAGTTGAACTGGAATCTAATCACGCTTTTAGATAAAACTTCCAATTTATAGGAAATACCAGGTTGAAAAAAACAAGTTAAACTCTGCGTAAGTAAGCAATACAGAATTATGGACAATTGACCTAGTTTCTTCGCTAATTCAGTTAGGTGGGAGCAAACAAGGAAGATGTTAACATTCTAGAGGCTGCTGTCTAAGAGAACTTTCTGCAATGATGGAAATGATCTGTATCTGCACTGTCCAATATGGTCATCATTAGACATGTGGAACTGTTGAGCACTTGAAACGTGGCTAGCGTGACTTACAATCTGAATTTCTTAATCTCGCTTAACTTTAATTAACTAAAATCTAAAAGTCTCTTGTGACTAGCGGCTACCATGTTGATTGACACAGTTTTGGATTAAAAAGATTTAAGAGACACACAACCCTATGCAGTGTGTGGATCTTGTTGGATCCTGAAGCAAACAAACAGATTTAAGATGACCTAGGTCATCGGGGGAAATTTGAATATGTCCCAAGTTAGATGTTAATTTTGTTAATTGTGATAAAGGTATACAGGTCATGTGAAAAATTACTTATTTTAGAGACCCATACTGAAATGTTTAGGGGTGAAATGGCAGAATGTCACAATGTAGATTTGCTTTAAAATGCTTTCAGCAAAGAAAGAAAAAAGAGAGCGATGAAGCAAGGGTGACAACATGTGGATAATTGCTTAATCTGGGTGAGGGATATGTAGGGTTCATTACATTTTCCTTTTTTGTGTGTGTATACGTGTATGTGTGTTCTACTTGAAATATTTTCATAATAACAATTTCTAAATTCATAATTACATGGGAAATGCTTATAAATAATATTAAATGGAAAGGTAGAATTACAAACTTGCCCCTTCAGCGTTACTTTTTTTTTTTTAACATTTTGAATAGATTTTATTTTTTAAATCAGTTAAGCTCACAGCAAAATTGAGCAGAGGTACAAAGAGTTCCAATGTGCCCTTTGCCCCTACACTTGCATGATTTCCCCATTATCAGTATCTGCACCCAAATGATACCCTTGTTACAGTCAATGAACCTACACCGACACATCATCAGCCGAAGTCCGTATCTTACATTAGGGTTCACCCTTGGACATTCTGTGGGTTTGGATAAATCGAGAATAACATGTATCCACTATTACAGTGTCATACAGAGGCATTTCTCTGCCCTAAAAATCCTCTGTTCTCCACCTATTTATTCCTTCCTGCCCCCAAACCCTGGCAGCTACCGATCTTGTAACTGCCTCTATAGTTTTGCCTTTCCCAGAATGGCCTATAGTTGGAATCGTGTAGCATGTAGCCTTTTCAGATTGGCTTCTGAAATACTTAGTAGTATGCATTTACGATTCTTCCATGTCTTTTTATTGTTTGATAGTGAAGGGGAGGAAGAAATTTTTCTTTTTCTTTTTCTTTTTCTTTTTTTTTTGGCATTGGGGATTTGCTTGTTTTCTTTTTTAGTTTTAATTCAATTAATTAACATACATTGTATTATTAGTTTCAAAGGTAGAGTTCAGAACTATACCCATTTAACTAGTAATGAGCTCAAGTTTTTTTTAAGACTTTATTTATTTATTTATTTATTTGAGAGAGAGAAAGTGTGCATGAGAGAGAGAGAGAGAGTGAGAGAGCAGGAGCAGGGCAAAGGGAGAAGCAGACTCCCTGATAAGTATGGAGCCCTACACAAACACCAGGCTCAGCTCAGTCCCAGGACGCTGGGATCATGACTCCTGGGATCATGTCCTGAGTCGAAGGCAGACACTTAATGGACTGAGCCACCCAGGTGTCCCATGAGCTAAAGTATTGATACTGAGTTACAAGCAATCTATTAGGATGTTCACACTTACAAATGATTTTCTTTACATTTCAGTGAAGAGATAGAATATAGTCAACATGCTAGGAAATGCGTATAGGACTATTTTCAGCATGTGTAAGTAAACATCCATGAAGTATGGCAGCAAAACAAATAGTTTGAGAATCATTGTTATGAAGACATACACATACCCATTCATGTCCATATACAAAGAGACCAGACAGGAGCACACCCTACAGTTTATTCCGTAATGGTGGTTTTGTCCATGGGGTTGAACTATTAAATAAGGAATAGAAAATTTTTTGTAGTCTGGTTACGTTACTTTTAAATTGAGATTAAAACCACATTTAAAATAAGTTTTTTAAAACGTTAGATAAGGTTTGGTATGTAGAGTTACTCTTAATTGACCCCAACAACTTTTATTGCCAAGACACAGATCTATTTCTGCACATACTACTGCTTTTTAAGGTTTTCAGAGGCATGTGAATGGAATAGAATAAGAATATTCACAAATTTGCAAATGTACTGTAATATGAAGAGAAATTTTTTTAAAGATTTTATTTATTTATTTATTTATTTATTTATTTATTTATTTATTTATTTGACAGAGAGAGAACAAGCAGGGGGAGCAGCAGACAGAGGGAGTGGGAAAAGCAGACTCCCCACTGAGCAGGGAGTCCAACACGGGGCGCGATCCCAGGACCCTGAGATCATGACCTGAGCCGAAGGCAGACGCTTAACCAACTGAGCCACCCAGACACCACTGTGAAGAGAAATTTTAATGTAACATGTAGAAAAAGAAAAAAGGGTAATTTATATTACCTTAGAAGTTAAATAAATTTCTCTTTTCCTCTTATTTCACTGGTAATGGTAGATATTACATAATAATTAATGTTAATATTTAATATTTGCCATTTATACAACATATATTTAATATAGCCAGGCACTGTTTCAAGCACTCTCCTTATAGAAATTCTCACAACAGTGGTTTGTGGTATGGGATATTACTGCTCCCATTTTGAAGCTGGTGAAATTAACACACAGAGAAGTTAAGAAACTTGTCCAAGACCACACAGCCAGTAAACAGTGGAGCCAAGTTTTAAACCCAAGAATTCTATGCTAGCTTAGGTAATCATCTATATTGCTTTTGTTCATTGGCAAGTGAAAATCAAATACCTTCGTCTCTCATTACAAAACTCACCCCTTCTCCTGCCGCCCAGGGAGCTATGGACCTTCCAGTACCTTATGAAAAGCAAAGGTAGTTGAGTCAAAGAAAGGGACATAGCTTGCTGTTCTCTAACTTATATCTGAACCGGACTCCCACTCAACCCTTGGGAACTAAACCTCCCCTTCGTGGACCATGAGTCGTCCTCCTATTCTCACCCTCAATGAGCCTACGTTGTCACGGACGGCGGGTCAGTTCACAGGATGCGGCAGAGCAGACCACCTTCTTGAAAACGCTTATTGCCGTGGTTCGTTCAGAAGCAAAGTACCAATTTTACACCTGGCCCTGCAAGAGATGTTTTTACATGTGGTGCCCTCATTCAGTCTCACTGAAAAGTCAGAGGGTTTTTCCTGCTAATTTTCTCAATATGTGAAGGTCAGTCTTTTAAAAAGACATTATTTTTTAAGTACATCTTTCTAACCAATAATCAGGAGAGACTGCCTTGTCAGACGAAGTATGTGGAACAGAATATAACCTTATCTCGCTGTAAAGGTCGTTGCATAACAGCATGTGCGGAAGAGCAGCCCTTTATCACCCCTTCGGTTAAGGAGACAGGAGCGTGCTCTTGGGCAGCTGCGCTCTCTGAGTCCCCACACCCGTCTCTGACGATAGAGTTCTGGCGTCCTGCATGGAGTTTATCAGTTGTTTTATCAGTTGCTAATCTTACTGTCCTTTCTCTAGCCATCATTCATCTCCTTGTAATTTCCAGCTTCGAATTGCCGGTGGTTTTGGAAACCATTCATGCCCAGTGAACCTGTGATACACGAGTCCGTCTATGAATGTATGAATGCATGAATTTATGAATTATGAATTTATGAATGTACGTATACATACCCCTTTCCACGAAGGATTTGTGACAGCTTTTTTAAAGCACCCGGTTTAAAAGGTAATGATTTTTCAGAGAATTGGAATGAAAGGAAAATAAGAATAAGTAAATAACAAAGGCAAGAGTGGTACCACATACAGACCACATCCCCTGTAGCCCTCTATAATTGCTGGCCCTGGGGAAACAAATGGAGCTCTAAGCTTCTTGGAAGTCATAGCAAAGATGAAAAGGTAATCAATGAACTGCCAGTTCACAATGCTCAGAAAATAAAAACAAGCCAGCTATTCAGAAAAATTACCACCACTCCTGACGTGAGGACCTAAGAGAATGTTTTTGTGTGATGTTCATAAAAACGATGATACAAGATAGAACACGTAGCATCGTCAATGGCATTCTGACAATGGTTAGTGTAATACATTTCAAATAGCTTCTTTAAAAATCCCTTAATAGAAGCCAAAAGCAAATATCCAAGTAAAATAAATATGCAAAGTAAGAGTGAAAGCAATTGGACTGAGGAACTATGAGACTCTCACTAAGCCACATGCACAAACTTTAATATATGAAGTTTGTGATAACTATTTTCCTTGAGTAAAGGTTGCTGGCACCTACTTCCTAATTGATGGCCGTATTCCAGATATGTAGGTTTATAAGCATTTATACATATTTTATGGGGAAATCTATTTCTTTTAGGAACTATGTCTTTAAAAACCATTCTATACTGCTGGCCATTAGATTTAGTTAGTTCTCAGTTCCGGCCTGGTTGCTATCATTATTTTATGAGAAGGGACGAAGAAATCTTATCATTTGCATACTCTTTATAATCTTCAGCTTCCAAACCTTCAATAAAAAGATAAGATTGCCTCATTTTTAACGGAAATTTCTAAATCTGTAAATTAGCAAAGTGAATTGAATAAAGACATACTCTAATTCACACACTAACTTGGAGATATTCTTTCATTATGAGCCCTTCTCTGAAGTGAATTTAATCAAAGTTTATTCAGTGAATTTCAAAGAAAATCCACCAGCTCACTTTACCTTCCATTTAGGTCCCTAACAACGGGATTTGAGGACTGCTCCTCACTTTAATTCTTTCGTTGTGCGATGCCTACTGTATGTAGAGAATGTTTGCAAGTTTGGATTCTCTGAACAACACAATGAATTCCCTCTACCAGACCACAGCACAATTGCTCGGCTATCAAGTAAAGCTTTTTTATCCCGCTGAGTTCAAAGTTCAAAATTTATTTCTTAGCTTAATGCAATGCTAGTGCAAGTGTGTTTAATATATTCATTCTAAATGCCATCAGAGCACGGTGGTGTCAACATTTTGGCTTTGTTTGGACAGCTTTTGTGCAAGTGCAAACACTGAGTGTATGAAATCTAATGAGATTAGGCGCTTACTACAAAATTAAAGGCAGGCGACTAGACTTCAAAGACATTACCGCAGTGCAAATCCCTTACTATGGTTCCTGGGCCATTTCAGCAAACTGAAGTTTGAGAATCACCTTTACCAAAAGATTTTCTTCATAGCAACCCTTTATTAGAAGACTTGATATTAAATACCTCCTAAAGAGTACACGTGTTTTAGTTGTTGTGTTTTTTAAAATCATCATTAAAGAACACTATAATTAAGGAGGATGAAATAGAATCAAGACAAGTAAGAATTAACCAACAGGTCTTTCAGACCCAGCATTAAACACGAATCCTTTAAAAGTTGTGGATTTTGAGTGTGGTACTGTTTTGTTTTTGCGAAAATATAGAAAACAACAAAAGAAATTTGACCTCGTCACAACATGATAATGAATCTTCTGATTTTTTTTCACATAATTAACATAATAAGGGCTTACCATGTCCCAGGCACTGTTCTAAGTGATTTGTACATAGTAAATTAATTCCAACCACAACCTTATGAGACTGCTAATATTATTAGTACCAATTTACAGATTAGAAAACTGAAGCTTACTGAAATTAAACTGTGGTTTATTAAACTAGAATAATAGACCCAGGGGAGAGTATAGATACATGCTGAAAAATTGAGCTAAGAACCTTGTTTCTAATCACAAGCATTTTTCACTTCAAACAAGAGATACAAAGGACCCACCAAAGAAAGGACAATAAACAAGTCCATATCACCTAAGAATCCTGGGCCTAAACCAGATTATAAAAAAGGACATGCAAGCTTCCTTATGGCACTCCAGGGATAACATGGTTAGGAAGAAGAAAAAATCAGAGAATAACTATAAGCCTTCCCACTTGCAGGGGAAATGGAGGAGAAATGGAGAGATGAATAGAGGAGGGTGTTACTGCAGATGTCCTCACTCTAACAAACCCACAACCACGTGTCTAGAACTGTCGGTGGTAGTAAAAGGCTAGTTGGAAAAAACGTTTGGGGAAAGCAATAACTTCAGTGTGGGGATATCACTTCTAGGTTGAATCATACAGAATAGTTTTTGAGGGGCGCCTGTGTGGCTCAGTTGGTCAAGTGTCCAACTCTTGGTTTTGGCTCAGGTCATGATCTCAGGGTCGTAAGATCGAGCCCCACGTTGGGCTCCACACCCAGAGCTTAAGATTCTCTCTCTCCCTCTGCCCCTCCCCCTTCTCTTTCTCTCTCTCAAATAAATAAACAGATCTTTAAAAAATAAAAATAAAAAATGAAATAGTTTTGACCATTTTTTTACCTACTAAATTGGTTGCAGGCTGGCTGTCGTATTGAGACCCTTAGATGCAACTCAAGGTTTTGAGATATTCAGGTCTGGAGGCTTCTGATAACAGCATGCTACACTGGACAGATGCTTGGTACAGTAGGAACTCCATATATGGATTTATGCATCATCTAGACACAGCTGATAATCTGAAGCCAAGTCAGAGGTTGCATTTCCAAAAGTAGAAAAGTAGAGGATTTTCAGGGTTACTCAGAGTTAACAGAGAGAAAGAAGTCAGTAACGTGTGAGAGTAAGACACTGCATCATGACTAATGTTAGGCCAGAAATAATTGATATTTCTGGAGTCAAAATCGAAACAAAAACTTTGAGTACAGACAAAAGATGACCATAGTATAAATGATTTCTAGCAAATGGCAGATGGCAAGGGCTGGGGATACAGAGAATGGATGGTAAGGAAATATGGCTATAAAAAGTATATACACATTTCATCAGTTTACTCTTGAGAGGAAGATAAAGATGCGTTTTTTCTTTATTAATTGGATGACATCATAAATAAAAAGGAGTGAAGACCCCTTGGTACTTTCCCAAAGACAAAAGAGACCCAGGTGTTTTACCAGCAAGAAAAAGAAATAGATGACAGTGCAGCAGTGAGTACCCAAGAGCCAAGGGTGAGAGCCCAGGATCTAGTAAATGAGACAAGAGAGCCCTCACCTAATGAGTAATCACAGCCCTACAACGGATGGAAATACTGGTGGGTGACTAGGGGTCCACAGGAGGAGGACTATTTCTGCTCGTGGTAACTTTGTGGTTCAGAAACTTTAAGAAAAAATTCTGATAGAAGTTTTCAGTAAGAGAAATCTGCCCTTATCCTCAGGCAAGCATGTTCACAGAAACATTATGATTGCTAATGTCCACTAGGAGATCTCGTTCCTGTGTGCATGTGAACAACCGAAGACTGATCAGACGGAGCGCAGGGGGAATCAAGTCTTAACGGTCTTCCTGCACGTGGTGGGATTAGCCACCGCTAGGAGAAGACCAAGAGTTTAAGAAGTCATTGGAAGTTGTAAAAATTCAGTGACGTTGCTTCAAGAGAAACTCATAAAGGACAAACAGCAAATGATGTGTCAGCACCCAAAAAGACAGACACTGAGCAAGATAATTTATCATATCACCAAACTTTATTTCTACCATTTCTTATCCCCACCTCATGTTACTTACATTCTGTCATACATGCACGCACGCGCGCGCACACTCACACACACACACACACACACACACAGAAACTTATAGGGCAGGGATTTTGTATTCATACTTCTGTTTCTCAAAAGACCCAGCACAGTGTCTTGCACATGGCAGACATTTAATAAACATATTAGATGAATGGGGTGAATTTCTAATACGTTATGAGCTTTGAGAGTTAGAATTTATAACACAACAGTTTAAAAATACTTTAAATGACTGATGAAAACGAGAATAATAATTATAACTAACACTTATAGATACTTTAAATGACTGATGAAAACGAGAATAATAATTATAACTAACACTTATAGAATACATACTATAGGCTCTATTTTTACACAGATTATCTTTCAAGATTTTATTTCTTTATTTATCAGAGAGAGAGAGCACAAGTAGGGGGAGCAGCAGGCAGAGGGAGAAGCAGACTCCCCGCTAAGCAGGGAACCCGATGCGGGACTCCATCCCAGGACACTGGGATCATGACCTGAGCTGAAGGCAGATGCTTAACCAACTAAGCCACCCAGGCATCTCATACACAGATTATCTACTTTATTCTCCATAATAATCCTAAAAGGTAGAGACTACAGTTATTGCCCTTTTACAGATGAGAGAAATGAGGCTTCAAGAGGTTTATGGTAGTACAAGGATTTAAACTTGATGTTTTCTCAAAATCATTATGTATCTAAAATGTTTGGCCAAATGCTAGGCTTCTGTGATATTGTACACAGGCAGACGCTATAGTACGACACAGGTCTCAATACGACAGCCAGATTGCAAGCCGGCATACCTAACAACCACATAACAACTACATAACAACCACATAACAACCTCCGAGGCACTCCACCTCTCTATTTCTTTATCTGTGTAATAAGAAATTGGACAAGATCTTTAAAGTACCTTCCAGGTCTGAACTTCTACAGCTTTAGACCTATTCTTAATAACAGAATTAAAGGTGGTTAGAATTCTTGCATCATTTTAGTTGGTTAATGCCGGAAAGGACTGATAATCATAGTATTTGTAAAACTGAAAGGGGTCTGTAAAAGTGTAAAGGGCTTTGGAAAGTTAGTTGCTAGTCTTGGAATTTGTCTTCAACCGTGGGCAACTATTTATGTTACCAAGAGAAAATAAAGCAAAAATTCTATAACATTTTCTTTTTTTCATTTGTCTTAACTAGCAACGTGCAATAAAAGTAGCCAGGTAAGATAGTATATAATGTCATTCTTACCATATTCTCAGGAGTGAGACAATCACAAATGAAATAAAACTTGAGTGTTCTGATAGCAAGTATGAGCACCTTCTCCCTAAACCACCATATGAATTCAGTGGTATAACTTTACAGTTTCTCTAACAAGAAAGCATGCATTTTTAAAGCATGAGGGACTCGAATGACAACGATATTTTATTTTATTTTATTTTATTTTATTTTAAATATTAACGTATTTATTTTAGAGAGAAAGAGACAGTGTGAGCATGGGGAGGGGCAGAGGGAGAGAGAGAATCCCAAACAGACTCCAAGCTGAGCATGGAGAAGGATGCAGGGCTTGAACCCAGGACCCTGAGATCATGACCTAAGCTGAGACCAAGAGTCGGACACCTAACTGACCGAGCCACCCAGCTGCCCCAACAATGGTGTTTTAAAACATAACACCAGGGGCACCTGGGTAGCGCAGTCGTTAAGCGTCTGCCTTCGGCTCAGGGCGTGATCCCAGCGTTCTGGGATCAAGCCCCACGTCAGGCTCCTCTGCTAAGAGCCTGCTTCTTCCTCTCCCACTCCCCCTGCTGTGTTCCCTCTCTCGCTGGCTGTCTCTCTGTCAAATAAATAAATAAAATCTTAAAAAAAAAAAACAAAAAACATAACACCAAACCCCCATTAAATGACATCCTCCCAGCCACTAGATAATAATAATATGTTATCCCCTAAATATAAAATGATCTTGTTTATACCTGGATGGGAAAACATGTTTATCACTCTTAGGCTAGTCAGAGACCATTGCATTTTCATTTGAAAAGAAATGGACGGGTGGATTCTGTTCAGTTTGTCCAAGGAAAAAAATATCTTCTTCAAACACAGAAGTGCCCCCAAAGACAAAGTTCTTCGTTCCTAATGAGAACAAAGAATTTTAACTGTGCCATAGTTTTGGTGTTTCTTTACAGCAACTCCCTGTATACTGATTACACCTAAAGTGTATTAAGGTAGGATGTCATCATTGTCGTCAACCAGGAAACTGTTATCCTTGTTTCTCTCCTTTTGGCCCCCCAAATAACTTAGTCTGGCCCAAACCTCCAGTATTGCAACAATTTCTCTTCAGGAATTTCAAAGCCTTTTTAAAACTATAGATTCCTTTCCTGCTCATTAATAGAAGAGGAAATCCTGTCCTTTAGTCAATGTCACAGAAAAGCATTTGGTGAATCACCATAAAACACAAGAAAATATGTAATGACTTCTCAATTTCAGAAATTACTTAGCACTTTACTTGCAGTTCAACACATAGGGAATTATTTGCAGAAGAGAATAAGAACAAGAGGTAGATTTTCTCAAGTTAGCAGATGGGAAGCAGGGAGGGTGCACACCACTCCTTTGTGTGTGTGTGTGTGTTAATTTAAAGGAAGTCTCACTTTCACAGGAAAACCACCCGCGGTAGTAAAGATGATGACTCTGACCTACCAGGTTGGCAGTTGGGTTCAGATTCTTGGGAAACCAGTCTCTGTGGTTCACCTCACTGCCTGATAATGACAGGCCCCTGCCTTACCCTCAGCCCTGAGAAAGAAAAAAATCAACACTAAAAATAAGAAGAAAAGGGGAGTAATGTTCTTGCCAATGCTAGTAGCCAGGAGGCCTAGAAAGAGGCCACTGGATACCCTACTATTTATTGACCATTTCCACCCATAGGAAGCTGGGCTGAGCGCTTGCCAAAGGGAAAGAAAAAATAAAAATGTTCTCCATCCTTCCTGTTTACATTAATAGAACAGAGTCACGTACATCATTCCAACTCTATTATTTTCGCCTTCTACATAGAATAGTTTCTTTTTAGGTCAAAGTTTTTAAGAAAAAGAATTTTAAATTGTATCTTCAAGTTTTATACCCCTACCTTTCATCTATCTTTTACTTTTCTTCTGTTACTCAACTGAATTTATGGAAATAAAAGACTGTTTTCACCATCTTATCTAAGGGAGTATGTTTTCTTATTTTAATGGACATAAGTTAAACAACTAGAAGTTCCCTTAGCCTGATATTCCAGAGTGAACCAGCTATTTATTGAGACTGAGTTTACACATTAAAAAAAAACAAAAAAAAACCACTTCTTCCCGCAGGGAAAATAAGGTCAAATTCCTAGGATAAGAAACCATAATAAATTTAACTTTACTGCAGAAGCCAGTGGTTTGAGGAAAGCTCAAACCCAATCCCCAGTCCGCTAAATCATTACATCTTTAAAACAAAGAAACTAAACAGTATATTTGATACACAATTATTTGTGTACTTCTCTGAGAAGGAATTTTACCAGATGAAAGGGTTCCCCTAAAATCAAAAGAACCTCACTTATAGCTTGTAAAGCCTGCAAGGAGATGGGGTGCTGTCATGGGGAACTCTTTTTTTTTTTTTTTTTTCACTTGTTGTATACACACTTGAACTCGCTCCCCATGCCCTGTCCCCAGTCTCGGGGACTCCACATCACAGCCTTTTCTCGGCTACTGCCAAACTTCCAGACCCCCTGCTTCCTGGAGGCTTTCATCACTCTGTTCCCTCAGCCCAGATAGGCCTTTCCTCCTCCCTTACCCACTCCCTTTGCATCTCCAACCCTATCTTGTTTTTCTTGTTTTGGTGTAAATGTCACTTCCTCAGGAAATTCTTCTCTGAATTCCCAGTCCGGATTAAATCCCATCCTCCTGCCGCCCTCACCCCCACTCCCCACCATTATTTGCTCTCATGCCCGTATGTTTCATAGCCCTTAAGACATTTGTGATAAATTAGTTCTCTGTGTAATCATATATTTAATGGCTATGTAATTTTTATGTAATGCCTGCCTTCTGCACTTAATAAACTCCAACACAGCGGGGGCCGTATCTTTCTCGTGGCTGCTTGCGAGTAATGTAAATACTCAATGAACTGCTCTGAATGAGTGACTAAAGTTTGGCACGAAATATTCCTCACCATCCTATCCATATCATTTTTTATTTTCTGGGAACCCTAGAGAATAGGACTGGGAGTTTTTTTTATCAGAAATCATCCTATTTGAAGCAATAGCGTTAAAAAAAGGAAAACAGTCCATGAATCTCTGATCTACCAAGAAAGAATGGCAAGTAAAGTAAACCTTGTCAGACAGAGGGGCACTGATTGGAATGGATGATAAAGCTAGAAAGGCCAGCTGGGGGTGGGAGAGCCAGATTATGGAGAGTTAAATTCAAACTTTAATATATCAGAAACAATCAAAATCATTTGCATAATAAAGTGACATGATAAGGTTGTGAGATTATCTCAGAGGCAAAATGCAATATTGATTCAAAGGGTGGAAGTTGAAGGCAGCAACCAATCCAGAAACTAAAATAATCTAGTTTTGATGCAAATAAGATCTCAATTATTATGGCAGGAGTGGCAACATGAAAGACTAGATTATGAGATCAAGAAAGGACGTTTGATAAGACTGAGTGAGGGAAGAAGGCTCAAAATTCTTAGGGACATCAAGCCCGATGGAATGGAGTGGGGTCCATCATAAAGAGGTCTTCCCTCTGTTCTCAATTCTCTGGGTGACCTCAAACAGATCACCTAACCTCCTCAGCCTCATCTTCTTCATCTACAAAATGGAAAGTCTGGACCAGATGATCAGCAAAGTTTAGCATTCTCTGAATTCAGCTATTCACGGAAACCAGGGAGTCAGCAAGGGTCATGGGTTGGGCAAACAAAAGAATGTGTTTCCTGTTGGACATGTCGAGCTGGAGATAAAGTCAGACAAGCAGAGAAAGATGTCTGGCAGGCACTGGGAATACAGGACAGCTAAGCCTCAAAGAAAAGCAGGCAGATTCTAAAGTCAGGGTTCTCAAGGTTTAGTTGAAGTGATGGGTATGAATAAAATGGCAGAGGGCAGTTGTGAACGGACAGGAAGGAGTGGCCAACTCAGAGCCTCTCCAGTCCAGGGAACCCCAACCTCAGGTTGCTTGTGGCCATACATCTCCCCTGAGGGGAAAGGGATTCATTACCATTCCAGGACAGAGCTTCTGATCCCATCGTACACTTGCGCCTTCTTTCACTCTACTGGTGGTGAATTGTCACTGATAAGCAAGGTGGGAAGCAAAGGTGCAGAGAACTTGCATTCCCTGTTGCTTCCTGTGTCAGGTAGAGAAGCCCTGGAGTTGTGTGGCGAAGGCAAAAAGACTCTGTGGCCTCTAGTGGTCTCCACTAAAAAGCCGTTTAGCTCTGATGCCCTCCCTCTGTGGAAGCTCCCCTTCCAAGACCACTGCAGAATTACCCTGAGGCCACCCAGCCCACAGTGCGAAAGCAGACTGCACAGCATGGGTATAATGCTTCAGTGGCAGTCCTGGGAAGAGAATCCTGGTCCCCTGCCTTTCGATCCAGTTTTCTTTCCCAGTGATCATCCCACCTATTAAAAGCATATGTGCTACACCTTTAAAATTCTCTTTGCCCTTAACTGTGAATAGTGTTTCATTGTCCGCTGTCATCCTACCAGAGAGGGAGTTTTGTTCAGTTGGACAAAACTTGCACCCTTGAGCAGCTGAGAGCTCAGTTTCCTCAGTGATCCGCGGGCAGGCGAACACTGCCAAGGGCATGACTGTATATTGGTTCTCCTTGAATTGCATATAGGAATATTGTTGCTATGTGGCCTGAGCCAAACAATCCGAGTCACCTGACATCCTCCATCCAACATTTAGGAGTCATCAAACTTAATTTCCCCTTTGTGCAATAAAACACCAAGAGGAAGCTTTAATAGATTGTATTATGTAACGGTTCTATAAAAATAGCAGGCCAGCACTGGAGCACTTCCTTCCTGGGGCCCAGTAACCTATGCTGAAAGGATACACACTGGTTGCCTGGGCAACCATGAGAGATGACACTAGGGAAAAAAACAGCAACAAAAGGACCATTTTTTGGCTCAGTCAAATGAGGTCTGGCTTCAAGCTTGTGATACAGTGAATACAGACAGCCCAGCAAAGAGAGAGGAACCAGTTAGCAATTCTACTCAGGCACCAGTAGCCCTGCAAAGCTGCCCCTGCTTTCAGTTTCCCCCCTTTTGTTTTTTTTAAAGAGGAAAAAAAAAGAAAAAGACCTTCCCCTAGTAATTTCATTTTTAATTTAAAAAAGCAAAATTGTTGATGGGAGTTGATCTCTGGCAACCGGTAAACAACGTTTATTCTACTTTTTCCTTTCTCTTCTCAGGAGCTCAAAAAATAATTTCAGTTACATGCAATTGTCTTTTGTTTTCTCCTGGTATGTTTGGGATCTGATTACGCAGGAAGCAACTGGTTTAATGGCAATAACCTTTATAAACAACCTCTAAATAAAAAAATAAATCAGGGACACTCAAGCAATAACTCATTTTAAAAGTGAATAATAACCATTTCTGGGATCCCTCCTCACAGCAGACATCAAAGGACTTTGTTTTAATGGACTATAATCTCCTCTCTCCTGCTGTCCTGAATTAGAACCCCTACATTTTATTATCATCATTACCATCATCATTATTATTGCCTCACAAAACCGACTGCCATTTTAATTTCAGAAAACTGGTTTTCCCGATATACTGAGAAGAGTGGCAGAAGCTTCCTAAGTTCCTGACTTGCACCTCAATGTTTTCCTTTTTATAAGAGGAAATGGGCCCTCAAGCATTTACAAACATGATTTGGAACCTCCGGAAAAAATAAAACCAAGGATGAATCAAAAGGGATTAAGTTCAGACCTCTAATTCAGAGCCCCATCAGTAGTTCTTTCAACGTGATTCTTGAAATCAGTGCTCAGAAGTATGTGATGCACTTTTTATCCAAAAGAGCTGTTATGTCCTCATATGGTAAATAATTTATTTCGCGATTAGGTACTCTGCACAAAGCAGGCACCCTCTGATCAAGTGGGAACGAAATCTGTGAAAGCAAGTGGTAAAGCATTATGTAAACGTAAACTGCTGGGATTATGATGAGCCTGCGAACCGCTACGTTGGAAGAAAGAAAGCCAAAAAAAATTAACTCCGTATTCTTCAGAAAAATGTCTTCTATGTGTCCTGTCTCTTCGGGCTCTGTTCCTACCGTCTGCTGCCCCGCACCAGATCGTTCAAATCCTCACAGCCTCTTGTAAGCATGCGCCTGCTTGGCAATTCTCTAATATTGAGACTGTCTTCACAGACAGAAGGGAAATGGAGATTTAGAAATGATTCATTTCTTTTTATCAATGTATGCTGCCAAACTCAAGATTCTAGTCTCTGAAGAGTCGCATTTAAGGCAAAATTCCAGCCTCTACCATAAAGTCAGTCAAATCATCTCTATATACCACATCTGGGTCTCCCACAGATGGATTTAGAGATAGACTAATCCTTAAACATCGGATGCTGTTGAAACACAAAACATCCTTTATTATCCAAGTTACAAACTTCAGGCATAAGTCCTTTAAGACCTAGCACCCTGTATCTTCGGAGAAAACATACCCAGAATGCATGTGCCTTAAAGTTACTCAGCCTTATTTTCCTTTTGTGCCAAGGTTTTTGAAACCAACAGGATTAAGTTGCAGATAGTTGGGTGTTATCCAGATCTTTATTTTGACTCTAAAAAAGGATTGAAGAAGGCTTTGATGAAATGGACATAGTGTTAGCATTCGATAGGAGCTCAACTCCAGGGGAGAAGCCTGTCTTCAAGGAATAGAACAGTGTATTTTGGTTGGTTTTCTGGCCTGTGATTTCAATTTACTGACGCTTTAGTACATGGCACAAAATAAAGAGTACAGGAGTTATAAAGCTTGGTGAATGTCATTAAATCTATAAATCCTTTTCAGTTATTGAAGAAATACTAAATAAAATTAAGTGAGGATAAATGTTTCCCAAGCTTCAATTCCCAATTTAGCATCTCGTCTAATTGCTTCCCGCGTGGACTATGTCGATAAGAATAATGATGTTAATCACATGGTCATTCCGTTGAGAGGTTACAAAATAGGGTGCTACGGTATTTCTTCTGGAGGAACAGTATGTAATAAAGTACGTGATAAAGTACCAGTACTCACTGAAGTTTGCTGTCCCTCCTTGAAGGAACTCACAGTCTAGATTGGGTTTTAACACAGAAACTCACACAAAGATAACTACCACCACCAGGGACTCGGTAAGCACTAAAGAAGTACCATGGGTAACAAATGCCAAGGGAGCTTTTCAGATAACAGAGATCTTTGCGGCCTGGACAGCCCAGGGAAGGCTTCACAGAGGAGCAGGAACGGAGACTATGCTGAGAAACAGAGAGAATTCAAGCACAGGGAGGGAAGGGAGACTGAGAAGGGAGAAGGCAAAACCAAAGGGGGCCAGATGCTAACACTCAGAGCACAGAGTGCTGTGGGTAAACCGAGTGTTTGGAGGTGAAAATAGCGGGCTTGGAGGAGAGAAAGGCTAGAAGAGAGAAAGGCAGGGAATGGTATTGTTTGGATTTATAGGAAAGAAAATATAGATCATTCAACATGTAATATGGAGATACAAGAAAACCTAGGCGTCATTTTCATGTGATTTGGGGCAAGACTCAACCTCTGCTTGCCTCAATTTCTTTGCCTATAAAATGAAGATCATAATATAGTAATAATGACACCAACGTACAATGCATTAAATGGATATAAACCTTTCATGTTAGCCAGGACCCCCAGTTTACATTTTAATTTCATCTAATATCCCATTTCTATGTTGATTTATTCAGTCTCAAGTTGTGACATCCATTTGGTGAGACTAGATACCCCCAAACCAGCCATGGCTATGTCTTTTTAGAAGATCAACTGAGGGGCGCCTGGGTGGCTCAGATGGTTAAGTATTTGCCTTCGGTTCGGTCATGATCTCCAGGTCCTGGGATCGAGCCCCATGTCTGGCTCCCAGCTCAGCAGGGAGTCTGCTTCTCCCTCTGCCTCTCCCACTGCTTGTGTGCTCTCTGTCTCTTTCTCTCAAATGAATAAATAAAATCTTAAAAAAAAAAAAAAGATCAACTGAGGGGAAGGGGGAAAAAATCAACTGAGGAGTTGAAGCCAATACATTCTCCCCATTGGCCAGTAGGAGGGAAGAGGTGCTGCCAGAGTACGGCTAGGTCCAAATTGAGTCAGTCCCTGGAAGAGATCACACAATTTACCCACTGACATTCTCATCCGAGGGCGGCCAGGAGGAGAAAAGGGTTATGGGGTCCAGATCAGAGGGTACCCCCGCTGGCACCTTCTTGTCCCCATGGCCAGACAGCCCTCCAACTTACTGTTTGACATTCCTGATCAAATGCGTCAAAGGTGGTGGGTGCCTGGAACATGGACTCCGGTTTTGTGGGTTCCTGGAATGGCTCTGACAGCAGCAGCAGTGACTCACTTTCCAACCTTGGCACTCTGTCAAGAGCCCCACAGTACAGAAGAGTCCCTTCACCCATTTCTTCCAGAGCATCTTGATTTTTAGTAATGCCTCTCTCATCCCTGTTGCACATCAAGCCATAGACTCATGGAACCGCTTACTTGTGACCCACTTCGTTTTGTTTACTTAAAGATTGTTTTCGTGACTTTTAGAAAGCCATGCTTGCATCTGGGATTTGTAATTCTAAGTCAGAGAAAGACAGTTGTTATGTATTGTTTAAAATTTGTTTAATAAAAAGGAATTTCTTTGAAAACATCAGGCCAAGCTTATGATGTAAATTTACTGTCTGTAAATTTACAGTGTAGTGACAGAAACTATAACACAGTATGTTAATTGATCAGTGTTGTAAGAAACATTCACTACAGCAATGAAAGAGTATATGGTGTTTTGTTTAAAAGACATTAATTCAAGATGAGAAATAAGATGTTTTTCATTTGCGTAATTTTCCCTTTTATGGTGTTTTTTTTCTTTTTTATCCATCTATATTTACTGATTTTACTATAACAAATAAAAATGTCTTACATGATTAGAAATGTAGAAATGATGACTTCAGACTAGCCAGCAGGTGATTTTCAACTGAAAATTTCATCTCTCAACACCAAAGATCTTTCCTAGCCCTTCCTGCAGATCTAGAAAGGTGACTTCAGATACGTTTCTGAAGCTGAGCAAGCCCAAGTCTGATATGATAGACTCTTCTCTTTCTGATCCATTTAACATCTTGTAAGACTCATCAGAAATTAATCTCAGCTTTTGACTCTGGTCCTTTAGAAAAGGAAAGGTGAAGCTTTAAAGGAGCACTTTTCTTAAGTTCACAGTTCACATTCCCGTAGGGCTCAGGGAAAAAGACAGCAGGTCTTTTCAGAGACCTCACCTTGGTTTTGTGTTATGTAAATTCTACCTAAGTAGAATTTCCTAGTACAAAGCAAATCCAGGGACTTGAAACCTATGTTGCTCCCTGGCATCAGGGGAAAAGCCACTTGGAATAGTATTCTAATCACCTATTCACTAAAACATTACTGAGGATCTATGCTGATCGCTGTGGGGAAAGGCAGGCAGAGAATACATCCCCACTCTGCCTCCAAAGAGCCTAGGCCATAGAAGGACAGATAAAACTTGAAACATACCCTACCATAAGAAAATTGTCCAATGACACAAGCATGGTGTGGTCATCATTAATGCCTTTTCCCTGATGTTTCTAGGCTACAATCTTCTGAGCATTTGGTAGGATTACTCTTTCCTGCCCCTTTGAAGTTAGCTGTGGCCGTGTGATTTGCTTTAGCTAATGAAATATGAGACAAAGTGATGGGCATCACTTCCAAATAGAAGGTTTAAGAACCAACACACAATTGGGGCTCCTGGGTGGCTCAGTTGGTTAAGCATCCAACTGTTGATTTAGCTTCAGTCATGATCTCCGGGTCGTGGGATTGAGCCCTGCGTTGGGCTCTGCACTCGGCGGAGGAGCCTGGTCTAAGATTCTCTCTCTCTCTCTCTCTCTCTCTCTCTCTCTCCCTCTGCCCCTCCCCCACACCATGCGCGCTCTCTCTCTCTCTCTCTCTCCCCCTCTCTCTTTCTCAGGCTCTCTCTCTCTCTCAAATAAATAAATAAATAAATAAATAAATGTAAGAACCAACAAAGGATTCACTACATCTCCTTCTTCCTGCCACAGTGACCTGTATTATTCCAGTCAGCGAAGGCTCTGGCAACCTTGAATATGAACAATGTGAAACAGAGTTCTGCCAGCCTGCGACGGACACGTAGTGTGGGAAAGAAATAAAATTGTCTGGTTTTAAGGCAGTAACAATTTGGGGTTGACTATTTCTGCAACATAACCTAACTCATCCTAATTAATACACAGGAAATTCACAAACGTTATGTTCTACACTCTTATTATCTCTATTTTACAACTAAAGGCACTGAGTCATAAGAAAAGAAGCTCATCCATGGTAGGTCACATGGGGATTGTTATACCTATACTCATTTTATGTTTAAGGAAACTGAGCCTTACATATGAAGTGACCTCCTAAGTTCACACAGTCAGTAAGTAAAAGACTCAGTGCTCAAACATGTTCTCTTTTCATAATGCCTTGCAGTAAGTGGTTGTGGCCAAACATTATGAAAAGAGAACATTTTTGACCTAATAGAGGCAGCTTTCAAGGAACTAGGATCTGCCATGGGCTCAGAATGATCAAGTTTGTTAAGAATGAAAGGGCTGGAAAAACAGCATTACCCACAGGTGGAAGTGTAAGAAGACCATTTAGCAACACTGGATCCAGGTCCAGATAGAAGGGTAGTGGGAGAGGATTCAGAAAAGGCAGACTGGGGACAGTTTATATAAATCTGTGAGTGTCATGCTTAGGAGTTTTATCTGCAGGCAACTGGGAGACGTCAGCTGACTTAATGAAAATGGTGGTTCAGCATATTAATTTAGCCACATCTCTCAGTGTAGACCAGAGTCAACAGGGACCCATTAAACCATTCCAGTGATAAGGTTTAAGGGCTTGAATAGCATTTTAGCCTTTGCAATAGACGGGAGAAGAATTCTAGGACGGGGTTCACTGATTGGTGGAGGACAGACAGATGGTAATGGGTATGTACATATCTGTGTTCGGTAGAATGCTGCTTTATAATTGTGCCCATGGGGCTGCAAAATCTGATACTACAGATATTACAAATATTCTAGTTTACTAGCAGCCAAGACCCAGGAATTCTAGAAAAATAGACTAGTGATATAGTCAGGAAGGCATGGATTTTCTTAAAAGATTAGCTTGCACTTACTACTTAAATGACCTTGGGAAATTTGGTTTAACCTTTAAAAATGTCAGTGACTTCATCTTTTAAAATAGAGTTAGTAATACCACCCCAAGGGATCAAACATGCTAGTATATACAAGGACCTTGCAAGGTACCTAGTTCATAGCAGGCACTCAGTAAATATCAGTTTCTTCCATTAGCATTCCAAACTAGATGGAGGTGCATATTATTATGCAATGTTGTTTAATACTCCCCGAGAACCTGCAATGTGGATTTATAAATCTTGAATTGGCAAAAATACTCTGCAAATACTCATTTTTCCCAACGTATTTTTTTCTAAAATCACTTACTACTAACTTAGTATTATTAGCAGTACTCTAAGAATTAAAAATTTTAGACAACACAGTAAAGTTGCTCCTTGACCACTTAGTGACATAGAAAGCGCTGAATTAAGAACCACGAAAGGTCATTAAGCCTTTCCCCAGTTTAGAAGACATCTCATAACAAACATCAACCATCATGAGCAGAATGAGGATCAAAGAGAAGAGGCTAGATGTACTACAGCTCCTTTCAGCTATTCATCCAAGATAATAATACTCAACTGTGGGAAATACTCATCTGTTGTAACTTATGATAACCTGTTATTGCTACCTCCTTACCCAATGTGGATACACATAAACTTGGGCAGAGAAGCATTTAAAAGAACGGTGATCACAGGATATCAAACAGCCATATAATCACCAACAAAGTCTCTTTTCAAGGAAGCAGTACTTGGGGAAAACAGTCTTTTAATAGCAGAAACACACCAATCCTGGCAGATACTGAAGCCCATGTGCTCAAGAATGAGTCCAGGTTTACATAACAAATACTAAGCAAATACACATTGTAAATATGTTGGGTTCCTGTGCATTTCACTAATTCCCATAATAAAATCATACATAGTTGCTACACACATTTTAGACACTAATTTTGGTACCTACACAATAGACTTACTTTGAAATTCTTCATCACTGTAGGAAGGAATTTCAGAAAGTATGCTGCTGCTGCTGCTGCTGTGTGTTGCTTGGTGCTATCAAATATAACTTTCTTAAAGGCTTGAGAAGTTCTCAGTTTCCAGGGCGATGGCATAAAGTAGCTGCAAGAAATATTACAAGCTTAATTCATTTTTGAGCCATCAATTGACATCGAGGCAAATAATTGGGTAAATAAATATTATATGATTAACATAAATTCCCATGCCAGATAAATTAAATAAATTCCTCACATACATCCCCATGCCAGAAGTGGAAAAAGGCAATCAGTGGTTCTGGAACATTTACTCGAGAGGTTCATCATGTGCATCTTACAAAGTAGAACTGAGCTACGAATCTCATCTTTCCTAAGCAGAAGAACCTTGTCTTCACTAGACCTTGACATGTTCCAGAAGGAAGAACCAGGTCACCATATCTTCTGGATACCAAAACGTCACCGCCTAACCACTCTTGTTCACTGTGGCCCAACACTCAGTTAGAAATGGGCGGGATATTCTACCAGTGTTTCATCCAGACGTTAGTCTCTTCACTACCTAAAGGAATCAACCTGTCCTAACCTGGAATTCAAATGACAGGAAAAACAAAATAGTTCTGAATAGCCAAGCAAGTTATCCAATATCCTTGTGTTTATTAGATACCTAATAACCAGGGGAAGAACATGTTCTTTAAATTGTGAGATTCTTTGGAATAAACCTATTGTGGTTTAATGAGGTTTCCCTGTAGTTCATCTTCATTGAGCTTATTTTAAAAGAACATCTGCAAAGAACATCTCTGACTTTCAAGAATCCAACTGTTCTCATCTCTGTCATGTTCGTTGTTTGTTATCACAGGTGTAACATGTTTTTCATAAAAGGTAAGTACAATAAAATTGATTATTCTATAATAACTAAGAAAAGGAATAGGGAAAAATTAAATCCTAGTGGGAAAAAAGATTCTGTCCCACTAATGGCATTATTATTAATAAAGCATGCAAGAAGGAAACCAGAAAATAACTTGTTAATTAGAATTGCTTCCAAGTAAGAATTTTCCAAAGGATATCATAGGCTTCGGTCATGACTGGTTCTTAAATTATATACGTTTACAAGCACTGTGGTATTTTTTAAAGTTTACCAATAACCTAAAAAGCTCGGGGCACATATACAAAAAATAATTTTTAAAATGCCACAAGTAAATTAGATTCTGTGGTAAAAAGAAAATCGAAATTTTAACTACCCCATAAAAGAGGAGGAAAGAAAATAACCCAGCTGGATAGTCACAGAATGCCAAACCAAAACTATATACTTCTGTCCCATGCCCTGAATGCCAAAGAACTTGGGATGAAAACAACCACACATAACCACCGTGCCACCTTCTACCTTATACAGCCACACTGTTGGCAGACAAACCCCACACGTGGTGTCCCAGCAATAATCATATGTGTAAGTCTGGTCGACCACTTCTTCAAACACAGGAATGACCTATAGGCTTTATCCCATCTTTTCTGATGAGAGAGTCAATGTTCAGGTCTGAAACTACACCCTAGCCACTTCCTATCCTCAAACACACTGGCCAGCAAAACCTTTGGGAAACGGGCCAAATGGCGATGGAAACCCTACAACTTCAATTTCCTTCACTTCTGGTCCAGTAATTTACCAGAACTGTAACCAAGGAGTGAAATGCACTGGTTTGAGTTCCAACTTTTTTTTTTTTTTTTTTTTTTTTTTGCTTTCCCTCTCCCTACCCTCTGGTAGAGATGGCAATGAACAGTCAAACCTCCAAGAGGCAGGGAGCCAGGTAATAACCATAAGCCATGCTGGATGATCTCCCTTAGATAATCCAGAGACAGCTGTGACTCCTGGAGGAAGCCAAGAACACGAAGCACATAGGCTCCTATAAGACCAGCTGAGCTCCAGCTGGAGGCAAAACCCTTTGTGGAGGAGATCAGGTTGTAGGACTGGATAACCAATAAGACACCTGCATTCTTTTTTTTTTTTTTAAAGATTTTATTTATTTATTTGACAGAGAGAGATACAGCCAGCAAGAGAGGGAACACAAGCAGGGGGAGTGGAAGAGGAAGAAGCAGGCTCATAGTGGAGGAGCCTGATGTGGGGCTCAATCCCATGACGCCGGGATCACGCCCTGAGCCGAAGACAGATGCTTAACCGCTGTGCCACCCAGGCGCCCCGAGACACCTGCATTCTAAATGCCTCTAGTCCTTGTATTTACTTTTTGTAATGCCTATAGTCCTTTTACATATCAGATCACAGAGCATGGTGTGACACATTTCATCAAAGGCACCTGGGGCAGAGGATACAGAGAAGTAGAGGGCTGGAGAAGCACAGTGAATAAGTTTCAGTAGTGGACAACCTTTTACATCTACTTTTCCAAAGTATACGAGGAAAATTGCTACTTGATTTGTACTAGATTTATATCATAATAAATACAACAATGTCAATAAAGCTCAAACAGGGCCCCTAGCTTGAGTAGACGGTCAATAAATGATATCCACTGGATTTATTCATTCCACATGCTGACTGAGAACCTACCATCTGCCGGACAGTCTGTTGGACACCAGGATTAAAGAGATTAAAAAACCTATTTCTTGGGGCGCCTGGGTGGCACAGCGGTTAAGCGTCTGCCTTCGGCTCAAGGCGTGATCCCAGCGTTCTGGGATCTAGCCCCACATCAGGCTCCTTCGCTATGAGCCTGCTTCTTCCTCTCCCACTCCCCCTGCTTGTGTTCCCTCTCTCGCTAGCTGTCTGTATCTCTGTCAAATAAATAAATAAAATCTTTTAAAAAAAAAAAAAAACCTATTTCTTGCCCTCAGGAATCTCTTTAGCCCCCATGATGATAAAGGTCTTCCAGAGCAAAACAAAACCAGAAACATCGTTAAGAGCATGAAAATGGCCAAACTCCAAGACTGTGTGCAATTCAATGTAGAAATGCTTCTGAACAGGTCAAAGGAGGCACTGTCATCACACCATCTTACCGTTGCACATCTTAGCATACAAAAACCATGGCTTTGTTGATTAACATTCCTGATGGTTGAGTACAACCACTTCCTTCCATACTTCATGATACTATACTATTTCAGAACCAGGAGGAACCTAGAAACATTGACTCTTCATTTCAGAAATGAGGCTCCAAGAAGTAGAGTGGCACACCCAATCTCAAGTGCCTATTAACACATCAAGTGCAAAATAAGGCAGGAGAACTTGGGAGTGAGACAGGAAGGGAAACATATTATTGGCTGAGGGCTATTTTGTCAGACATTATTGTTAGGCTATCAACATCTAATGCTTACAACAAAATACAGCAAGGTGGGTATTATTACCTTGGTGAGGAAACTAAGGCTCAGATAGGTTAAGTGACTTGCCCAAAGCCACACGGCCAATAAAGAGGAAAGCATGTTCATTCAACACCTCACAATGCTATCACAGCCCCCCTTTATCGAGGCTGCTCTTTCTACAACTGGCTCTTTGGAACAGAAGTCAGCTCCCCCTCCTTGGTAGGCTCTTAATTGCTGCTGACGTTGAATCTTCAGGACTGGTGTGATGAAAAGAAAAGAAAAGAAAAGAAAAGAAAAGAAAAGAAAAGAAAAGAAAAGAAAAGAAGGAAGGAAGGAAGGAAGAAAGAAAGAAAAGGAAAGAGAAAGAAAGAAAGAAAAGGAAGAAAGAAAGAAAGAAAGAAAGAAAGAAAGAAAGAAAGAAAAGAAAAAGAAAGAAAGAAAGAGAAAGAAAGAAAGAGAAAGAAAGAAAGAAAGAAAGAAAGAAAGAAAGAAAGAAAGAAAGAAAGAAAGAAAGAAAGGGAGATGAAGGAAGGAAGGGAGGGAGGGAGGGAAGGAAGAAAAAGGAAAATATATTCACTAAAAGTTCGGGATCTTTCCTAATCTAGGAAAGCTGATACTGCTCAGATAACTTCTCTCCCTCACTGTATGCTTCACAAGGTTTTCCACAGAGGTCTAATTCTCATTTTCACAGTAAGCCTCAATAGTCACCATGTGCTAGTATTTAGCTTCAAAACCTCAAAATAATCAATCTCTATCATATTATTGTTCCTCGGCTGCCAGAAATCTCTTCAGAGGTCTTATTGGAAATGTTAGTAATCCTTCAAAATGCCGACTGGCAGCGTTCTCAAACTGTCCCGTCACATCATCTCTAGCACGATCCTCCACGAATGCGTCCAGGAGGAAGCCTTCACTACACGGGTGGGATTAGCTACAGATGAGTGGCTGTAATCTATTTAAGAGGTCTCTGGAAATGCAGAAAGGAAATCGCTGTATACTCTATTCCCTCAAGACAAAGTCTGTTTACAGGAATTATTGATTAAAACTATTAAAACAACTCCCGTACAGCCGAGTGCCTTCCTTTCAGTGATCATAGTCACCAATAAAAGTGGTGGTTAAAATATACCTTAAAATAGGTACCGCATCTACATTCGAAAATACTTTCAGCAGAGCAGGAAATGTTGAATTGTTTTGACGGCAGTTAAGAAAAAGCAGTTAAAAAAAAAACCAGCCCAGAGAGATTTCTTACCTTAACTGCCATACATGAGACTGCATCACAAAAATGTTTTTTAATTTACTAAACTGTAGAAAGAATGGAGAAATTAGAAGTCAATTATCCAGATTCCTAAACATGTCCTGCAGTCACCAGTTAATTGTTTAAGCCTCCACTTCCTTTTGTCCGTGTGTTGGGTTGGAAGCGAGGAGGAAAAGAGAAAGGGAACACATAGAAAACAGATGTGGAAATAAATATTTATCAACACAAAATCTTGGCAAACCTTGATCTTTATATTGCCCTCACACTGTATTTTCCAAGTTTTCGCATTTCCCCAAGCCCCAAAGAATTCATAGCTAGAGAAGAAGTTAAAAACCTTTTATAGGTTTTCCACAGAGTTAGGGAAGCTTCTTTGGAGAATTCTGATGTCTCCCCCTTAATCTAATATTAATAAATGTTTTTGACCCAAGGAATTTCTGCCAGAGAATGGGAGAAATAAAAGGTTCATTTAGCTGGTTTGTCCTGTCCTTGGACTTCCAGGCAGAATAAACAGCACCTTGTGACAAAGGCGGACCACAGGCTGGCGGAGCTCCAGGCAGACACTGGGGGATGCAGTCTGTTTATCAGACAGCACATTGTCTTAACCAGGATGTGGTCGGCCTTTGTAACAAGAAGTATGCAAATGAGTTTCCCAGAGACCCAACACCCTGCTCCCCCACCCCCGCCCCCTCCACTGGTTCCTTCAGTAGACATAAGCTAATGGTGGCTGTCCTGAGAAAGGAACAGAGTCACAGAAAGACAAGGCAAAAGGAAGCATCCAGAATTAACCAGATTAGCCCAATAGAACTTTTCAAGAAACACACCACAAAGAAGACAACTCCAAACCACCCTGCTCAAGAGGGGGAAAAAAATTGTTTTAAATAGGATTGCATGTTTTTTTAATGTTCAAAAACTAGGAGAATTTTTAATCTGGCTCATTTATTCTCAGCGCAAGCAAATGCAACGAGGCTTTAAAATGCTCCATTTTCTCAAAGGAATATTGCATCACCAGACGCTTCAGCAAAAGGCTGTCCAGAGTATCTCTATGACCTTTAGTTGCCTCATACATAAAATGGTGCTAATAGTGGTACCTGTGATATTTGATCGCTGGGAGGATTAAATGAGGTAATGAATAGCAAACAATGTAGCACCATGCCCAGCACATAGTCTGGGCCCAGAAAATGTTAACAGGTTTTATATTATGCACATTATTTAGCGATGTATCATAAAAGCACAAAGAATAAGAAAAGTACCAGAGGAGAAGGATAAGAGCGGGAGAGGCAATTATGGAGAAGAAAGAACAGTACACCATTTGCCAGTTTAAAGAGTTTAATGAATTACTAGTTTGTATAGACTTTGGAGTCAGGTAGGCCTGACCTTACATAACCTTGGGAAAATTCCATAATCCTGAGTCTCAGCTCTTTACCTGTCATATGAGTACAACGCTTACTTCACGGGTTATGAGAAGTGAATGAGACAACACATGAAAGTGCCTAGCCCAGTGCCAGGCACACAGAAGCCGCTCAATAGTGGCAATGATTTGTTTGTTTTATTTACACAACCCTGTGGTTGGGTTCAAATTCACACTTTGTAGCGGTGAGATGTTAGGCAAATTACTTAACCTTTCTGGGCCTCAATTTTCTTATCAGTAAACCACGGAGCATCCCTCACCAGGTTTGCTACGAAGATTAAAGAAACTGCAATGCCCTTAGATTAGTTTCTGGCACTAAAAGTAGACTAGCCATTATTGGTGGTAATCGCAGTCTAATTTTTTACTTGATGTATACAGTTAATCTCATTTTACTGCTAAATTCAGTGAGGCATGGGATGGCTAGTTGACATATCTGTGATCAAACGGCCATTTCTGGCCATTAGAACTGCACTGGGTATCTTGGTAAACTTTCATATAATCCTAAGCACTGACATTAATCATGCCTCATTATTTCAAATGATTTCTTCAAAGTAGGCAAATAATGGTTTTCTCTTGATGGTTGGGTTCACCTTCTTCCAGTTCCCTCACATCATCTGTCACCTGTGAATCAATCTCTCTCTTAGCCAAAGTAAAGGAACAGAAAACCAATATCAGAATCATTTTAGGAAAAAAAAAAAAAATCCAGTCTGACAGATTTCAGTTACTCAGTATGTTTTATATTGAAAATGTTTCATCTGGCTACCTCCACATTTCTACAAGCACGATGCCAGATAACCTAGATAAGGAAAGGTGGATGGCCCAACAAATACAGTCGTTCCCCCTTATCTGCAGGGGGATACATTCCAAGACTCCCGGCAATGCCTGAAACCACAGGTAATACCAAACCCTGTACGTACTGTTTTTTCCTATAGAAACATACCTATAATAAGGTTTAATTTATAAATTCGGCATAGTAAGAGATTAACACTAACTCATAACAAAAGAGAACAATGATAACAATATACTGTAATAAAAGTTACGTGAATGTGGCCTCTCTCAAAGTATCTTATTTTACTGTACTCACCCTTCTTAGGATGATGCGACATGACAAAATGCCGGTGTGGTAAGATGAATGAGGCGAACGAAGGAGTGCTGATGTAGTGTGAGGTTACTACTGACTTTTTTTAGATTTTATTTTTAGGTAACCACTACACCCAGGGTGGCACTCCACCTCACAAGCCTGAGATCAAGAGTTGCATGCTCCCCCGACTGAGCCCGCCAGGAGCCCCCGACTTTCTGATGGTAGGTCAGAAGGAGGATCGCCTGCTTCTGACCCGGTTGTCCCTGGGTAACTAAAACCACAGAAAGAGAAATCACAGATGAGGGGGCTACTATATACTAATGAAGTAATGAAGACATTTCAGGCTTTTCTGATATATTTTAATACAAAAAAATTCGTATAATATAAATAAGATGCTTCATTTATATGCTTTCCTAGCCAACCCCCCCATACCTGTAATATAAAACGTATCATGCTTTGTCGTGATTTCTTTCATTTTCCCAAACTTCCTAACTATGGAGAATTTGAGAGGAGTGTCTCTGCCTTATTTGGATCCGTACCTCCTGTGACTAGCGCATAGACGTGCGGCGCCAGAAGACACTTTGCCTGGGTTCAAACCCCACCTTTTCCATTTAATAGCCATGTGACCCTGCATACATCACTGAAATTCTCTGTGCCTCAGTTCTTACAACTATAAAATGAGGGTAACAATAGTATCAGCCTCATGAGACTGCAATGAAGATTAAAGACTTACTACATGGAAAGGGCTTAGAATAGAACCAGTTTAAAGAATCAATAGCAGAGGCTATATTCTTTCACCACTACTCTTATCATTATTAGTGATAACTGACAGGCATGTTCCTACTCGTGTACAGCTCACTTATTATTGCTTGAGACAGATAAACAAATATATCAGTAAGAGTAATCAGGTAGCAATGTGCACTGTGATGAACACAGAAAAGGGGAATGTGATAAAATGCAACTGGAAAACTATTTAGATTGGATGGTCAGAGAAGCCCTCTTGTAAGGATGTGACAATTCAAAGTTATACCAGGAAGAAGCCAGATTTAAGGAGCCATGGAGAAAACATTCCACAGACAGGGGAGACTAGCCCCAGAGCCGTAAGCAGGAAGGAGCTTGTCTAGTTCCCAGAGCAGAAAGAATGTCAGTGTGGTTTGGCCAGAGTATAGTCAGCGAGGAAGAAAGGAGTAGGAGATGATGCTACAGAGGTGGGCGGGTGGGAGCTAGAGAATACAGTCCATATAGAATCAGGGAAAGAGTCTGAATTCTATTTCAAGTGTGGCGAGATGCCTTTGTCAAGTCTTGCAAACTTAAGATCTCATTCATATTTTTAAATAATCACTCAGGCTGCTGTGTGGTTTGGAATCAGGGTATAAATTTGGAGGCTCTTGCATTACTGCAGACCAAAACAAAACAAACAAAAAGAGGGCAGCTTATATTAGGATGGTAGTGGTGGAGACAAAAAGTAGATGGAGTTGAAGATAAAATTAACAGGATGTGCTGATGGATCAACAATGTAGGTCACTGAGGTAAATATACTTATTAAAGGAACAAGATGTTCAGATTACATTGTACATTCCTAAAACAGTGCTTTAGGTTTATCTCTAATTTAAAGCACAAAGCAACTCAGATAAGTCAAAAGTTCTAAAATGGACATAAAAAGAGATAAAACTACAAAAAAAAATTCCAATAAGTATGGAGGAAAGCTGAAAACATCAGAGCTGGTGGTCCTCTTCCCCCAGCAGAAGAGGAGACTGCGAGTCCTTAAGGAAAACCCTTCTTACTGCGTAGTGCCTTACAACATGATGTGGAAAAAATAAGTGATATGGATTGATAGAGGAAGGGGACTGGGCCCCTGAACCTGGGGTAGTGGGTGACTCCTCAAAGTCTGTGTGTAGAATGAGAGGAACCCAGAAGTTCCCATGTGTCTTAGTGACGGGCGCGGAAGAACTAGAGGCTGTTGCATCACCAGAGACCCTGTGTCAGAGACAGCAGAGACCACAGAATATGAATATTACTCAATCCAATGCCCATACACCCCAAAGCCCAGAGAGGCTCAGTCCTACCTCGACAGAGCCTCACAAAAGAGACTAATAAGGACACAGAGAACGGTGACAAATCCATGTCACTGTTATCCACGTTATATAATCCCACCTCATATTCCGAGATGCCACCTCGAGGAGATGGAGGGAGAGGAAAGGAGCATCCAAAAAACCCGAGCATTTACCCCAAAGAGCATAAGTAACCCTAAGGTAACTAGGATACCATTAATTGGGAAGTTCCAGTTTTCTTCCTTTCTAGAAGAGTAAAGGCTTATGAAGAGAATTAGCTCAAATATAAGAAATAAAGAAGCTACAACCTGAATAGACATCTTCCCAAAGAAGACATCTTTCCAAAGAAGACATCCAGATGGCCAACAGATACATGAAAAGGTGCCCAACATCACTCATCATCAGGGACATGCAAACCAAAACCACCATGAGATATTACCTCATACCAGTCAGATGGCTCGTACCAGAAAGACAAGAAACAACAGGCATTGGTGAGGATGTGGAGAAATGGGAACCCTCGTTCACTGTTGGCAAGAATGCAAACTGGTGCAGCCACTGTGGAAAACAGTATGGAAGTTCCTCAAAAAATTAAAAATAGAATACCATACAATCCAGTAATTCCACTACTGGGTATTTACTCAATGAAAATGAAAACACTAACGCAAAAAGATATTGTCATCCCTATGTTTGCTGCAGCATAATTTACAATAGCCAAGATATGGAACCAACCCAAGTGTTCATTGATAGATGGATAAAGAAGATGTGCTACACACACACACACACACATATACACCATGGAATATTACTTAGCCATAAAAATGAATGAGATCTTGCCATTTGCGACAACATGGATGGAGCTAGAGGATATTAGGCTATGTGAAACAAGTCAGACAGAGGAAGACAAATACCATATGATTTCACTTACATGAGGAAACTAACAAAACAAATGAACAAACAGATTCATTGATACACAGAACAAACTGGTTGTTCCCAGAGGGGAGGGAGGAAGGGAACAAACAAAGGGAACTGAGAGGTACAAACTTAGAACAAATAAGTCACCGAGATGAAAAGTACAGCATAGGAAATATAGTCAATAACATTGTAATAACGTGGTATGGTGACAGATGGTGACCACATATATTGTAGCGAGCACTGAGTAATCTATAGAATCGTTGGGTCAATATGTTGTACACCTGAAGTTAATATAATGCTGTATGTCAATTATACCTCAACAATAAAAAAATAAATAATAAAAATTAAAAGCTACGATTTTCTATGTTCATCTAATTTATAATTATTACATTTGTAACACTATCATGAATGTTGATCACAGTATTAATATGAAAATTAATTTGCAAAATTAAATTCAAACAAAAGTGTTAAACAAAACAAAGAGGAAACTATGATAAAGAATACAAGCCATGATGAGATTATAATGTTCTTTATGCACAAAATAGTTATATTAAGACTCATAACACATAGACTATAGGAAATGCAAAGAAAAGTAGATTAAAACATAATAATAGGAGACTCAATAACACAATATTAGCCCACGGAAAATCAACTTAGACAAAAAACAATTCAGAATGTTGCATTTCAATTACACAATTGATGAGCACGAACATGATGGATACGTAGAACTTGCTATCCTAATAAAAATAATTCACCTGCTTTACAAGAATTCATGGGGTGGTTATAAAATTCTTAACATAAATAAAACAAAAAGAAACTAGAAATAGCACCACACATATTATCTGACTATGATGTCTGGTGATATTAGACTATAAATAAAGAGGAAGAAGAGGAGAGAAGGACAAGGAGAGGAAGAAAGTCAATCTTATGAACATTAAGAAATTTACTTTTAATCAACACATCAAAGAGAAAATCAAAACTAAAATTTCAAAATATCTGCAAAATAATAATAAAATACATTATATATTTTAAAAATATGGGTCAGGCTAAATTCTTACAGCTAAATACAAAATCATAAACACATTACTAAATGAGAAAGAATAAAAATAAATTGAGCATTCAAATCAATATTTAGAGAAAAAACAACAAAATAAAATTAAGGAAGTGTAAAAAGGAAGAAAAAATATTATGCACTAGAAAAACAAAATTGGGGGTGCCTGGGTGGCTCAGTCAGTTAAGTGTCTGCCTTCAGCTCAGGTCATGATCCCAGGGTCCTGGGATCGAGGCCCAGGTCGGGCTTCTTGCTCACTGGAGAGTCTGCATCTCCCTCTCCCTCTACCTCTGCTCCTGTGTTCTCCCTCTCTCTCTCTCTCTCTCTCTCTCTCTCGCTCTCTCTCTGATTTGCTCACTCTGTCTCTCAAATAAACAAATAAAATCTTTTTTTAAAAATCTCTTAAAAAAAGAAAAGAAAAAGAAAATTAATTAATGATACCAGAATACCAAAATAAAATAAATAAGAGTATTAGTGACAAATAAACTCCAGAAGTGATTCTTTGCAATAATGAATGAAATAACAAACCATTAGCTGGCCCAACCTAGAAAAAAAAAAAGCTAACAAAATTACAAACAAGGAGAAACAGCCACAAATACAGAGGAATTTAAAGCAATCATAAGAGACAACTTAGATGAATATATTTTGATCCATGCTTTTTGGAGGTGGTCTAAAACACTTCTTATATATTGCATTTCTTTATGGTGTCCATATTATCAATATCAAAAAAAAATGTTACAGCAAAGCAAAAGAATTTTAACATCCTTCAATCAAGAAAACCCTCAAGATAGTTTATATAAAACTTCTGTGGATTTTTGGTCACTGCTGTTGTCAGTGACAATTTTTTTTTTTTTCTCAGCACTTCTCTCACTGACTGCACTGATTACTTCATGGTCATACAATCACCGGGCTACATTTCTTAGTGATTTTATCCTAAATATAGAATTCTCTAATAGGGGCCAAATCTTAGCATCAGCAGGAAATGATATGCTAAGTATATTCTCATGCCTCCAACCATCCCCAAAACTACCGGTCAAATAAATTCCACCAATTTAGCCTAATTAAAGCTAAAAAGTGTCGTGTGTGCTTTAAATGTCAGTCAATTTCGAGGTAATTATACCTGAAGGCAGGAATCCATCAGGGTCCCTTTTTTTAGAATTAAATTCAGATGGGAAGTGAAGGAGTCAGGGGATATTTGCAGATAATTAGTTCCATTCCTATCTTTCTTGGCTGTTTATTGACAGTAAAAGATGCATTTTTTGAAAGATACAGAAAGATGTTTTTGTGTTTCTCATCTCCATTCCATTTGCCAACTGGGTCAATTTCATCGTAAATTTTTAAGGAACTGAGATTTCAATCTGAAGAAACAAAACGCAACCTAAAATATAAGAATCAACCTTTACGTTTGTAGAATGCTTTATAGCTCTCATAATGCTTTCACAGACATCATCTCATTTCATTCTCATACTAGTTCCCGAGGTAACATTATCTTCATCACAGATAAAGAAATCGAAGGTTACAGATTGAACGGGATCAGAATATGCCACCCCAAAATATGTCACTCTGTCATAAGGACTATTTGGAGCTGAAGACAGTTAAGAAACAGCAGACCCAGGAGAAACTCTCTGCCCTCCCCCTTTCTTCCTAAAAGCAAAGCATAAATTTGCCTTTGTGAAGGTATCTTCCTTCCCTTCTCTCATACCAGGAAGAGAATGGCTCTTAATCACCAGAGATGGCTTTTATCACTGGAGATAGCACCCTTGAGTCTGTATAACAAATCTTACTCAAATAACCTTTATCTTCCATTAGTTTCCCCCATATATTTACCTTCCTATAATTTACTACCTCTAGAAGCTCAAATCCCTTCCCCTTTGTCTTATCACTTCTTCACAATTTATTGCCCTTTGTTTAATGGCATATAAGCCCTCAAACCTAACCACTTCTTTGAGTTTCCACTTCTTTTCTGTGAAGTCCCAAGAGCGTGCAGAATAAATCTTTTCTTCTATTAACCTGTCAGTTTAATTCACAAGCCCTAGTCACTAAACTTAACAGGATAGAGAAAATTTTTTTTCTTCCCCTGCAAGAACCAAAACACTTGCTATAAAACTGTACCTCAGCCAGAACTAAGCAAATGTACTGTATGCACAATTACTTTCTCCTCACATACCTATAGCAGACATCACTAATTCATCAAGGCGTTCTTTCTTGCTAAGGCCAGACATTCCCAGAATCCTTCTCAACACAGTTGCCATGAAACAACTTTGCTATACCTGTGCTACAACGTCCTAATAAGGTCCACAGTATATTGGTAGTTTTCTCCCTTTGCTTCAGGAGGAACCCTCCCTGACAACATAAAAGTATCTCTGAATCTCTTTCTTTGAGAATCTTTATTCATATCACTTTATTTTAAAGAATTTTCTGGAATTTTTTTAAATGCTTCCTAAAAATCTGGTGCTACCTTCTACAGTCTCTCACCTAGAATCTGTAATAAACCCTTTTTCACAGGACGGGCATGAGGCAAATTCCTGAGCTACTTCTCTTTGAAAAATCATCCTTTTTCTTGGCTGACCATTCTCAGTGTTAGCCAGAGTACATTCTCTTGATTTCTGGACAAAGCTACTGTGGTACAACAAAGACTCCTCATAGAATTCTCTCTTGAGGACCTATCAATTTGCACACATAATATACATGTTAAGGTATACCAGTTAACTAGTCTCCACATCTACCTCTTTGTTGTCACACCAATTTCCTCAGTACATAAAAATATAAGAACTGAGAAAAAAAAGTGAATCAGAGCTAGAAACTACTGAATAGCCTCTTACTATAAAAATTGTTTTACCTTTACATGCACTACATCAAAAGGTCAAATTAAGTTCATATAACCGTCCCAATCCTTTTTGATATGTTCAGTTTACAGCTTTTATCCAATGAGTCCAAATAAAGTCAGCCATTCACATTGCTGAAGTTTCTTCAGCATCAAGATTACATGGGCTGAACACAAAATTTGAGAAAATGAGGCAGTTGATTATTATTTTTACTGACCAGCATCTTCCAGAGAGCACACATTGAGTTTGCTGCAAGTTCCAGAAAAGGCTTGTATTTTCAGTGTTATTGAAATAGAGGGGGGAAAGATGATATAGTAAAAGAGAGCAAATCACCACTTTTTCCTTCTCTTTAAAAGTATCTATCAAGGGGGCGCCTGGGTGGTTCAGTCAGTTAAGCCTCTGACTCTTGTTTTAGCTCAGGTCATGATCTCAGGCTCATGATTGCAGGGTTGTGAGATCACGAGCCTGCATCAGGCTCCACATGGGCTCAGTAGGGAGCCTGCTTCTCTCCTTCTCCCACTGCCCCTCCCCCCCTCATGAACTCATGCGCGCACGCTCTCTCTCTCTCTCTCTCTCTCTCTCAAGTAAATAAATAAATAAATAAATCTTTTTTTTTTTTTAAGTATCTATTTAGGGCTTCATTCACTTAGGACCCTATCTCTGATAATCAATGATACAAGCAAATTTGTGATGTTAATGGTTTATAATACCTCTTTGCCATGTAAAATACATGTATTTTAGGGGCACCTGGGTGGCTCAGTCAGTTAAGCGACTGACTCTTGATTTTTTTTTTTTAAGATTTTATTTATTTATTTGACAGAGATAGAGACAGCCAGCGAGAGAGGGAACACAAGCAGGGGGAGTGGGAGAGGAAGAAGCAGGCTCATAGCAGAGGAGCCTGATGTGGAGCTCGATCCCATAACGCTGGGATCACGCCCTGAGCCGAAGGCAGACGCTTAACCGCTGTGCCACCCAGGTGCCCCTGACTCTTGATTTTGGCTCAGGTCATGATCCCCAGGTCTTGAAATCAAACCCATGTCGGGCTCAGGACTCAGCACTCAGCGCAGTATGCTGAAGATTCTCTCTCTCCCTCTCCTCTCTCTCTCTAAAATAAATAAACCTTTTTTAAAATAAAAAATAAAATACATGTATCTTAATAAGTCTTCAGCCAAAGAAGCAAGTTTTTCAAACACTAAAGAAAAAATATAATATTGCATAACAGTTTCAGCACCCCTAAAATCTTGCCCTATGTGTGGGTCTATCTGTTCTAAAATTAGAGCCTTGCTAGAAGCTAAAATGTGGAGCAATAATCAAATTCATGAATGATACTTCTGTTTAGCTATTATGAAGGATAATAGAGTCAAAAACAAAGACAAAAATAAGCAGTTATAATAGGACTGCAAGTCCACCCATCTCTTCAATTTTCTAAAACAATGAGATTTTTATTTCATCTGTGATCACCAAGGGAAACTGGATATCCAGACTTGAAAGTAGAAACACCAAAAATAGATCTGATAAAATTAGTCTTACTTCACCTTAGTTTGGGTCAATCCTGTGATGTTGGAGGGGAAAAAAAAAAAAAAAGACTAAATAAAATAAAAATGTTTAAACAGATTCTTCTTTTCACAAGCATTTAATCATTTAACATATATAAATCATTAAAAAAGAGTCATGGTTTAGCTTGGAATGTGTTTGTCACCTGACATCATAGGATTTCTAAAACATTCTATAGGACAACTAACTGTCCCCAAAAGGTGGTTGAATATTCAGAAGTGCTCAGGAGTTTGATTTTAATTTCAGGATTTTTTTTTTTTTTTTGTCATAGACTAGTACAAAAAGAAAAAACACTAAGTAAATGAAAGCAGTCAATCCGTGTAGATGCTTAAAAATTTTAGGTACAACGGAAGAGTACACTAGAATTCAAAGAAACCCTATCTTGACCTTCATCTCTATAGATTATTAGTTTCCTTTTTTAAAAACTGGGTTGCTTCTGATAGGGGAATTGACCCTGAATTGCAAGCCTCACATACTTAAGCTTCCTTGTCTTCTTAACCTAAGGGTTAACTTAAATTTAACCCTAACTCTACTATAAATTGCTTAATGGAGGCACAATAAATGTTGGTTATTTGTGTTAATGATGTAGATGATCACAATATTCTAGACCAGGGTTCAAAGAACTATGGCCCCAAATCCAGCCCACTGCCTGCTTTGTGGAAGGAAGGAAGGAAGGAAGGAAGGAAGGAAGGAAGGATGGAAGGAAGGAAGGAAGGAAGGAAGGAAGGAAGGAAGGAAGGAAGGAAGGAAGGAAGGAAGGAAAGAGAAAGAAAGAAAGAAAGAAAGAAAAGGAAGGGAAGAAAAAGAAAGAAAGGAAAGAAAGAAAGAAAGAAAGAAAGAAAGAAAGAAAGAAAGAAAGAAAGAAAGAGAGAAAAGGAAGGAAGAAAAGAGAAAAGGAAGGAAGAAAAAGAAAGGAAGAAAGAAAGAAAGAACGAAAGAAAGAAAGGAAGGGAAAGAAAAGAAAATTATTGGAACTCAGAACACCCCTCCATTCCATATTGTTTATGGCTGCTTCCATGCTACAAGAGCAGACTTGAATAGTTGGGACAGAAATCCAAGGCGCACAAGACATAGCATATTTGTCCTCTGGTTATTTGTAGAAAAAGTTCAACAACTCTTGATCTAAAATCCCTTAGGAGACATTATATAGGTGGTCATTGTCACAAACAGTTTTCACATATAAGATGTCACAACATAAAAATGTTCTTCAGAATGTGGTGTTTTCTTGTAAATCCGTAAGTCTCCGCTTCATCCTTCCCCTTGTGTCTGAGGCCCTGATGATCTCTTTCTTATCTGACTCCTCTCGGTATCTGTGATTATTCACAAAAGAACAGGGACCTACGCCACCAGTAACCACAATTTAATGAATACTCAGGGAAAGACAATGGTAAAAAGATCCAAATAATGCATTAGAAGTAAACGTTGGGGACCACAATTAAGCTTTTATTCTCATTTTAGATGAGGTATTTGACATAGCCTGTTAAGCAACCTTCTGTGACATTCCTACAGGCCGTTACTTTAAAAACTGAACTAATAAAATAAAAGAAGAAATATGATATACGGTACAGCCTATGATCAGAAAAGCTTGCAACTCTGCCTTAACTAACATGTCTCAGCCAAGTGAATGATAGTGGAACTAGAATAACACAACACAGCCAAAAATGGATTGCTTAGAATTTCACAGTCAAATGCCAGACCAAGTAAAGGATAACGTGCACTGTGTCACAAGAAATCTTATCCCTAATGCATAGCAATTTTCCACATGATATTCTGGAGTTGGAAAAAAACAACCCAGAATATTGATTTTATGGGGTTAATAAATAGGTTTTCTTCTTTCCTCTGCAGTTGTTGCTCTGACATATAATGAGAATGATGGAAATTATCTTTCTTCCCTCAGAAAAGTTGGGGACTATCAGAATTCTGAATCACAAGTCTTCATTCAACCTTCTGAACTTACCAGATGAAACTGAGACCCAAACCACACAACAAGAGGCTAGAGACAGAAACTAAAATTCAGATCTTCTTGACTCTAGTCAAAAATGTTTTTGGCTACATCACCATGGGTGAATTTATCCTCACCTCTTGGGTAGGTCAATAGGTAAGTTCCTTGGTGAAAAAACTGGAAGAGGAAGTTTTGTTACATATTTTTCCTTTGTGGTGATGTTTAAGTTAAATTCTGGGCCCCCAAGCAAAACTTTGAGAAAAGGTCCCATCACTCTTGATTAAGTGCAGAAGAACTGAAGAGTAAACAGCTGTGCAATGAAAAGTCTTTCCCCGCCCCCACGCTCCCCCTTACACGGACGACCTCACTAAGACGCAGGCGCGGCTCCGGTGCTAGTTCGGACCATCTGCCTTTGGAAAAACTTGTAGTTCCCGCTTTGGTTACTGCCACTGCCCCTCCTGTTCCCTAGAGTGCGCAGTAAAGACTAGATGCCTTCTGTATAATGACTGTGGTCAGCTATAAATATAAGGAAAATGAACACGCACCATCTTGCTGTCAAGCTAATTTTAGCTTAGCAGTTTCATTTTAAGGATGCCCAACCTAGACTGGGCACATCACAGTTCAGTCTAAGAAGTTTTAAAAATGGAAATTACAAAACCACAGCGCAGAACCCAAATTGTTCAGATGGTAGTAACTGTGACTGAGATGCTCGGGGTGATGTTGCCAAGAGGAGGCCTTTCAATGCACAGTGGCGAGCTCTTAAACCACACGGATAAATAGATTCGGTCATCGCCGTGAGGTGAACAATAGACCCTATGTTGTGGCTTTGGCTTTGTTGTAATGAATGTAAATAGTTTCCCACCATTCAGCTGTGGACAATGCTCTATGTGTTACAGAACACATGCTGTGGGCAGGTGTGAAAACAGGTTTCTTACCAACTTTTAGGCACCGTCTTCTCCATATTTTACCCTCGCTTTCAGCGGCAGCAGTGTCTTTGACTACTGTTTTCAATCCACAGAACAGCTACAGAATATGTCTGAAGATTCCAGCCTGTTATTTTTCTTCAAATCTGGGTTTCAATCTTGGTTAATGTTTGCCCAGAAATATGTAATTGCAGACTTCCTCCTCATAAACTCTTCCAGAGTGTAGGCTGCCAGGCTCGCAGACTATTATTATCTCTTTGCCTTGGGGCTAACATAGGGTGTGCCCTGCGAGTCACAGGACAGATAACCTGCTCTCTGCCAGGAAGCCTGTATGCTTAGCAGCTGCAGCGAAGAAAAAACACAGCTTGCATGTTTCCAATAATGTTTTTCTTCGCCTTTAATTAAAATTAAACAAATTTTCGCTGGGTCTTTATTAAAAATTCACACCCTTCTTTCAGATAACGCCTCACTTGCTCTGCTTCCATTAGTCACTGTGCTTTGGATGTGCCTACTCCCTCTCCCTCACCCAAGTCACCTTACTGAGGAACTTTTCTTGGTCCATCAAATGTCACTTCTTCTGTGAGGCCCTCCCTGCTTACACCCTCCTCCCCCACCCCCCACCCAACAGAAGCACACACCCAGACACCCAATTAGAGTTTATTGAAGACTTCTGGATGCTACTCTCACACTTTGTTACATTTCTATTACAAAATATCACGGTCTAGCTTCTCTTTTACTTAACCATGTCCCTTCGGTATCCTTCTTCCGCCAGACTGCTCCTCTTACTGGTTTCCGGATTCTGTTACCTCAGTCCTAGGATGAACTTAGTTTTTTAAAATTTTTGTATTAAGGTATACTCTACATATGTAATCTTCTCCCTTTTTAGTTCCATGAGTTTTAACAAATGCATAGGCATGTAACCACCATCACCATCAAAGTATGTAGCAGCCTCATTGCCCCAAATACTCCCCCACTCCCCACGTAGTCAGCCCGACCCTTCACCCCGAGCCCCTGGAAACCACGGTTTTCTGTTCCTGTAAATAGGTTTTGCAGGTCATATAAATGAAATCACAGAGTTTGTAGCCTTTTAAGTATGGCTTATTTCGCTTAGCATAATACATTTAAGTTACCATGTTATTACTGTGGCCGTTCGTTCCTGCCACATTGCTCAGGAATACGGCATTTACGAATATACCAGTTTGTTTACCCATCTGCCAGCTGAGGGACATTGGGTTGCTTCTAGCTTGGGGCAATTGTGAATGAAGTGGCTATAAACTTCCCATTCGGGTTTCTGTGTGAACACAAGTTTTTGTTTCATTCAGATAAATAACTAGAACTAGAACTAGATAAATAACTAGCTGAGTCATACATTAGGTGTCTGTGTAACTTTATAAAAAAACTGCTCGATTGTTTGCCAAAGTGGCCATTTCACGTCACATTCTCACAGCCATCTATGAATTCCAGTTTCTCCACATCCTCACCAACACTTGCTATTGTCCATTTCTCTTTATTTTAGCCATCCTAATAAGTATGTAGTGGCATCTCACTGTGCTTTAATTTGCATTTCCCTAGAGACTACTAATGTGGAACATCTTTTAATGTGTTTCTTTGCCATCTGTACATCTTTGGTGAAAGGTCTATTCAAACATTTTATTCATTTCTCAAGGGTTGTTTGTTTTCTTCTTATGGAGTTTTGAAAATTCTTTTTACAGTCTTGATATGAGTCTTTCTTTTATCAAATATGCGATTGCAAATAGTTTCCCCTAGTCTGTTTAATAGATATTCTTAATATTGATTGAATTGAAAAATTCAATGAATTGAAATCTCAAATATAAATCAGTTCTTTCAAAAAGAACTTATGAAATTTGAATCTACAAATGATGTGGCTAATATATATCTTTACCTCTTCAGATGAGTCAATGAGATGCTTAAAATAACATAATGAAGAAGTTGGTAGTGGTAAATCTAAATTTCTACTTGGAAACTATTTAAGTGCAGCACACAGGGAGGTCCCCCAAATCACTTACCAAAAAAAACACTTAAATACTATTTTCTTTGAAAGAAAAGCCATAATAGGAAACATATATTACATGCATTTTTGTTAAGCAATCAGATATCAGTCTTTCAAATAATTTTTATCATAGATATCAATAATTATTACAATAGTTACGTTTCTCTACCAAAACAAGTCTGGTGGGTAAACCACTCAGTCCTGAAAACCTGCTCTTTACTCACACTGAAATCCGTCTGTTAAAGAGCATATTAAAGGATTATGCAGTCAACTTTTTGTGTGTGGACATGTATAGGAGATACTTTACCGTGAGGGCTGTGAACCTGACGTTCCTAAGAGGATCTTCAGTTCTGTAATGAAGTGTTCCATTGTTAATCCCTACTTGAAGGGAATTGTTTTACAGGAAGGGGAGGAATTTTATTAGGGTTGCTACAAATGAGGTATTCTTACACGGAGTGAACGCCTACTGGATCAAAAGATCCACATATGCCATCAACTGCTGCGTTTTTCAGGCGTATTTATTCTCAACCAATTAATAAGCATGCACTGTTTGTAGACATTGCGGACATCACAGAAGAACTACCAGAGATGGGAATGGAATTCCTTCTAGTTAAGGAGATCAGAAAATATCACAAACTATCAGCAACAACAGCATCGATTATTAGGTAAAGACCAAAGACAGGACAAGGCGAGTAGGATGGTGAAAGGAAAGGAAGCTAGCAATAAAGATTCATTTCTACCTTACAGACCATTTATTTCTCTATTAACTATTGAAAAGTGCCACCAAATTGTACTCTAGTTACACAGTTCTTTGGCACAATGAGGTTCAGTTCTCATGATATGAAGTCAACTTCTTAATACTATGTTTTCGCAACTCATTCTGGCTGTAAGTCATGCAGAGATTCAGAAGAGGGATAAAACCAAAGACTAGAGGAGTCAGAGAAAATTTCACAGATGAAGTGGAACATCCACTGAATCTTGAACCATGGATAGATTTTGCTTAACAGAAAAGACAGAAGAACAGTGTGAAGGAACCAAAAGAACCGAAAGGGCAGTTGTAGAATTTGTCATTCTTTGGTCTCCAGCATCTGATGCCCCTGCCCATCAGAGAAGCCTAAAGCGCCAGGTGTTTGCTCCTCAAGCTTCCCTCATGAGCACGGAGTATAGGCTCTGCCATTTGGAATCACCTGTTGCAGTCTTGGAATGGCCATCTGGCGCTGTGTTGGGGAGAAGCGGGGACCGTACGGCATGTATGGGGACTGTGGGTAGTTGAATCCAGGTCCCAGAAGCAGCCAAAGCAGAAGCTGAAGTCTCAGGATCCATGTGGGGGGGGGGGGCAGTCATGTGGTTAGCAATGCAGAAGTGTCATCACTGGCTCTGTTACACAGTGGTACTTGGGGCACTGTTCCTGGGTACATGACCCCAGAGCCCAGAATCTTTCTGGAAATTCTAGGAGCTACCCAGCATCTTTTTAATAAGTTCCTTTTATGCTTACATCAGCGACTATCACTTGCTGAGTAGTAATGGGCATTATATTGTAAGAACCTCTTTATCAATCCTCGTGTCCATATATAAAGCATCGGTTAGTATTCTATCCTCATTTTTTTTCAGCAGGTAGCATAGAGCAGGAGTCAAGGACACGGCTCTGGGGTCTGATGGCCCTGGGCTCAAACTGCAACTCCATGTGAAAGCAAACCTATGGGGAAATCTGGGGCCCTCAGCAATCTGTATGACCATACCATACACTTTCATACTTTTCTTGATATTTCCAATAAATAGGTGCTTGTTGAATATGTATCTAAGGGTTCAAGATCTTTCCTATTCATAAGTGTCTTTAGAACCAATATACTTTTCTGCCTGTGAGTTATAGAACTATAAGATAATAAAGAACAAACTCAGAGACCTCTGGTATAACCCACACTTCTACACTCATTAAGACATGGCCCAGGTTTAGCACCCGTTAGCACATTGCATTTCTTCTAATGGTATTTAACTTCTTGTCTGCTACTTAACTTTTCACCAGTTGCCTCACAAATAAACCTGTCTCCTGGAGGACAAAGACCGTCTGTATCTTTGTATCCTACAATATCCCCAACACAGAGCTGGGCATGTAGAAGTTACACAATACATATTTCTTGAATGAAATAAAGCCTGTGGAAGTATCTCAGTCACCGTGGAATAACCTGAGTTGCATTCACATGCTGAAAAAAGTATTTATTCTTACACTCGTGCCACTTAAGACACCTTTCTTAGCCTAAATACGTAGCAATAGGGAACTCATTTTCCATGCATTGTGGTAGCCACATATGGGATGTTTTGCAGCCATGCATAATTGCTCTTTTAAAGACAAGGTAGCCATTTAGAAAGTGGTAATGATACATTAAATTTAAAAAGCAATATAACAGTATGTGTATTTATAGATGAGCAATGCTACAGAACACAGTGATGAAAGCTTAAGGTAAAGTGACGTGATGGCATCTTTTTCATTATCGAGATTTTCTTTTTAGGTCTGAAAAACATGGCAATACCTTAAAAATAAGGACTTTGTGTATATTTCCTTTAGTTCTACAACAACAGTTGGTCCAATAAATACAAATAAAGAGGAACATGCATATCTGAGGGATCTTTCGGGAAGACACAGGAGTGTAGAGTGCCGCAGATACTGTTTGTGCCCTAGCCATCTCCTGGGGCTGTAATCCATGCCACACTTCCAACTGCCAGCACCTGCCTTTCTTTGCCTAACAGCTTTCCATCACCACATGAGCCCACTTTGTTCACGTTTGGCTTCCCAGAAATACCAGGGAATTAACATCCCCCGAAGCAGCCCTTTGCCCATGACTGTATAGATATCACAGCTCCCTCATCACTCAAGTGGAATAACCCGGAGATATATATGTTCCAAGTCATTTTCCAGAAAGTTCCAATTGTCCCAAATGGTAACTTGCTCAATAAGGCGCCCCCTAGTCTCCTTCCTTCCACTTCATTTCCCTACTCCCCTACAGGAGTGGCCTGGAATCACCTTCCAAATAAACTATACTTGAATCCTGGTGGGTGGGAGGTTGTGTGCAGGCTTTGCAAACGGGCCTGGAGTATCAAACTCCTGTCACTGGTGCTCACTCGCTGTGGGGCTTTGGGCAAATTGCCTGCAAATTGTCTCTAAGCCTCAGTTTCTTCATGTATATGTAAGAATGAGAATATCTATGCTGCAATGTTATTCTAGGAATGAAATTACATGCAACAATGCGTATATATCACTAGCACATGGTTCAAAAAGTGATGCCCTCCTTTGTGTTTTAGTGGTAGTGACAGAAGCAGTGGCAATAATAATGTGCAGTAAGGTCTAAACCAGTGTTCCTTCAACTTTAATGTGCATTAAAATCTCCTGAGATCTTGTTAAAAACAGGTTCTGACTCAGAATCTGGGGTAAAGACAGATTTTGCTTTTATAACAAACTCCCAACTAAAACCAATGCTGCTAGTTCTCAGACCACACTATGAATAGCAAGAATTTAGGATATCATCTTCTAGGGGGCAGAGAACGAGGAAGAGAAATCAGCTGTATAATGATTCACTCTAGCACTGGTCTTTACTATTTAACCACACACACACACACACACACACACACACACACACTTTCAGATATTTTCAGAACAGCAGAAAAATTTCCCTTTGCACCTGATATCATACATACAACCATGAAACCACTTAATTCTCAAAGACTTCTTTGCACAAGTAGGCATTATCTCCGTTCTTTTTACTTTTGACACCAAATTCTGTCTCACTTATCCATTTCTGTATAACAAACTGCCTCAAAACTTACTGACTAGCAACAACCACTGTCACGGTTGGATGTGTCTGTAACCTGGGCAGGGCTCAGCTGGGTGATTCTTCTCTTTCACAAGGTATCAACATTGGTAATTTGTTGGTATTCAACTAGGGCTGGGCTTTTCTGAAGCTTCGCTTCCCTGTCTAGCTCCTGGGCAGGGATGGCTGAAAGGCTGACCTCCATAAAACTGTCAATGAGAACACTGATGAAAGACCTCTCCAGGACGATGGCCCTAGGACGATGGCCCTAGGACGATGGCCCCAGGGTGGTCACCTCTTGCTTGGCAGTTCAGAGTTCCAGAGCACATGAGGCAGTAAACATGGCAGACCATTCGATCTTAAATCAGCTAGCCTGGGAAGTCACACAGCATCATTTCTGACATAGTCTATTTTTCAAAGTAGTTGTTAGTACATCCAGATTCAAAAGGATGGTACGGGGGCGCCTGGGTGGCTCAGTCATTAAGCGTCTGCCTTTGGCTCAGGGCGTGATCCCCGTGTTCTGGGATCGAGCCCCACATCAGGCTCCTCCGCTATGAGCCTGCTTCTTCCTCTCCCACTCCCCCTGCTTGTGTTCCCTCTCTCGCTGGCTGTCTCTATCTCTGTCAAATAAATAAATAAAATCTCAAAAAAAAAAAAAAAAAAAAAGGATGGTACAAACCTCCCACCTCTTGATGAATTTGAAGCTGTGTTTTTAAATTGTCACAGTTCTCCCTCTGGCCACATATGGTAACATGCCTTCTGTATGAAAAATATACTCCCTCCCTCCCAAGTCCCTCTGTGATGGCATCAGGCTCTGGCTTAGTCTAGGCTAGAAGTGCAGGATCTCATCATCGAAATCTGGTCCTTATCAAGTGCTTCCCATAAGCAATTCATTGATAAACCTTAAATCTTGTTTCTGGAATTAATCTGTAAATTAAACTGAGAGTGATATTTTGAAAGACAGGAATTAATCTTTAAATTCAACTGAGAGTGATATTTTGAGTACAAAGATGGGAGAGACTAGAAAGAAGCATTTCAAGGAATGCTTTCAATTTACTTCAAATAACATATCAAATATTGCAAACAATAAAACTCAAGGAGCTAAGGTCTCCCCAGGCCTGGCCATAAATGAGGCACTTAGAAAAGCACCGACCATCTCAAGCCACCAGGGGATCATTTAATGTTCCATTTAAGGCACATTCCTAAGCATCCTTCGTAGTCCCAGGAACGCACTCATCAGCTAACATTTATTCAGCACTTAAAGATTCTGACCTGCTTTTGGAAGTGTTATAGGGGTACGTTAAAATATGTATAATCCAAACATGCCTCCATTCTCTCGGTGCCAACATCAACCAGCAATGATTCAGGAGGCAATTCTCATACTGCCCTTAGAAGCGTAAATAGAAAACATAGATGGAGGTGGGGGGGAGGGGTTAACATTCCCTTGATGAAAATGATGAAAAGGCCACATTAGCAAACAAATTCATTACATTGCAAATTAATGGGTCACTGAGTACAGCTGAGGCAAGAGAAAAACGGCAGGAAATGGACAGGCCCTGGAACCATGGTTTCGGGGTCTGCTTTCTGCCACATTTACACTCTGAGCAAGGTACTTACCCTCTTGATTGCTCAGTTTCTGCAAAATGAGGACAGTAGGGGGGACCTTTCAGAACTGTTGTAAAAATGAAATGAGGCTTAAAAACAGGGATTATATGTTAAAAACTCCGAATTGCTGAATAAGGTGTCATTAGGTTTTGATGGTCTCCAATGAGTATTGGTTGAGCAAATACTATTCCCTATTTAACCTTGGACTCACTGTCAGGCCTCTGTTATTTCTATTAATAGGTTTACAATATGCTCCATTAGTGACGTATGTCACATTGTCGTACAAGTGCATTAAGTGTAATATGGCAGAATTACAGCAATCTGTCTCCATATGCTTCCTGTCATCACCTCCACCCAATTCCAACCCCATCACCTCTCCTCCAGATCACTGGCCTCCTGAGGAGTTTTTCCAACATGTGTTTCATCGGATGAAAATCGATGCACATTGCCAAAAAATTAATGAAATTAAGTACCAGTTCCTTATTCTGGCACTCCAAGCCTTCCAAACATGTCCCTGAATTACCTTTCCAGCGTTATTTCTCAGAAAAGCCCCAGATACGACCACTACCCTAATGAAACTCATCATCTTGCTGTTCCTAAGACGTGCACTGCATCATTCTCTCCTTGCCTGAGCTGTCTGCTCCCCTTGAAAGCTCTGCACCAAGCCAATCATTCTGTAAGGCAACTTTCAGACTTGCAAAAAATACAACAAAGCCACGTCCACAACGAGAGTACACTGCACAGAAAGTCACGGGACCTCACGCGGCCTCCCAGGCAAGACCAGAGCTTACAGACATCTATGGAGCTGGAAAGATAATGTCAGCCTCTGTTATAGCAGAAGTTTGCATCGTTCCTGGCATACGAATTTTGGAAAAGTTCCTCACCCCTGGAACTTTACTATACTGAACAAGTAGACGGTACCCAAAAATCTGTCAACTATGACAATAGCTGGCTGTCTTTTATGTACAGTTCTCATCACATAGGCTCAACCTAAATGGTGCCAAAACAATCCATCATTTTGTTTTATTTGGTATTTTAATGCAAAACAGGTCTCCCAAAAATCGATCCAAAAGTTGCATTTTCCAGACCTTTAACAAAGAAACTTCTTCGCTGTGTTGTTTTGTTTTTATTTCTCCTGCAACCTTGGTAAAGCAATTGCAAGCACATATTATCTTGTACTTTTTTATCTTCACAGGGGTTTTTAAAAAAATTTTAAAACCTTTTAGCTTTATAAAGTTTGGGCAAAGAACCCATAGGCAAGAAAAAGGAAAGTTAAATCAGATTTTAAACCATCTGTTACTCACAAAGAAATTGCCATATACTGCCCAAGACAGATTTATTTCAGAAAGCTTTCATTGGCTCCAACCATTTAAAAGCATGCAAGCACTGAGTGGTGAAGTCAATGCGTAAAGTACTACAAGGCCATAAAAGTAACCCTCAAACGGAGGCTACATGAGGAAGGGCCATCCTCTGAGGTTAACTAACCCAAATCCATACAAGATGGTTGGAATTAGTGATCCAAGGCCGAGCCACTCAACTGCTGAGGAGGCAAAGGGAGTCCCAGCAAAGACTACTACAATTTTTATATCCATAAAACCTGCCAACAATGACAATATAACCACCACAGCCTTTCTCAGAAAAGTAAATAACCTTTTTTTTCCTCTCAGGGTAGCTATTACATACAAAATATTGACAGGCGCTGCTTAGTAAGATGATTTTCCAAAAGCGAGCCATCCTACGATGTGATATGCAGATAATTTGCCACCAACATTAAGGGGTCTCACTCTGCATCATCAGGGAAGATTGACCAATGTGTACTGAGTACATATTAGGTACCGTGCCTTTCAGAGATGAAGGCAAGACAGGGCAAGGAAGTTAAGCCTTACTCAGCACCTGGTACTAAATACTCAGCCTGAGTACTTTTAATCAACCTCACTCAGTGGCTGTGAACCCTTCAGTTAGGTATTATTGTTCATATTTCTACAGATTAAGAAACAGAGGTCGGAGCAATTAAGCAATTCTCGCAGGTCACCAAATTGTGGTCAAAAGTGTCACTGTTTGTTTGAACCCGGGCTTCTCTGCCTCAAAGTGCGTGCCTCCTTCAGTGTATCCTGCTTCCTAAAAGCCCAACTCATTCCCTCAAGGAATGTGCCATCTGGTAAATCTGGAAGCTTTGAGAATCATAACATGTAAGGTGTATTGGAATGAAATAGTTTGGTGTTGAAATGAGATAAGCAGAGGAACCGTATCTTAAGTATAAAGGAGGGAGAGAAAGAGAAAAGAAGGAAATGTAGTGTTTCGCTGACACTGTCCATCAAAGAGAGTGGCCCTCTCAAATGTCGCTTGGGGCTAATTAAAATAGATTGCCTACTTGGCAAGTATTTCTTTCTCGTGGAGAAAAATGATTCCAGATAGTAGCATAGCTGGAAGAAAAGAGACTTTTAAAACAATCCATTGAAACTTACTCAAAACATATTTACCGCGTTTCTAAGTCTCATCCTCAAACGGGAACGTACCGGCCAGCTAACCCAAATACCCAACTCATCAAAAACTTAGATTTTGCATTGTAAATTCATAAATTGGCCTGTTAAAAAGTAATGCCTCGTCCCTTAAAAATGATAAAGTAAGACCCATATGCTCCTGCCCCTTCATCTCTGAATGGAATAATAAAATCAATTATCCAAATCTGTCCAATGGTGACCCCCACCAATGGCTCAGGACTGTAGATGCCTCCACCAGACAAAGGGCCAGCCTTGACCTTATTACTTCCCTCAGCATTTCAAAGTACTCCATGGAATCTAATTCTCCTCCTGGGTATAGGAACACACATTTATGCACGAAAGGACAAAATCGCCTTCCAACTAATATCCTAAGAAACTTATGAAAGGTATGCTTTGCAACACTCTCAGCGAGGGAATTAGTTCTAGGAGATCTTAGGGTTGTGATTTACTTTTTTTAAGTTTATTTATTTTTTTTTTTAGTAATCTCTACACCCAACATGGGGCTTGAACTCACAACCCTGAGAGCAAGAGCCCCGTGCTCCTCTGACCAAGCCAGCCAGGTGCCGAGGTTGTCATTTAAATCAGTATGTTCTAATTTTCTTTTCCAGTAGAGTACATTTCCTCATCTGCCTGTAACAATTTTATGTAACTGAATTCCTTCTTAGTTTCACCCTCGTAAGACCTTGGATCCATTAATGCTAAGGATGGCTGCCCAATATATCTTTAAATTACAGAGGTTGAACCATATGACGTAACCATTTTTACATATAAAAAGAACAATGTCATAGGTACAAACTAATGCAATGAAAAGTCCCAAGAGTTTCTGGGGTGCTAAGACTAAAGACTAAAGAGTTTCTGGAGTGCTAAGACTAAAGGTTCTAAGCAGAACCTTTCCTTCCTCTGGGGGCTTTCACTCTTCACCTACAAGATGCCTCTAGGTTCCTCTCAAGCCCATCGACGTCACGTGTCAATCCCCTAACTGCCTTGAGAAGTTTTGTTTTGGAGAAACCATAAAGCAGAAAGATCCAGGCTTCTTTCAGGGGATAATGCCAAAACCAAAGGAAATAATGAGAAAAAAAAATAGGACCTTTTAACTTGTGAAGGTAATAAAAACGCGTTCCAAAGTGTAAACAGTTTAAGACACTATAATACCTGCTCCCTGCCTCAGCAAAGGAGTTTGCTGCTTCTCCGCCGAAGAAAAGCTCTGTGAAGACATTATAGGTGATTTAGCTTCCAAACTAGTTGGGTCCTGTATGATCTGCACCAAATTGTATTTATGGACTTCCATAAAGTGAAAGCTTCAAAGACGCTTCACCTAGGTCCCCAGGCTGGGCTGGCACTGGGGCCAATGAAAGCGATGCCTGATCCCTTAATTCGCAGGGCTGTGGCGGCTCCCCAGTCTCCCCTTTCTGCTGCCCCTCCCCGCCTCGCTGGGAAGTGTAAATGGAAGGATTTGGTTTTATCTCCCAGGAGGCAGAGTACAAAAACACCGTATGAAAATAAAGTATACGGGATGATATGCTTACTCTCTGGGGGTGTAAATGTTTACAATACACGACTGCTGCCGATCCTGTCCTTCCTCTTCGGGCTAGCGTCCAACGGTGCTGATTAAGGTCACCTAGGCCTTCTTCCTCGATAGCACAGAAATAACTTATCCTGACAGGGGTATGTATGTGGGGATGCATGTTGACATAGACAGACATGCTCATAAGAACGTGTGCACATAATCCTTTGTCTCTAGGCCACACCCATTCTGGCCAGCGTCATGAAGGCTTAGTTCCCGTCCGTAGAAAAGACAACAGCAAAGAAGGTAAGAGGTCTGGCTTCCTCCAAGTGAAGGAATGACCATCAGCGGCCACTGACGTCACAAAAGAGATACAATAGTTACTAGTCTGGTCTTTGGAATTATTCTTGCTAAAAAAGAAATAATTATCATCTAGACTGAATGAGATCAATCTCTGAATCTAACCACCAGTTCACAAAAAATGGAAAGGGACAAAGGAACAAAACGTAGGGTGCACAGGTCCAGATGTAGGTAAGTGAGTAGGTATGATGGTGGCAGCATGTGGACGTTCTTTTTAGCCTCTGGACAAACGAAATGCCCAGCGCTTGGGTCCATCTACAATATCCCTGCCATGTGGGCATTCCCTCATGATCTCCAGAGGTATCTCACGCTTTGGCAGACTTAAAATCACCCCTGTATTTCTTCCTTTTATTGAGCAAAGCCTGCCTCTTTTTGTGCTGGGCATGTCACAGTGAACATGGTTAGTCTGGTCAATGCATGTCCCAGAATTCCCTTCCCCCTAGGATTCTGGATTAGAGTTTCCAGAAGAGGACCTTGGGCAAGATTTTGAGAGGCAGAGTGAAGTCTTCAGTCAGATATGGTGGCAGAGAGACACAGAGGAGCCTGGTTGAACTCACTCTTCTCTACTCTGCATTTAGTTTTTCTTCCCAGTTGTGAGCCCCACTGACGCACAGTGTCCCACTACCAGGTACTCAGTCACGGACCCTCTGTAACTCCCCAGAGGCAAGAGCTTCCCAGAGACAGTCCACCAGCTCCCCCTTTCCCGTCCTGCTTCGGCAGTTCCATGGGCTGGTCTTCTCAGATCTCCCTGCAAGCTCCGACTTGCCCACCTAGGTCAGTGCTTCACTCATTTCTTAAAGGAATGACTCTTTCTCTGACCCTCCAACTCCCCTTTCTGGACCTTTCTTTTCCCTGATCCTCCCACAATTGTGTAAAGTTTAATTTCTATAATAAATACCTCAGCCCACACTCAAACTGGCACTGCTTCTCTGTGGAACCCCGTATGATACACCTTTATCATCTACTGGACCTGGTTCTGCTTCCCAGAGCTGTTCACCATTGTCAGTTCTGATCCTGCTACAGGAGAGCCCGCCAAGGACTGGAGGGTTGCCACGGTTTTTCACTGTCGACCTCATCATTCCTTCTGGCTATCACACCTAGCACTTTAGGGTTTCTGCTGGGATACGGTTTCAACCCCTCTCACATCGGGTCACTCTCTCCTAATAAGACTGCATGGGGCATGTGATCAGTGTCTTTTGTTTAATTAGAGCTCATTTATTCCAGCTTCTTGAATCATTATTCCTAGTACTTTATTCTACACATTCAGTGTTTCTTCCAAATAGCCACATTTGACCAGTATGCTTTCATATCTTTATCTAACCCACTGATCCACAGGAAGGGGCCAAGGACAAACTGTTGCTGATATAGACTTCTCTTAAGGAGTCTTTTTTGGATATGCCGGTCATGTCCAAGTTTTCATATGACCTCAGGTAAATCAATACCTAATCTAGGAGACTTGGTCAAATTAGATAGTACAAAGGTTAAATAAATAGAGATATGCCACCAGTGGCTTTAAATCTAGGAGAATAGTGCATCATTGAAAATAGGGACAGACAGGGGCGCCTGAGTGGCTCAACTGGTTAAGCACCTAACTTCTTGATTTAGGCTCAGGTCGTGATCCCAAGGACTTGGGATCAAGCCCCATGTTGGGCTCCATGCTCAGTGGGGAGTCTGCTTGAGAATACTCTCTTGTCCTCTGCCCCTTCCCCCATGCATGCACACTCTCTCTCTCAAATAAATAAATAAATCTTTTAAAAAAAGAAAAGAAAATAGGGACAGACAATAGGGCACACATTCTCACATTGTATGCAAGATATCCAAGACAATACATTTAATTTTAGATGCCTTAGGTTGGAGGTATGTGGAAAGATACCCAAGCAGAAGATGAACATTTGCATAGAGTGATATTTGAATACACAGGGTAAATTTACTCTTTAAAAAATAATAGATATATAGGCAGAGATAAAAATGGGGGAAGCCAAGAATAGTATGTTAGTAATGTCAGTGTCATATGAGTAAATGATCTCCTGGAAGCTAGTAGCTGCTTCTAGCACATTACCATCTACATGTGAAAAGTTAAGGTAGGAGAACTACACCAGTCTGTATCTCCATTACTAGGAACCAACTGGATATTTAAGAAACAACATGACTCTGATTCTCCTATTACTTCCCAAAACCCACTACTGAACAGAAAGATCCTCTTACCTTACATAAACTATGATAAATAGGAGGTTAACCCAAATTGTAGAATACATTTCATCTAATTTTACCCCTTTGCCAGAATGGGACTTCTCCCCCTACATAAACGTCTTTAGATTTTGACCAACATATGGACAGACCTTCAAGTGAGACAGGAAACAATTCAAACGGCCATCGCTTAGGGACTGGTTGAATAAACTATGCAGCTTTCAAGGGGATGAGAAATATGCACGTATGCTGCTAAGGAGTGACCGCTGAGATTATGGTATCAAATTTTTTTTTTTTTTAAGCGGAGGAAAATGTGTATATTAAGCAAACATTTATCAAAGAAAGTGGAGGTGGGGAGATACCAATATCTATGTATATAGATATTGCCGCTATGAAAAATAGAAAGAGAAGCAATCAAGTTTTTTAAAAATTACTTACAGAGGGGCGTCTGGGTGGCACAGTCGTTAAGCATCTGCCTTCGGCTCAGGGCGTGATCCTGGTGTTCTGGGATCAAGCCCCACATCAGGCTTCTCCGCTAGGAGCCTGCTTCTTCCTCTCCCACTCCCCCTGCTGTGTTCCCTCTCTCGCTGGCTGTCTTTCTCTGTCAAATAAATAAATAAAAAACTTTAAAAAATAAATAAATAAAAATAAATAAAATAAAAATTACTTACAGAGGAGGGGAAGACAGGAATAGAGGCCAGACTTCTCTGAATACATTGTTTTACATGACTTTAAAACAAAATTAAATAAAATTTAAGATATCTACACTACAACTCTAAAGCAAAATGAAACAAATAAATTTAACTACCTAGGAAGTTGGTATATTGTACGGAGAAGAACTGGTTAAATCGTTTGACTGTACATCCCTAGTGGCATATACTCTAAAGATGAAAAGTGGAAATTAATTTAAACTGTTTTTTATAATCACGCTTTAATAATAATAATTTATATTATTCTGAAACACTATTATTTATATATAAATTTATATAGAAAGACAAAACAAATAAGGATCAGTAGGAATTCATTATTTAGTTCTCTTTAAAAAGAAAGAAAAGGAGAAAAGGTGGGAGGAGGAAGGAGGAAGGAAGGGGAGGGCGACAATCAGTCCAGTAGCAATAAGCACCCCTCGTATCCAGGTTGTGGTGTCTAAACAATACTGTTTCCCATAAAAGAATGCCAGTTCCTTGGAAAAACACCTAATTCTAGGCTTAGAGACAAACATACACAAGATGAGCCTAGAACATCTTGTCATACCAGAAAATAAGAAAGCTTTTGATAATGACTGAAGGACTCATAAGCCCAACGTGAAGAGGCTCCCACTGGCCCAAATGGAACAATTTGAGCATTGATAAGAAAATGCATGAAATAAAGAGCAAATATGTTTAAGCATCCATAAGTTCATTATGGTACTTTAAACAAATGAAGTGAACCAAGTTTGGCTGATGTTAAAAGAAACCAACTCATTGAAACTAGTTTAAAAAAAAAAAAGAGAGAGAGAGAGAGTGCAGAGGTGGTTGGGAATATAGCATCTATCTGGCCTTCCCCATGCAAACTATACATCAGGATAATCAAATAGTTGGTATAGGGAAAGTATTCCAGCAAATAAACTAATAAGAAATAATAGAATATCACAAATCTAAACAATGGTCTCCAAAGTTGCCAATGTCACAAAAAGAAGAGACAACAGTTATTATGCCCATCTTACGAAAATAAGTGTGTTTTTTAAGCCATTATTTGTTTGGCAATACTTCCTGAAACATTTATGGATGATATGACAGGACATCTATGCTTTCTTGAAAATAATCTAGGAAGGGAGCTGGGAGACTGAGAAGTAGGTAGAGATACAGGTGGAGCAAAATTGGCCATGAGTTAACAAGTGGTGTAGCTGGGAGATGGTATCTCCCAATATTGCACTATTCGCTCTACTTTTGTGAATGTTTGAAATTTTCAATAATAAAATTTTGTTAATTGATGAGGTTTTGTAGCCAAACTCCCTGTATTTGAATCCCAATTCAACTACTTCATAGCAATGTAATCTTGGGCAAACTACAGCAAGTTGTGTAACCTCTCTGCAACATGGCTTCCCCATGTGTACAATAGGAACCATACAAATAGTTGCCATCGCGATGGGCTGTTGGGAGAATTAAATGAGGTAATATATGTGAAGTACCTAGAATAATTCCTGATACACAGTAAATGCTTTAAAATGTCCGCAAAATTGGATGAAGGCCTGGCTTAGAGCTTCTGAACCTTCAAACCCTTAAGACTGGCTCATGAGAAATTATTGTTCTTTCTTCTTAGTGAGGAACATAACATCAATCCAACAATCTCCTTACCCCCCCCCACACACACACAATAGCTAAACAGACCACAAAGATTGACTAATCTTTCAGTTTTCACCATTTTAATACTCCATCTGGTATTCCCAAAGGAGAGCACCACATTCTTACGTCACCTCCCCCAGGGACTGCTCTCTTTTCTCCCCCAACGCTACCTCCAGGGCCAGCCCAGAAGTCGTCACTGAGACCTCTAGTGGTAGTGTAGTTCAGCAGAAAATGCAGTGGAGTAGAGTCAAAGCCCAGGATCTTCATCTGTCTCTGCCCCTGAATAGTTGTCCCACCTTGGAATAATGGCTTGGTCTTCCCAGAATTTGAGTAACAAAATATTGCCATTATCTTAGGAATTCTTGGCTTAAAATTCCCTTTGGAGACTATTAGAAAATTATTTTGAGCACCTGTTGCTCATAGCAAACCTTCAGCCTTTGGGGATAAAATCATAATCATACACACAACCAAGATCATTTGAATGAGGTAGATAATAAAGCTGTCTTTGGTCTAAAACCAGACCTAACTATTAAGTTTCTTTTAGGAATTATATACTGACTTTTAAAAACACCCCCCCCCCCAAAGTCAGTGACAGAATTCTCAAGTTAAACATAAATAGCTTCTTCACAACATGTCTGCCTTAGAAAACTCTCCTTGGGAGATGTTTATTAATTTTTCTTTAAACCAACTTCATTTCTTTTAAAAGTCATCTTAAGCAGAATCATAGTCATAACATCTACAAAGTACTTGAGTAATGTGAGTTTGTCTTTTGTGCAGATGTAGCCATAGAGGTCAATTTACAAGTCAAAAATCATCAAATTCATATTTCAATTAAACAGCTTAAAGAAACTCAACATGCGTAGGAACCAGATCGGTTGTGTTTCCTTCTCTGTAAAATGGGGCTAACAATAGTGTGTCTACTTCATAGGGTTGTTTTAAGGATTAAATGAGTAAATACATGTTAAGTATTCGGACAAACTAGCTCATAATAAAAGCTATAAAAGTGTTAGCTACTAATGTCCCTATTATTATTTCAGGTTCCAATTTTCAAAAATTAAATGTTTCTCATTTAGTTTCATTTTCCGGTCATCCCACTTATCACAAACAGATTCCTATCCCTGAGCGCACACACATATCCAAGAGTTTGAAAGGCTCTTAAAGTTGCTTTCCATGTGTGGGTGGGCATTCTGATCTAGATAGACAAGCTTAAAATTACACCTATCAATCAGCAAAAAATTTACTGCATGCCAATTATACCCAAATCAATGCATTAGGAACTGTGGAAATAGAAGAAAGGAAAAAGCACAAGCCTCATCCATGACGAGTTTCCTGGTTGAAGAAGAGAAAAATGACATTATGAGGTTGGATGACTGCTTAAGGGAGTACACCCTGGGTGCTAAGTGACCAGAACGGTGAAGGTAATGATATGAGAGACTCAGAGGAAGAACAGGGCAGAGAAGTCCCTGGGGACCAGAATAATGCAAAATTCTTTCAGGGAAGATTAGACTGGAGCCACAGCTGAAGGGCTGAGTAAGATTCAGAAAAGGGAAAAGTAGGGACAAGGCCATGAACAAGGGAAGGAGAGATTTTGAGTGGACACTGGAGGACCACATTGATGAAAGCAGAAAGCAAGCCCATTTAAATAAATCGTGGGAGAGAAAGTAAGCAGAGTCATCGAGACTCTGGAAGACCAGCCTTAAGAATTTCAACTTTATCTTATAAGTGCAACAAAGGTAATTGGATTTTTGAACAAAGCTTTGATATGGATACAGTGGAATTTTAAGAAAATTTCTAGATTCGGGGTCCATAGAGCCTGCTGTGGCTGAATTACGTGCAGATATGGGCATTTGTGATTCCCTTTGCTCCTGTTTTCAAGAATCTTGTGGTCCATTTCCCTGTGTTTACAACACCTTTGGTTCATATAATCCCTAGATTTGAGTTCATCTTTCCAAAACAGAAGATTGAGGTAGCAGACATGTAATTTGCTGAAAACTAACTCCATCTTGTACTCAGACCACGTGGCCAAGTGATCCTTCCAAACTGGGTACCCACAACTCCCCAGGCTCCGAAACCTCTAGAAGAGAGACACAGCCAACCAAGCGGTGTCTCTCGTCCTTTCATAGAGAGTTATAGAAATAAAGAAATATTGCTTTTTTCTTTTTCCCTTAGAGTAAAAAAAATTTTTTCTGATTACAAAAACAATACATGCTTGTTATCAAAATTCAAATATATCCAAGCATAAAGGAAGAAATTATCTGGTGTCCCTGAGACAACCACCATTCATATTTAGAGACTCACTTTTTAAGCACCTTATCGTACACACATTCATACACACATATATTCTGGAATTTTAATCATGGTATTGATAATGCCTTGGTAATGTGAATTTCTTATCACTTAGACATTTTTTGTTTCAGCTTTCCCTTCTCCTCTTTCCCACCCCTTAATCCTGCTCTTCCCACACCCAGCTTTTATATCTACTATATATATATTCTGTAATTTTATGCCCTTATAAACATATTAAACATATACATAGGATTTTATTACTGTTAGATTTATAAACATAGTATCCATTACATATACTTCTTTGTATCATCTTTTATCCACTAAACAGTACATCATGGAACTTCCTCCAAGTTAAGTGACATTTAATTCACTTTCTTTACTAGTTCATGAAATAAGAATAATTCATATTTATTGAGTACTTACTATGTACCAGGGACTGTTCCCATGTAATTTGTCTGTGTTACTTAATTCTCACAAAAACCTTACAAGATTGGTATTGCTGTTGTCCTCATTTTATGCATAAGAAAACTGAGCGATAGAAACTTAACACTTTTCCCAAGGCTGTTCATTTAAGATGAATAGAGGGGTTAAAGCCCAGGCAGCCTGATACTAGATCCATGTCATTAACTTCTACATGATACCGCTCAGCCAGGCATGATGGGGCTCCCAACCAGTCCCTCACTAATGGGCATCCTCTGGATTCCAGGCTTTTATCACTACAATAATATTTCAATAAATATCCTTCACATACATCCTGCTCTATGGGTATTTTATTCCTTTCATTCAACAGATTTTAATGAGGGCCTACTTTGTGCCAGAGCCTATTCTAGATGCTAGAGTTCCAGGGGTAAGGAAATAAACACAGTTCTTGTTTTCATAGAGTTCATATTGTGATGGGAAAAGAGAGTGAATGAATGAATGAATGAATGACAAGCAGAATAGGAGATAATGCCATTAAGTCATAAACAAAACGTTAAAACAGGGTGATACAACAGAGAGGCACTTGATGATAACTGTAGATATTTTTTATATGATACAGATCTCCAAGTGTGAGACCGCTGGGTTGAAGGATATGTTATCATTTTCTTTAAATTTTAATACTTGTTGCTGCTTTGCTTCCCAAAAGGTATATTTCTAATAATTCGCATTTCCACAATAGTGCAGATTTATAAAATAAACTTTTCTTGTTTTCCTTTTCAACTTACTAGAAGTTTAAAAAATGTTTCCTGCTCTGTTAACTATAATGACCTATTTCAAATTCAATCTATATAAATGTATATCAGCTATAAGGTAAGCATCAAAAATTACTTTATATTACCTTGAGTATTTTTTAAAACATATATATGGCTATTCCTATGAAATCGAGAACCTGCATCTTACAGACACTCTCAAGGGAAACATGTGCATGTTGGTGAAGGTGGACACAGAGACTCTCTTGTCTCGTCTTCTTAATATAGGTAGTAATACAGATAACAGAAGAGTTAACATTTTTAGGAAATAGTTGAACACAACTGAGTTTTTAAAAATAGCAAGAAAGCAGGTCTAAGAGATTGAAAAGAGACTCCTATAAAAAAAAAAATCTTGATAAACATTAAAAAGCAACCCTTGAGGGGCTGAGGTATTTTCAGGAGAAGCAATCAAAAGAATACCACTGAATCTACCATCCATAGCATATGGAGTCAGACTCCCCCCCCCCCGCCCCCACTCCACATCTCTGTTCCTTATCTCTAGGCCTGCCTAGTTATCACAAGTTCTCAGGGACCATCATTATTTTAGAGGACTCATACATATGCAACAGGTATTTCATGGGAGAAAATGCAACTGAGTAACTTCCAACCACCCTACGATGATACAGAAAGGAGAACCTGTCTTACTGGCTCTCACCAGTCCTGGACCCCTTTCGCCATTACAAGGAAAAGTGGGCGGCCCTCAGATACTGACTCCCTGCAAAATGCCCTGACAAATCAGAGCAATACCTAAATCTAACCTCTCACTTTAAAGGACTGCACACTTTATGTGCGCAGGAAAGCAGGGTTTTATTTTAACCATGTTTCACAAGCAAAAGCAATGGAAAAAATTCCACGCCTAATCTTTTTTTTTTTTTTCCTTCCCTTGAAATTTGATCATATTCCTAACTTTAGTCATACTGCCTGGTTTCCTTTCCTTAATGGAGTGAAATTTATGTCTGTGATTAGAGAATTGGCTTGGGAAAACCATTTGAGTTTTAAAAGTTATACGTTTTAACAATAATAGATATGAGAACCCTGGAAGAAAACCAGTGTGTTCTGGATGTTAATTCAGACATCATAATGACTTGCTATTTCAATCCACAGTTAGTAGGTAATGGTGGTATTAAACATATTTGAGGGGAAAAAGAAAAGTTGAGTTGAAAGTTTTCACAAGGATAGCATAGTGATAAATTTAAAATTATAGCCTCGATGTATAGCTTTCTGGCTAAAATGTCTGGGATTATTTTGAAAATAAAGAATAAGGTGACATGCATTAAAAGAGTAGCTTTTCTGGAAGTGTATTTACTACAAGCATGACCCTTGAACTCTAGCATTCATAGACCCAGGAAAAAAAGGAATCAGATGTTCCTTGCTTTATACAATAGATGTGTTCCTTAATGGAATTGTATTTTTCAGTGTATCAGGGAGACTCACTATAAATGAAGTGATCAGCCCTTGAGGGGAAGAGGAGGAAGGTCATGAAATGCCCTTCACCCAAACACAAACAGGCCACATCCTTGGCGGGGGGGAGGGTACACTACAGGAGCTTGGGGCTCACAGCTGCCCAAACCTGGATGGAAGTCCCTCTACCTTCTTGCTGTGGCACTTAGAGCAAACTTAGTATTTCCAAGCGTCGTCTGCAAAATGGGGTGTTATCAGTGCCTCACTTCAGAGGGCTTGTGAGAATTAAATGAGATAATGTATGTAAAACAGTGAAGACACTTATTACAGTTTAGTTCCTTCCTCCTTCCCACCCAGTTGTTATGCCAGCTTTGGAATAATTGAATTGGAAGAAAGGAGTCCAAAAGAAGAGAGGAGGCGGGTATAGGGGTGGAAAGGAAGAGCTGCTTGGGAGGGGTCTGTACTTAATTGGCAGAACAACCTCAATTAAAGAACCAAAGAAACACCTCCCGTACCTGACGCATAACCTATGGCCAACCCTCTCTTACAGCAAGGAATTCTTGTGCAATACGAATAATTGCCTCCTAATGCTTTTAATTTCTAAGTTTTTGTAATCAAGGCATACCCATTTACTTACATTGCTGCTCTGTAGTTTAGCGATGCTATAAATATATTGTTTATGTCATTCATTTCAATACTCCTCATTTAAATACTATGGGCCTATGATAGTGCTTGTCTCAAAACAAGTACTAAAAATAATTTTAACAGCATGATAATCTAGGGAATCTTTTCCAGGCTATCCCAAGCATAGCAAAAACGAAAACCAAATCCATGACCCCAGAAGTTTTTAACATACCAATTCTCAACTTCTTAAATACCACTATAGCATATAACATCCACCATGACGTGTAGGACAGCACATTGGAGAAGTCGATGTAACTCTTTCAGCTTCTTAATAAGTGAACGAGGTTAAAAATACAGGTTTACGAATTCTGTGAAAATATTTTCTGGCTAAGAACTTGCATTTTCTTAGACCTTTCACCTGTCATTTCTGTCCAACTGGGACTTCTGTACAGGTCCATTTTTTCACAAGGAACCAAATGATCATTTGACAAGAGTTCTGGGCTGTATCAACTGAGATACGAGAAGAACAACAGAATCACACCGACGTGGCTGGGCAGTTCAATGACTGCGTGGGAGGCTTGCTTCCATGCACAAGAGAAAATTGCAGAGCTTTGGGCCTGATGCAGATACAAACTATACGTACCATGGGCTTTGAGGATGCCTCATGAGTAGTTGAAACTGACGATGTTAGCTCCATAAATGCCAAAGGCATCACATTATAGATAGAGGAGGCACCACGCAGTTTATCATATGCCCCAACCCCTAGCACATGCAGGAACTGAGAGGAAGCAATAACACATGCTTTAAATCAATGTTAAAGCTAGCGTCTTCTGCAGGTGTCTGTCTTCTTTTAAACAGAGATGTGTCATCGTCAGGTGCGTGTTGGGAAATCCATGACCTTCCCTAAGAGAGCTGTCCGATGATGAGAAAGCCGTCTTTGCTTCATTCAAGAATAAATTACCCAATCTCATTACACCAGGGTGTGAGAAGTTACTTGGCAAGGAGAATTTTTAAGTTCATCTCTTTCTTTGCTCTCCGTCTCCCTGAGACTTACCTTAGGAGCTAGCTGGTGCCTGGTTTTATACACAATTTGCCACAAAGTTCTGGGTTTCTTTTTAATGGTAACTCAAGACTGCTGAAATATATTTAAATAAGATTTCATACCAGCATGGCTTTATGCTAGCTTTTTTTAAACGACTACAGAAAAAAAATCCATTGTAGTAAAATCCCTGCTCCCCACTTCCACCAACATCCACTCCATCACCACTGCCAGCCCGAAATTGCTTTATTGCAGTGGAATTATGTTATAATGTTAAATTGCTATAATTCAAGTTTCCAGGCTAGAGGAAAAGCAGCGCATAGAGTCAGCCTTTCTGAGGCGAATTAGCAAATGAAAAGAAGTGCATTGTGAAGAACTACGGAAGTAAGGGAAGGAACTTTGTGGGGGAAAGAAGGAAGTAACTCCCCTTGGTGTATTCCTGGGTTTTTGTCCAGTTTGGTTTTCGCGGATATCAGGGTGCTGGAGGCAGCGGAAGGATGCTGAAAAGGTGATCTCCGCTTGATGCCTGTGTGGCTAGAAACCTTGAAAGCTCAACTCTGGCCCCACTACTTCTCTTCCCTCTGTTCCTGCGGCCTCCCGTGCTCGGCTGGGTCCTTCCGAGTGGCTGATGGGGGCACTGGAGCAAACATGTTTGGAACACAATTCCTCATTGCAGAAAATAAGCGTCATAAAATCAATAAAGCCCCATTTCGAGGAGCCTCTACCTGACAGAGAAGTTACATCGTTCTACCAAATACTTCTTTAAAATGAGATTCCACTGCTACTCACCCCTTCATCCAATAAAGATTCATTCCGAATCGTTATGTGCCAAGTGCTCTGACAGACACAGGGGGGAGACACAAAGACGAAGTGACAAGAAGATGGGCTCTGCCCTCCACGTTCTGAGACAGGGCTGCTTGAGGGAACGGGAGGACGTAAAATCTAACTTCTCTCTGTAGCTCTTTCTCCCCTTTAATCAAGCCCACATGTTTGACGCCAGGGAACTAAATGTGGTGAGGAGGGAAGGATTATAAAAATGTTCACTTTCATCCTACAGATATGAGAAAACAAGAACATATTGCCATTACTCGACAACTTTATAGCTCCGAATAACGCAGGCATGCAGTAAATCAACGGAGGGTCCGCCCGCCTCACCAAACGGGCACCTCACATGGGCTCTGGGACGGAGCTCACGCCATTCCAGCCCAGCGCCGAGCTGCCCCGGGCCTCGACAAGACAAGGAAAGGCCAGGGGAAGACAGGAGGCAGGGAAGGCTCGTCTGATCTCAGAGCCAACAAAAGCCCTCCGACCCCCAGTCCCTCTGCCACCTTCCCTCCCTTCTTAAGAAATGACAGAAATCAGGAAATATTACTTCGGCTTGCAGGCTTCTGTCCTGGCCTATCAAACCCACAGAGAAGTCCCAGCAAATTACTGGAAACTGCACTTTGAACTTAGCCTCTGGCAAAGAGCCCAGTCAAACAGAAATGTAAAAGTTCCTTTCCTCTGAGGGGCCCCTGCACCAGGGTGTCCCTATAGACACTCTAGAGCTGATTGCAACAGGTTGGAATGAGGCCCTGAGCCAGGAAAACAAGCCCTAACCAGTATGATTTCCTACTGCCTGTGTTGTCTCTTAAAAAGGTTTTTTTTGGCTTGTTCTCCCTCGTTTTGTTGGACTGGGTTACAGGCTCAGGTCCCATCGAGGAAAAGACTGGCACCATTTTTGCAAAATGTCTAATCCTTGTTTAGTTCAAAAATGGCTCCATCAGCCCCACCAGTAAGTACAGTCGTGTGGGGGGGGCAGCCGGGGGCAGGGGACTGGTCAGGCCAGTTGCTAAGCAAATTCTCTGAACTCCCAGGGAATTGAGAAGTAATTAGCTTGTAAACCCTGCAGATATTTCTACCTCTGACAAGGGAGACAATATTTCTCTGCCCACCAGATTTAACTACGAAGCCTTAAAATAAACCAACAACAGGGACGGTCCTAGCAGGAACAGGCTCTGCAAAGCCTGGCCCCATGGCCCTTTCTCCTTCGTAAGAGGAAACAATCCAAACATGGGCCTCTTTCTAGCTCTGTTCTATTTCTCTCTAAGAAAATTCAATTTGCACAAGCAAATAAACCGACTCATTATAAAACTACGAGGTCAACAAGAGACAGATAAAACTGAAGGTTAGACAGCTGGAGCAACAAGCCTCTATCCCAGCTGTAGTGGGGAGCTCCGTGGAGGAAGCAGTCAACCCCCTGGGATCTCTCAGAGCCTGCGAAGCGGAGGGGGTGCACTCAACGTCCACTCTGTGCTAGAGCAAACATTCCTCTCTCGAGCACTCAAACGGATTCGAATCACCGCCAGACCTGGCCAGCAGTGACCTCATTCTTCTAACGTGCAATGATTCTAACTGCTTTCTCGTAATGGGATGTTTTTCCTATGACACTTGCACTGTTTCATATGCAGAGTGTGAACAGTGCGGTGATCTATTCTTCCGATAATTTTATAAAGAAAATTCCCAAAATGGGGTTTGTAAACCCTGTGTTCTTCCTGAAGATCTTGCGAGGACTGACAGAACTGCTTGTTCCATCCGTAAGCCCCCAGCTTCCCCCTTCCCTGCCTTCCTGACCTCTGCCTGACCCGGATCTGCAATGATCAACAGTCAATGAGCACCACACAATTCCACCAAAAAAAAAAAAAAAAAAAAAAAAAAAACCTACTGGGTAAAGTCTCATTTTAGGACACTCCCAGCTAGTCCTGTCATATTCTCCGGAGGTTCTCATGGCTTTTCTACTTTGTTGTTGGTGAATTTTTGCACATGACTTACCATTGGTTTCCCCCTCTCCTACCTCCCAGCAGTCCTAGCAGAAGTATCGCAAAAAAGAACAACAAATCCAGACTTTACATAAAGTCTACAAAGATAGTGTGTACAGGGTAAATCATTCTCTCATCCGTGTATTCAACATGCATTTATTGGGATTCTAACTAAACAAGTCCTACCATACAGATCCCTCCCAGGCTCTGCGGCCTCACCTATAAAATAACCAAGGAGAAAATTACCTAACTCCTGGGGATGTGCCAATAGATGGCAAGTGTGAATGGTCACACCTAGCATAGGGGAGAGTCCCTATGAAGAGCTGGAATTAGGATATTCAGTGCTAAATAAATGGTCAGAGCTCGAGGGGGCCTCTGGTGCCTCACAGGAGAGCCAACCTTGCCAGTGTATGAACTCCCCAAGAGAAAGGGCCAAAGATATGAAGCAGAGTCAGGAACTGAGCTTGGTGGATACTGGAAATTTGAATATCTGGAAATCCAGTGTGCAAGAGAATCCCCAGGAGTACCTGACCAGCAAGCAGACTCCTCAGCTACCCCCAGAGGTGCTGATCCAAGAGATCCGGTCCGGCCCCAGGTGATTCTAAAGCTGGACATCCGCAAACCACCCTTCCAAAAACACCAACTTAGAGAATGAGAGGAAGAAGAGGAATCAAGAAGGGTAAAGCAGAGAGCCATGCAAGGTAGCAACAGATGGCCTAAAAATGGAAGAACCAAGATGGTGCAGCAGTATGGTAGATTGTAAACAGAAGAGAGTTTGCTAAAGGGCTGGGAAGGGCCGGGGGAGGGGGGATCAGGACATGGAGTCCTCTGGAAAGGCCTTGACAGGTAGGTTCCATAGAGGATAGAAGTAAAAGATTATTTTCATTATTCTGTTAAAATACTCAAACTCTCTTCAAAAATACAATGAACAAGCAGGCAGTCTTAAATTTGTATTATGCTGATGTGATGTTCAAGTGAAAATATTCTAAAACTAAGGTTAATCCCATGTTCCGTCAGAAAAGCAGCTTCACTCAAGCAATACAGGGAGTTGGCTGCTAGAAGTCCCACCAACTAAATCATCAGGATCTATGAAGAACTAAAACCACTCCATGTAGACTAATAACAACAGGCTATTCATTTGTAATCATCCACTTCTTCAATTCCTTAATTACATTAGTAACCTGAGGCGTGAACATATGTTCTAAGACAAAGAGACACAGAAAGCTAGAAGAACTGAGGTTGCAAAGAAGGCTTCCGTTTCCATTCAGAAATCCAAGGAACCAATGAAGTTCAGTTGTGTCAAATCATGCAAGACTAGAGCCATGTGGGTGCTGACTAGCTGCAAATGAAGAGAAACTTCAGAACACCTGCCCACCAAACAAAGCGCCAGTGCCAAAAAGCCTTCCCCGGCCCCATCTCCATTCACTGGACCATGAACACTCTTTGGATGATAATAGAAAAAAAAAATCGTTTTCATTGCCCTATAAAAAGAAGACAATACTGAGATCCACAGAATATAATACAAAGCGATGAAAAATAAGAGAAAAAAGATGTTTAGGAGATCTAACATGTGACTAAGAGGATTTCCACAAAGAAAAGGAAAAAACCAGAGATTATATCATAGAAGAAATTATCAAAGAGATGAGAAAATTCCTCATACTTGAAGGACACAAGGGAGGGCCCATTAAGGGAACAACACACTGAACAATAAAAGATTTACAGCAAAGCACGTCAAAGTCAAATTGAAAAGATACTAAAAGCTTCCGGAAAGAAAGAACGTCACAAAAAAAGGACTGGTAGTCAGAATTGCTATCCCCAACAGCAATATCCTGAGCCAGAAGACAACAGAACAATGCCTTCAAAATCCTGAAGGAAAGGGATGTCCAATCCAGGTTTACATAACCAGGCCTACTAGTCACTAACGCTATATACTACAGGTAGGCTGGGGGAAGACTGTTCTTTCTTCGCCCACTGAGCATGTCTTTTTTAAGGCCTGCACTTGGTACTATCTCACCGAGGTTGTCTTTAAGGAGCTGCTTTTATCCAGGTGAGATGCACTAAGGGCTTGCACATAGTGCCTTGTGCTCAGTGGATTTAAATCCTGCTGCCTAGGCTCACAGCCCCTTGTCTTAATCCTTAATCTCTTGACCACCTTTACTATTCACCTCGTTGACTGTTGCCACTCCCCATCCAACTCGGGCCTTCACCTCCACATTTTCACTGTAAGTTTTTCTCCTGGACTTGAGATGTGGGACATGGCTCCTTACGTACATCCCTCCTGAATATGAGAACGGCACCCCTTAGTCTGTGCCACCCTAACAAGGGGCCTAAGACAGGGAAGGTCAAGTGAGGCCAGGTGGAAGCTGAGAGCAAAATGGAAACAAGGAAATCTGCTGCTAAGAAATGCCTCTGGACCAGAATTGAAGGGTTTTGTGTTTCATGCATATTTGAGCCCTTTAGGGTGGAAGAACATATGGGGATTCTGAGCAGAAGCCTTTTACGAAAGGTGCATTTATTTGCCTGGAAGATCACCCCTGTCGTAATTCTCAGGATCCTTATGCCCCATGGTGGGAGAGAACCTCTGTGGATCTTGGGTTCTGCAGAGAAGCGGCAACCCCATTGCCTTACTCCATCATGATTAACAGAATGTCCTTAAGTAACAATTTATGAACCCCAAAAGAGTAGCTGAGACATTAGAGCATCCTAGATGTTAGGATTTAAAAATCAGGTAAACGGGCACCTGGGTGGCTCAGGTCATGATCCCAGGGTCCTGGGATCGAGCCCCGCATCAGGCTCCCTGCTCTCAGGGAGACTGCTTCTCCCTCTCCTCCCTGCTCATTCTCTCTCTCCCTATTCTCTCAAATAAATAAATAAATAAAATATTTTTTAAAATTTTTTTAAATTTAATTTAGGTAAATTTAATATTTACTTGGAAATATACAATACAAACTCCCCCAAACTCCAGTCCTGGCGTACCACAAACTCAACATGTCCAAAATCGAATGCATGACCTCCTTTCCTAAAACTCCTCTTCCTCTACCTTTCTCATCTGAGTCCCTGGCATCACCAGCATCCCTTTCACAGGGTTCCAAAACTGGGCCTCTTCATTGCATCCTCCCCCTCTCTCCCGCCCAGCTGACAAAATCCTTGTAGGTCCTCTCCTGCACTAATTCCCCCTTCCTTCCCCCACCCATCTTCCTAGTTCACTCCCTCCACCCAGTCCGTACTCTCCCATCTATTGCCACCAAATAAATGAATCCAGGGTAGAACTCGGATCATTTTCTGTAGCAGAGACCACACACCAGCTGCCTCCCAATATCCATTTTCTCTTCTCCATTAGTAATAGAGGCCTGACTTGCAGCTCGTCACATTGCTGACCAGAATAAACTGTACACTTCCCAGCCTCCCTTAAAACTAGGTGTGGCAATGAGACTAAGTTCTGGCCAATGAGATGGAAAAAACTGGGTCGTGAGGGACTGCTGAGAAGGCTGATGAAAGTGAGCTGACTCAGCTGGGATGCGCACCCCAGGGCACGGTTCCCTCTTCCTCCTTCTAGCCCGCAAGGCAAGCATGGTGGGTAGAGTCCAGCAGCCAGCTTGGACCCTGAATGAACTATGAGAACAAAAGCCTGTTCACTAGAACAGAAGAGCAGAAAACTAGCAGGGGCCTGGACCCCTAATAACTGCATGGAGCTCGCACACCCACCCTATGGTGCCAATCCCCAGAGGCTTTTTATAGAGGGAAGTACAGTGGCTTCCTTCTAGAGTGGCTTGAGCCACTCTTTTTCAGGTCACTGTTACTCACGGCTGCACCGCAAATCATAACTGACAACATTTTGCTCTCAAAAACCACTGATGGCTCCCGAATTCCAACTAAGCAGCGTCCAGGCTCCTTGGCCCAGCATCCGTGGCAATCCCAAATCTGGACTGAACTTCCACGTCCGGCCTTGTCTTCCTTTCCTTTCCTTTATGTAACTTATAATCCAGCCAAATGAAACAACTGTGATTCCCAAGGAGCACAGCCATCACCAAGTGCCTTTAAGAGAACTGTAGAACATTAGAGCTGAAGATCTCAGTGGGCCTCTGCAACAGTGGGTTTATAACAGTTGTTATCAGTGAATCTCTCTTTCCACTTCTTAAACAAACGTCTTACACAAAACTCTGATGACTCCAATATAGAAAGGACAAAAGCAGAGCTGCTCAGATTTGAAAACCACTGGCCCAGCCTAAATTTTTCTTTTAGGTTTCTTAAAGGTGAGGGAACCGAGGCCCTATGGGTGGGAATTAGCATGAACTGGCCCAAGGCTGGCTAGTAGCAGGTCCCAAACTAGAACCAAGGTTTCCCTACACCTACTCTTCCCATTATTTCTACCAGTAAGTGAGGCAAATAGAAGTGTTCAGTAAAAGAAAAACTAAGTGTAGCAAATCTTCAGATACCTATGCTTCCGGTGTAGCGAAGAGAGAATTATACTAAACAGGGATTTCCAAGCCTTCTCCATCCTATCATCTAGGGATAGAACATAAAAAACAGTGAACCAACGGTTAATTCCCATCAATCTGGGATTTTCCAAACACCAGAATATTTCCTATTCAGACCCATGCCCAAGAGAGCTGCTGTAATTCGCCCAGCATCCAGAGACGTGGGATTATACACCAGGTCAAAAGATGTATGTCCCCAGGATCCTCAGAAAATCTTGGTGGTTGGTGTTTCAAGCTATTAAAAAATATCAAGATGTTGGCTTACGTGAGAAACCATCTTCTGTTTGGTCCTTTAGATCTCATGAGTGGCGGACTGAGTTGAGGACGCCATACTGTTGGTACCTTCAGGGTACTGATGAAACCCTGACTCTCCCTGACTAGGTTTCAGAAAGGTCCCTGCTCCGTGTGAAGCAGAGAGCGAACAAATCATTAAATGTTAGAGGAAAAGACTTAAGAGACCACTTCACTGAGGTGAAGTTCTGCTCCATCTGCCTGCTTTGTACATTTAACTGTTCTGAACAACATTTCTTCCCCACCTGGATAATAAAATCACAGAGGACCAGACAAGACGGACACACAAGGTTAATGCTGCCTGAGGAGAAATTCACTGGGTTGTGACTGTTGAGTATGGACAGAGGAAGGGATGAAATGAAATTTATGTCGGGTCCCAAAGGGCAGCAGCGACTTAAATTTCCACAGGGGTGACCCAAGGCAGCTTCCCTGCTCTCCAGAGGCAGGGCGGGAGCAGTGCGGGCTGGCGGGAGTGGTCAGGCGAGGCAGAAGGCAACTGACCGCGCACCATCATAGGATGCTGCGCGGATGGGGGCTTGCCTGCCAATGGGGCTCATCCCCTGGAGTCGCCACACAGGCCTTGGAGGGCAGCCTGACGGCCACACACTGGGTGACCTGGGGCAAGTGATCTCCCTAAAATGTGTATACAATGGGGATGATAACAGAGTGCCTACAGGCTGGAATGTTATGAGGAACAGAGGGAAGGGCCCCAGGGCGCCTGGCACACGGGAAGTACTCAGGAAGTACTCGGAAGTACTCGATAGTATCAGGTATTACCACGTTCCCATGTTTGACCCACCTATAGCCCATCGCGTGGGCTAAATCATCAATCCCTTCAAAGCAGAGACCCTGCCCTTACTTCCCCGCCGCACACAGAACCCACGCTACACACTTCCCGAGTCGGCTGATTGATTAATGGGCACTGGAATAGGAGACCCAGCTCATTAGATTATTACATGTGGCAGCATGTTCCTTCCAGTTCTCAAAGAAACTCCCCACAAGCCCTTTCTTCGGGGAGGAAGCAGCAAATCCCCGAGCCTTTTCAAGAATATCAAAGTGTCCCCTATTTTCTCCCATTTTACAGATCAAAGAAGAGAGCTTCCAAGGGCCAGCGAGGGACGCCGAGCCAGGGAAATGACGGAGGGACGCACTTCCCAGCCAAGACCTGCAGCTCGGGGCTCCTGCCAGGGCGGCTGGCCCTCCCCGCGTGAAGCCTCCGCGTTCAGACTTGTGCCGCAGCTCCCATAAAACCCGCTCCGCCTTTTCCTCCCCGACAGGGAGCTGCCTTTGTCTTGCAGATCAGTTCACGCCAGAAAAACCCCACGGCCAGCCGCGCCTTTTCATTTGTAGTGATCAAAGAGAAAGCTGTCTGAGGCGGAGGCAAGCACCCTTTTAGTAAATATATGTTTTTAAATTTCAGATTCAAAACAGTCCTCTGGGCTCACCTGTCCCCTAGTTTTCTGAATAAGGTATGCATGTCCCTTGGCGGGCAGGAAAGGTCACGTGGCCGCGCCTTCCCAGCACCGGGCCCCCGCCTCTGCCGTCTGGGGAATCAGGTTACCTGGAATGTCGGGCCACTGCTCGGAGTCTGGGTGGAGGCCGGAAGAACTGGGTGCAGGGAGTAAAGGACTGTGGGGAGACAGGGTGGAGAAACCAGAAACCTGGGAGGAGGGAAACAGGTTTTCCTTTTTTAGGGCACCCGTGCTGCAGTCACATGGGTTTGGGGGGAGAAAAATGGCAGTTACTTTTGTTTTACGAGGCAGGGGTGCACTTTCCTTTCTTTTTCTTTCATTCTTTTACTTTTTTTTTTTTTTTTTTTTTGCCTGAAAATATATGTGAAATGCATACCTAAAGTTGTACTGAGTGGGGACGAAAGTGCTTGGCAACCACTCAGTAGGACAAATCAGAAGGGTCATTGTCTAAGCAATGGCGACGGAGGGCGGCTGTACCCCAGGCATAGGAGGGACTGCACACCTGGCTCCCGCAAAGCTGGGGAGTGAAAAATGGCTTTTCTAGAGCCATGGAGTGAGCAGCATGTTGAGGCTCTTCTGCCGTGTAAGAACCGGGTTGTGCACAATACACAATTTCAGGTATTGTGTGAGGGCTTCAAGGAGCCCCACTTATGCCCAAGAGTGTATGCCAACCACGCGGGGCTCCTGCGTATCCCCACCATTTTTCCTTAAGACAAAGGAGGTACAATTTCGCTCCGGTCTACAGTATTTGGGGAACTCAAGGCTCTAACAAGCAAGTTCCTTCATCGTTATCTTCTGAGTTTACAGTCAGCAATCTGGAAGAATGGGAAGGAAGAGTTTACTTTTAGGAAGGCAGACACCTCTGGAGGGGAAATGGGGCACCTTCAAAATTAAAACTTAACTGGAAAAGGAAGAGAAATCAGATAATATCCTTTCTGCCGTCCCCTAATACCTTGAGGAGTTCAAAGGTTTTCCAAGCCTGCGGCACTTGGCAATTATAATTACACAGTAAAATACCTAAGGTTAATGAATAACCTCTAAAGGAAGTTACTTCACATAATGACAGCAATTTCTCCGAACTAAATGTTAATAATAAGGCCTGTAATACTATGAGAAGGAAATGGTGGCAATTGGCAAATGGAACTCTGTTGCTTGGTAACAAGACCTGAGGTATGAACATTCTCTTTACCTCACGGGAAAGGGGTGGGTGGAAGGATTGCAGCTCCAGTCCGAACGATTGGAAAGGCAGGCAGCTTTCTGAGGCCACCGGCTGCCCGGCAGTACATAAAGTGAAAGCGTCTGTGGCAGATCACTCTGTTAGCAGAGAGAAGTTGGAGGGAGGGTAATTCCCCAAGAATTACTTAGCAGCACGGTCAAGGAAATGGGGTGTAATCTATAAAGAGACCGAGGGCAACCCAGTTCACATTACCTGGTACAAATCACTGCTGCACAAATAAAACATTTCAGCAAAATCCACCCAAGGGCTAAATCTTCTCCCCAGCCTCTCCTGCTTCAGTGTGTTCCAGCGGAGACATACACTTTGATCCTCTTGGTTTTTTTTTTTTTTTTTCTGTTTTAGAGCAACTGTGGCATTTGAGAGATGAATTGTAAAAGGAATGCAATTAAGCCAACCTCAGAGTGCGATGTTCCTTGCAGAGGAAGACTTGACGGATTTGAACTGCAGGGGAATCTCGAGTGGGGTAATTATTGGCAGTCGAATTTAAAGATCCTAGAGACAACTTCTTCCAACTGGTCGTTCATCAACAGGAAATAGCCGACAGCAAGGTCATTATTACCTTAAGCCGTTACAGGAGCACATTCAATGAGAGGCTGAGATAAGACTGAGAATTTGAAACCCCTGTTCGTTTTATGGCAGGGGTTCTAAAAGCTCCCAGACTATCTGCATCACCTGGACAGCTTTTAAAACACAGATTCTTGCGGCCGTACCCTGGACATTGATACAGAAGCTCTAGAATAGACACCTGGGAATCTGTACTAAATTTACTGGTGTTCTGATCAGCCAAGTGTGGAAACCATTGCTCTAAGTTATGTCGGGAGTAGTTTGGGGGCGGGGGGTGCAGAGGAGGGGAACGCCTGGCTGGCTCAGTCAGTTAAGTGGCTGTCTCTTGATTTCTGCTCAGGTCATGATCTCAGGGTCCTGGGATTGAGTCCCGAATCCTGCGTCGGGCTCCCTGCTCAGTGGGGAGCCTGCTTCTCCCTTTCCCTCTGCTGCTCCCCCTGCTTGTGCTTTCTCCCGCCCTCTGTCAAATAAATAAATAAAATCTTTTAAAAAATTAAATTTAAATTAAAATAATAATAATAATCCTATATTATTTAGCTACAGGTCTTAACGAGCTAATGTTGTAATGGCCAAATAAGACAAACATACCTTTACAAGAAATGGCAGGGTAAGGGGAGAGACTTCATTCAAAGGAATGACTTCTGAATAGTAAGAACATGGTTTGGGCAGATTCAGCTTCTGGCCCTGAAAATGACACCACCTTACACGTAGATTGAACCCTGAATCATTAAGATCTCTGCATTTACTATGCAAAATGCAAGGAAGTACATCCTAATAAGACCTTCTAAATATGTTCAAAGAAATTAAAAGCCCACCACTAAATAATCAAGAGAAACACCATCAAAGTAATTAAAAATAAACACCATCAGTTCAGTACGCATGAACCACAAAAAACAGTCCCCTACAAAAAGTGGAACTGACAACCTGTCAAAAGCCATTTCCTTTTCCCCAAAATTCCCTAGGGGTCATTCATGTGATTCTTGAGAAGCCAGAAGCAGGTTCACCTTAAACCCCAATCCTAATTTATTGGAAGTTTCTTTAAATCACTCTCTACCTTTACATCCTTACCCTAGGACTGGCAGGAATCTCTAGAAACTTCTCTCTCCTGACGTTTAGGAGAGTAACACCTCTCGTCCCCACTCCTGTGCACCAGAGAGATCACATGGAGGTGCTGATTCAACAGCCTACTTGAACTGAGGTTGCCCAACACAGGTGAAAGCTGTGACAGCCATTTGGCCTGCACATCTCATAGTCTGAATAATGTCAACCTCACAGAATATAATGGCTGGGCGAGAGGAAGCCATGGCTTCCAGGAACACTGCCTCATACACCCCTCCCCCCCATCACCTCCCTCTGTGCTCTGCGCACCCGCACATGCCTCCAGTGATGCTTCCACCATGATACGGCTGACTTGCCCATCTCCTGTATTGAAATATAGGCTCCTTGAGGGTAGGAAGTGGATTCTACTGCTTCACTTTGCAAGGTGGAGGTACTGTACGGGGAGAGAAACTTAACTGCGACCCTCTTTGAGTCTCTGGCTGGGCCTGAGAATTAAATGAACATAAGAAGGATTGACAGGAGAAAAGCATATTTGTTTAATATAAGTTTTACAGGACACAAGAGTGTTCATAAGGAAATGAAAATGCAAAGAAGTAGCAAAACCTAAGGGCATATATATTAGGTTGAACAAAGAGATGCGATTGTGGAAAAGTAACTAAAACCTATGGAGATACTAAAGGAAGATAAGAGTTATTTTAACAAGGTCTGTTCGTACAGATTTCTCTCAGCCTCCCCCTCTGGTGATAAGAATATTCCTTTCCTCCTGGTCCTGAGAGGGCATCTTTCCCAGGGGAGTTTTATCTCCTGCTTTCTGGAAGAAGAGGGGAGACCAGAGTGCCCTTCTTGCACATATGTTTTTTAGTGTCTTTAGCTCAAAATAACCCATATACCCAAGCAGCATATTTTGGGAAAGCATATTCTGCCATCCTTCAGTATCAAGTGTATTAAGAAGTTAGATACTGGGGCACCTGGATGGCTTAGTCATTAAGCATCTGCCTTCAGCTCAGGTCCTGGGATCGAGCCCCGCATTGGGCTCCCTGCTCAGCGGGAAGCCTGCTTCTCCCTCTCCCACTATCCCTGCTTGTGTTCCCTCTCTCGCTGCCTCTCCCTCTGTGTCAAATAAATAAATAAAATCTTAAAAAAAAAAAAAAGTTAGATACTTATGGCTAATGAGTACCTAAAGATCTTGCGGCTAATAGTCGCTTCCTCTGTGTTAGCCATTGTCATCCCTGGTTTTTGTTTTTTGTCTCTTTTTTTCTTCGAAAAGAAGACAAAATGTTGAATGATGCCCTTAGTCACTAACACTTTAGTATGAATTATTACAGTTGGTGATTCTTGTCCAGATTAGAAGCACGATTAGGCTTGAAAATATGGGTAGAGGAGAGGGAACAAAAGTCAGAGTAAAGAATAATAACAATGAAAGGAAACCTTTTACCAATATTTCATCTTGGCAACATGTTGAACCTGAATAGTGTTATTCCTTCTCACCCAAAGGATAGATGGTGATGTAGTGCTTGGTGTTTTCTGTTGAAAGGAGTTTGTCCCATGAACTTCTTCTAGGAACTGAAGATATGAGGTATGTATCCTAATGGAGGCCTAAATCAGATAGTGATTATTTTCTTAGTAATTATTTGTCCTGTGCAAAAATGCACTACTCAAAATAAACCCGTGGCAATCCTGGCACTAACATGTAATAGATTCACAAAGAGAGTGAGAGAGGGAGGGGCAAGGTCCAGAGGTTTGACCACAGAATCTGGAATCAGAAAGACCCTGTTAAATTTCTGGTTCAGTCATTGACCACTTGGATGACCTTGGGCAGGTTACCTAAGCCCCATATTCCTCATTTGTAACATGGTAATAGCTACGCCCTTACCTTCTTACAGGATTGTTGAGACTTAGACATTACATAAAGTGATGGGCATACTGGCACTGAGCAATGGTACATACGATATGATTATCATCTGCTTAACAAACGTTCATGAAATGGAACACACTGTTCTAACATACTTTGGAATCCCCTTGGTTCAGACACCCTAACCCATGGCTGATACACCTGGGACACACAACCTACTTTAGACTCTCCATTCTTAATACTCCTAACAAAAGAGTATTAGGCTTTGCTGAAGGTTGAGTCTTTACAGTACAAAATAAATAAATAAGAGATTCAAATGTTTTCCAGTTAATGTGACCAATAAACATGGTTAGACCACATAATTCAAATTATTTCTTGATTTGCCTGATTGAATGTGGCCAAAACTACAAAACTGCTTCTGCTGGTGAGCATCAGGGACGTAGTCCTAAGAAACCTTGTTGTTTAAATCACAGACCTTGAGGAACTGGGATTTTTGAAATCCTATCAGGGATTATACAACCAAAATGAAACAGCTTTAAGTTGAGTAGGCTACAGCAGCCCAGCTTTGGTACAAGAGCCAATTCATATTATTCCCCAATCCTGTTAGAGCTAATAAAAAGTTTTCTCCCTTCTGTTAGAACAAACCCTCTGTACTCACTCAGAAAAGTAAATCTTGGGGCGCCTGGGTAGCGCAGTCGTTAAAGCGTCTGCCTTCGGCTCAGGGCGTGATCCCCGCGTGCCGGGATCGAGTCCCACATCGGGCTCCTCCGCTGGGAGCCTGCTTCTTCCTCTCTCACTCACCTGCTGTGTTCCCTCTCTCGCTGCCTGTCTCTCTGTCACATAAATAAATAAAATCTTTAAAAAAAAAAAAAAAAAGAAAAGTAAATCTTGATCAAGCAATCCTTAAGTAAACTGTATTCCAATATTCCATCTCCCTTGCTAAACAAGATAAATTCAGCCTTTTTTTAAACCTCAGAATTGATAGTCTTGATGTCTGAACAACAGAACCCCTGGTATTTATAGCCCTTAAAGCTTCTGTGAGGAAGCCCTGACCTTCTGAATGTCCACTTTTAGTTAAGGCCATTATTACCTCAAGAATTGGGGTTTCCCCTCCAGAAACCATGTTCCTGAAATATTCTTATTCCTATAGCTACTCCTGTCCTGTATGCTCCAAAATATACCCATACGGTCACTGGCTTAGAGTAAACTCTGATCACTGAGGTAATATCGAAGGACACAAATCGGGTAATTTCTAGGAACCTGGGCTTATTGAGCTTGACCTAGATGGACACAGATTAGGATTTGAAGGATCCTGTTCAATTCTCACTTCTGGTTCACCATCACATCTACTTCTAAGGAGTAATAGTTCTGTCGGTTCTCATGGCCTCAGGGTGGGGGGTGCGTAGGGGAGGAGTGAAGGAAAATTGTTCCAGGTCCACCTCTTGATTCTGATTGAAATCCTCTTCCTTCCAGCCACTAAAATCCCAACTCTGTGGACTCCTTGGATTCTACTCAGTTCCACCCCTTTATCTCTTTCTCTGATGACAGAGCTCCAAGTCAGCCCCTAGAAGCTACCCCTGCCCTATGGCTTCCTCATGCCATCTCTAAACTCACCATGTTCTATCAAGCTCCAAGTCCCCACCCAACTCTGTTCCCCATCGCCTTCCCATCATAACTTCCCTCCAAAACCTTATCTCAGGTTTTACTCTCACACTTTTTCTGACTTTTGGGAATCCCCTCTTTTAAGCCCTGTACTTCTCCCAAGTACCAACATGAGCTTTTCTAAACCCAAACACATTTCATTACTCATCAAGGATGGGGTAACTCTCTATCTCCTCATTATTTTTAAACAAAGCCTACTTTCCTGAATTGCCAATGGGTATCCGTAGTTTCAGGTAATAACCCAGATATAGCAAAAAAATATCAAAACCTAATCCATTTGCAGTGTCTGAATTATCTAATTTGACCATTCATTTAATAAAATTAGCAAAAAATTTTCCAGATTTCCATTTAGGATAGTGCAGACATTGGTATCAAGATAGACTAAATAAGACAATTTTTATCTCTTTAAAAATAATACATTGAGCACATGCTGTAGCACACTGTATGCTATGTGTAGGGGAGAAGAAAAAAAACAACCTTTCCTCTAGTGTCTTAGGTTCAGTGACTGGGGTCTGTGAATTAAACTGACAAAAGACAGATTAATAGGAAAGAAGGTTTATTTCCTATGTACATGGTGGGATGGGGCTTCACAGAAAAGAAATGAAAACCCCAAAGAGACCCAGGTTCTTATATACCATTTTAACAAAGGATGATGTAGAGACCAGACAAAGAAAAAGGGGGATGGGGGTACATTTTAGGAAGACGATTGGGAGTACATGGTAAATAATGATTGTTTAGGAAGATTTGTTATGTCTCAAGTCATCTGAGGTGATAAGAATTATCTCAAAAGACTCACAGAAGACTAACTTTACAAAGGGAAGTTTCCTTTACAAAAGAGAAATTTATACCCTGCTTTTAGGCAGAAGGAGGGAGGGCAGGAGCACCTTCTGTGTTTGCTGTTTCTTAATTGCCTTTAGCTCAAAATAATCCTTATACCAACATGGCATTTTGGGGATGGCATATTCTGATCCCCTTCATATGCAAAGGTAAATAGCATGCTGACCTTACCCTCAAAGAATTTATGCAAAAATGAAGTCATTAAATTCTCCTAGATTTTATATTCTAGGGGAAAGAAGGGTGGTGGGGGGGATCACCCATTAGGCACTATATTTTAGTTGTGAGGCATTCACTGTGTTTTAATCAGAATAATATCCAAAATTTAGTTCATAAAGGAATGCTTCATTATCCCATCCTGAAAAATATGTTGCATAGTAAGTTTAATCCTTTTCCAAAAGTGGGTTGGCTTATTTTTGGATGACAGGCCCTATGAATCCATTATTTTTAATGGAAAGAATAATAAGGTATTCCCAGTATGTCTGAAAATCCCAACCAATTTCCCCAAACATCACTGAAACACTCTTAGGTGTCTATATAACAATGCATCAAGGATTCCTGCATACTACAAAACACTTAAGACACCAATTACCTAATTATTTAACACTTAATGAACTCATTAGTGGGCATCTTTGTATGCCGTACTTGATAATGTACAGAATCAGATATGAATTATGTTTTTCCTTCTGTACGGCCGTACACATGCACTCTAGCCTAAATAAACAATGAAGTGATATGTTAAAGATACATAAAAGTTCAAAAAAAGCCTCAGCAAAATAAAATAAACAAGATAATTATTTTTGAATGGCTACTGTTTGAAGAATTGCCCGAGGGAGGTCTGGTGGCAAGAGGCAGAAGCTGGTCTACGGTCCCTGTTGCTTTCTGGACATGAGAGGTGAGTAAGGAATGCTTACTCATCACGGGAAGCTTTTCTCCTAAAGCACCCCTCTTTTAGGCTTCTTGGACTCACCCAATTTCCTCCTAGGCTTTTCCACTACATAAAAGACATTTCACTTAATAATAAGGGGAAGATGAGAGCAATAATGTGCCGTACATTTCATCAACGTGCAAACCTGATTCCGTTGAGAGAACAGATGAAAGGAGTTTTGCTCAGACCCCAGGACAACTTAAAGTTTTGCTGGCTTGAATGTGGAATGATTACAGCAAGTTGTAATTTAGATAATGAACTTCTTAATGCAGGAAGTTCTTAATTCAGGAAATAGGAGTTGGTGAAATTGAAACCAATTTATTAAATAAAAGGAAAAGCAGATACAGCCGAGTACTTAGAAGCTAGAACATTCCATTTTTAAGGTTTGGAATAAAATAGCATGGGAGCTATAATATTTCAGTTTTTACTCTACCATCACTCTAATACTTTGTTTTAATCCTCTGAAGTTGTTTAGAACAGATGCAACAGATATCTGCAAAAACCAACTTAAACTTTACTTCTAAACTTTTGCTCAAGATTTAGCTATAAACATAAACATTTGATTGCATAAACTGGTAACAGTTCACATACTGGATAAGGCTTATATTTAACTACATAACACCATATTTTCCAGTCCTCTGGGACCAGCCTCCCTGCACTCCCGACAAAGAAAAGCTGTGCCTCCTCCCAAATTCAATGGTTCTATAAATCTCTTGCCTCTGTCTGTCCCCCTGGCCATAGGGAGGTCCATGACCAAAGCCAGGGCAATTGGAGTAATACCTGCTAGAAATTGGTCCTGGAATGAGCAACTACCCAAAGATGAGCCTTTCTAGATCCTTCTTTTCCAGAGATTCCCCAAGCTGAAAGTAGAAGAAAGAGCTCCTCTCCTTTCCATTGCTAAGCCTTTCCCAGGGATTGCCCTATTAGAACTCTGGAGCTGCCTGTGGCCATCTCCATTCAAGAAGCCATCTGAAGGGACAGAGAGTGGGTGACAACAAAAGACGCCAAGACTTAAGGCGCGGAAATGGAACGACAGTCCTGATATTGGATCCAAGCGACCCTGAAGCCAACCCTACTTCTTCTTTCCCTATATCAAGAGCCACCAAGTTCCCCTTTTTGGATAATATTTTTGAGATCAGTTTCTGTCACGACAACCAAATATATTGATCAAGCAAACTATAGTGTATTCATAAATTCAAAATTGTGTGGCCATTAAAATGATCTTCCCAAAGTATAATTCTCAATAAAAATTAAATGGATAGCACACAAAGATAATCTGGTATATTAAATGAAAAAAAAAATCTAGTTACTAAACAATATTCATAGCATCAACTAACTATGTTAAAAATAGGTGGATAGAGAAAATACTGTAATGATGGCTTTTTTTTTTCTGGGTGTTGGGACATATGATTTTTAAAAATAATTTTCCATATTTCATAATTTTTCCTTTTATAAGAAAATGATACTAGAAACCAAGCCTTTGGGCCAACCTTTTTACAAGTCTATGTACAAAGTAAAACATAGGGGCGCCTGGGTGGCACAGCGGTTGATCATCTGCCTTTGGCTCAGGGCGTGATCCCAGCGTTATGGGATCGAGTCCCACATCAGGCTCCTCCGCTATGAGCCTGCTTCTTCCTCTCCCACTCCCCCTGCTTGTGTTCCCTCTCTCGCTGGCTGTCTCTCTCTGTCGAATAAATAAATAAAATCTTAAAAAAAAAAAAAAAAAAACAAAGTAAAACATAATCACACACTGATAACACTTTGAACTTTGCCATGCCCCTTTATTTCAAAGTAAGTCTCCTTGACACATCCTCCTTTTTCTTTTTCAAGCACTGGGACTTTAACAGATGACATTTATCAGGATGGTAAATAATCATCACCTTCCCCAGCAGTTCCTGGCTTTTTGGCTAGTGTAGCAATGCGCAAAAGAAATATTTTGATCTAAATGAAGTCACTCGGTAACTTTCTAATTATTTTTCTCCATAGTAACACGTATAAAATATGAAAAATATGTTTATTCAAGGTTTTTTTTTTCTTCTTCATAACTAGTTCAAAGAGCCTTAAGTGTGTTTTATACCTCCTTAAAAATTTCACCCTGTAGATGGGTTTCATTTTAACACTGAAGTCTGGGGCTTTACACCAATAACCTGACTGTATTACTGCATTCCTGATGAAAAGCACTAATAGCTTAAAATGTTTCTTTCTTGAATTTTTTTTTCTCATGAAAATGACTCTGAAAGCTTTAGAAGGTGTTTTAAAATAATGTCATATGAAAAGTCAGCCTTTTATTAGACTGCAGACCACAGAAGAAACCCATGGAGTTTTTTTCTAATATAATTCAGCCCCTACATTCAAGAACTTAAGAGCTGGAGTACGTTTAATAGGTAGACCTAGAGGCTTCTGTGCCTCCGTAATCCTCCTTTCATCAAAACAATGGCTATAATTAATATTTATGATTTTGCCCTTCACCTCAAAGGACTTCACAAATTGTTACCACAGGACTCATGACACTCACTAATGAAGTACTGTTCAGTCGAGTAGAGAAATTTATAATCACCTCAAGTTTACTCCATAATAATGTGGCTACAGAAGGGGGTTGGGTGGTGACGACCAATACAATTCCCCATCACCAAAGAATGACTCAGGAATGGGAAATCAGTTAGTCAGCCCATACTGATTCCTCAAAGCCTGCATAGCAAAATCATGTTTTTTCATTATGAACCACTGTGATGTCAAGCAAGCATAGGCAAATTACACCCCTAGGGCCTCTGGCCTCAATTTTATACACTACATCTCTCCTACCCTCTCCCCACTCTCTACTCCACCCCCCAGTGAATGATTTTTACATTTTTATTTATTTTATTTATTTTTTAAAAAGATTTCATTTATTTATTTGGCAGAGAGAGCACATGGTGGGTTGGGGGGTTGGGGAACAGCAGGTGGAGAAGGAGAAGCAGACTGCCCACTGAGCAGAAAGCCCAATGTGGGGCTGGATCCCAGGACCCCGGGATCATGACCTGAGCCGAAGGCAGAGGCTTAACCAACTGAGACACGCAGGCGCCCGATTTTTACATTTTTAAAGGATTCCTGTTTAAAATAAACAGGAAGGAAGGAAGGAAAGAAGGAAAAGAAAGGAAGGAAGAAAGAGTATGTGACAGAGACTGTATGTAGCCTGCAAAATCCAAAGTATTATGGATACTGTGGAAGCACATTTCAGGTATTACTGAACTTTTTTAGAGTTAGCACATTGCTCTGGACTGAGGAGATACAGACCCAGTGAAGAGCAAGCTCCTTAGCACCCTGTGTATATGAACACTATCGTACACAGGATACTCACCAACACCCGGGTTCATCACTCCTGCGGGACTACGGCACCACTCAACAGCCCTGAAGGGGGGGGGGGGGGGCGCCTGGGGGGCGCAGTCGTTAACGTCTACCTTCGGCTCAGGGCCTGATCCCAGTGTCCTGGGATCGAGCCCCACATGGGGCTCCCTGCTCCGCTGGGAGCCTGCTTCTTTCTCTCCCACTCCCCCTGCTTGCGTTCCCTTTCTCGCTGGCTGTCTCTCTCTGTCAAACAAATAAATAAAATCTTAAAAAAAATAAAAAAACAGCCTTAAAGGTGAAAAAGGAACAGAAACCCAGCCGTTGGTTCACATTTAGGGAGACCCACAAGCAAGATTGAGCCCATTCAAGTCACAGTTGAACCAAACAGAAAGCCCACGGAGTATCGGCATGCCCGTCCAGCTGTACGCCTCTGACTAGCCTTTTAGCTCCTTTTAGCAGGTATTTATCTGATGTTATTCATAAGCCCTGCCTATCTACGGATGTCCCCCATGTGGTGAAGATGCCCTTTGCATCATGATTGGCTAAAGGTGAATGGAAGTCAGATGAAACTCACTTAAACACAGGGCCACAAGCAAGCTACGGAGGCTGCTCGTACGCTTTGAAAAGGGACCTAAGACCAGTAGTTTGTGGATCGGAATGAACACCCACGGAGTCTCCCGGTCTCTGTTGCTTCTCCTGTACAGAAACACATCAGCGTTCCTTATGGGTTTGCCGTGCGTCTGAACAGCACTCAGCGTTTTGAAAGTGCGGTCCATTTCTCACCGTGGCACACTAAGTCAGTCTTGGTGCGTCTCCGTGCATGTGGTATGCCGCCCCAATACGACCCCCCCTATGGTCTTTGGTCTGTTCTTATTTACCTCCCACTGGATAGCTTTTCCGTTTTCACGGGGAATTCATACAGAGATAAGAACCTCTTTAGCGGCATGGGAGATGTGGGGGTTAGCTCCCCAATTCCTGCTTCATCCATGGTGTAGCTGTGCAAGCAAGCTAAGAGTCATAGCATGAATTCTTGATTTGTAGAATTTAAGCTGCGTGACTCAAGAAAAAACAAATTCTAAAAGGGAAAGATCTCCCCCACCCTCTTTTCTGGACATGAAGCTGGTTCAAAGAAAAAGTCTAAAACAGGCAAAGCTTGCTTTGACAGCCATACATCATTCTTTCCACAACCCTGTCCCACTTCCCAAATACTAGAGTAAGCCTTCTCACCCCAGCACTGCCCTGAAGCTGCCTGTTCTCCCGGTGTTGCATTGTCTCTCCCACTCGCCCAGAGCTCCCTAAAAATAGGAAGCGAGTCTAACCCACCTTGGCATCCCCAAAACCTACCACAGTCATCAGCACATAACAAAATGTAGTTGCATTCCTACTCTCCAACAATCCATTCCTTCAGTGCCAATGTCATTCACCTGGATACAATGGAAGGTAAAATCACTATCTTTTTTGATCCGCTTTCATTTTCACATTTTATTATGGAAAAATTTTTAAAAGATTTATTCATTTGAGAGAGAGAAAGAGAGTGCCCGCACACATGAGCAGGTGGAGGGGTAGAAGGAGGAGAGAGAAGCTCAAGCCCACTGGACACTGAGTGCAGAGCCCAAGGTGGGGCTTGATCCCATGATCCTGAGATCATGACCAGAGAAGAAACCAAGAGTCAGATGCTTAACTAACTGAGCCACCCAGGTGTGCCTATTATGGAAATTTTTTAACACACGCATGAGTAAAGACAATAGCGTAACAAAACTGCCATGCATAATCCCTTAACCTCTTACCAACGACCAACCTCTGTCCAGTACTGTTTACCGGTATCTCTCCCTCTTCCCCACCCTTCTTCACAGCAGCTTATTTAAAACAAAATCCTAGGGGCAACTGGGTGGCTCAACAGGTTAAGCAGCTGCGTTTGGCTCAGGTCACAATCTCCAGGTCCTGGGACTGAGCCCCTGTTGGGCTCCCTGTTCAGTGGGGAGCCTGCTTCGACCTCTGACCCTCCGCCCTCCAACCCTTACTCTCTGCTTGTGTGTTCTCTCTCTCACAAATAAATAAAATCGTAAACAAAAATAAAATCTTAAACATTCTATCATCTCATTGATACTTAATTATCTCCCTCAATTTTTTTTTACAAAAACCATATATTTGTAAGTTAAATGTGAAACTGGTTCTTTCATTCCAACTGTTAAGAATTTCTAAATATAAATATTACCTCCAGTTTTTCTTCATTCATGAAGGATTAAGATATAAAATAAATACAATCATCAACTTACATGTAATTATCTAACATATTAAAGGGACAAAGATTTTGCTTGTATGTAACTACTTAAATCTGAGACATTTCACGTTCCTTTTCCCCTTACCACCATAACTTTACATAAGTCTTAAGGCTATCATACAAATACATATATTTTCAAGAGAGGGAAAGAAACAAATATAATAAGATGGATTATACTATCTTTTATATACAAAGTTCTGATTTTGTATTCAATGCTGTATTTTAATCTTTCATTTTAACCATTTTGTGAAGAATCTGCCTGCTGAATTATTAAATTACATGGTGCTAAATGCAATATTCAGCATTTAAAAAAGAGACAAAATAGAGACAAAATAGAGACAAAAATAAAAGGGCATGGAGCAAGTCTTTTCAACGTGAGAGATTTTAAAATACTTTCAAGTGCTTAATCAGAATTTAAGCCCAAATTAAATTCTTTTTATCTGCATTTTTATATGCCATTTTTATATTTACAATTCCTTAAACTTTAAAAGTTATTTTTAAAGGCCGACAGCTGAATATTATCAACATGCTATATATATTTCGAATCACAAATACCTCTTAACCACTTGCATTCCCTCCCTAATTTTTTAGGAAAAGTTTTATCATCCTGGTTTTGCAAAAGATGAAAGATTCTCGGGTGAGTAAATCACTCATCATCAGGTAACCATAAGGTGATGGAAACAGATTTGAACCCAGTTTGAATCAGGTAAAAAACTCAATTTTTCTACATGGTGATGACTCCCCAACTTTCCACAAGACAACTGCTTTCTTAAAATATGATGTTCTCTAATCTAAATAAATCTCTAACTCGGTGGATCTCCTTTCTCTCCCAGGTCAGTTCCTTTAACCCCACTCACTTCTGAGCCCATTAATTTCCCAGAAACTCCAAGTTTTTCACTGAGAACAGCAACTACGGCAGGAGGAAAGAGCTCCGGCAGCTGCAGTGGCGCCATCATTCTGCGTGTTTCCTGTACCTACAGAGTTCCATAGGTAGGAAGGAAAAAACTTTGCTTAACAGCTATACCGAAAGAAGATTCCAGATAATAGGATTCACAATCAAAACTATAATTTAAGCAAATCATCAAAGCTGAAAGCACTGGGAAGAAAAACTCATCACAAAAGAACTAAGTCTTTTAAAGATTAGATTTAGGGGCGCCTGAGTGGCTCAGTTGGTTGAGCAACTACCTTCAGGTCAGGTCATGATCCCAGGACCCTGGGATCAAGCCCCCAGCAAGCTCCCTGCTCAATGGGGAGCCTGCTTCTCTCTCTCTCTGCCTCTCCCCCTGCTTGTGCTCTCTCTCAAATAAATAAATAAAATCTTTTAAAAAAATATATGAAAAATAAAGATTAGATTTATTTATGCATCTAATCCGAAGTCTATTACCTCAAAGCGTCTGCTCCATGATTACAGTCCCGAATCCTAGACTGGCCTGAAGGCCAAAAATTGGTAACAACCCAAAGCTATCAATAGTAGAATGGATTAAAATTTATGGCATATCTGTAGAGTGGAATATTATACAACTATCCACAATAAAATGGATGAATCTTCCCTAATGCTGAGCAAAAACAGCAAGTCAGAAGAGTAAGTCATTATGATTTTCCTGAGAGAAAGCTAAAAGCAGGCAAAACTAAATAATGGTAGAAAAGGAGAGAAAAGAAAGAAAATGATCACCTTAGAGTTATAATGGTCACACCTCTGGGGCAGGATAGAGGATGGGAATTCCATAAAGACGCACGGGAAGGGGCTAGGGGATGATTTTCAGGTGTTGGTAAGGTTCGATGTCTGGAGTTGGGTGATAGTACATACGAATCCAATTTTTAACCATTTATTAACACATACATATGTATTTTTCTCTTTTATGAAAGTATTTTCTATTTCACGATGCAAAATGTTTAATTTTCTAAATTGCAGGACAGTTTTCCTGTAATTTGATTATATAGAGGAAAGAAAAGAAGGTTCCTAAAAATACTCCCAAGGCAAAGATAAAGAACGCTGCCTCTGTTCTCTCCTTGAGATTCGAAGTTGCACGGGGGCCTCTCGTTGCAATTCTTAACCTATGGTGGATGTTAAATAAATATTTGATGATGTTGAGGGCTTAAGTAATAACTTATGTAAACATCAGGAGCTGTTGCACAGAAGGTATTCTCATGGCACAATTTAAGTTGACCAGAGGGATCTCACTGTGGTGTGTATGAGACTAACTGTAGAATAAAAGAAAGTCTCATTAACTTGTCAAGTTGACAGGGTTTGGGAGCTTGTTTGGTTGCGGCAAAACCAGGGTTTGCAAAATGAGCATTCTTATAGAGTCAGTGGGTCTGTAAATTAGCACAACATATAAGAAGGGCAGTTTGGCAACATTTGGCAAAAGCCTTCAAAACAATACCTTTTGACTCAGCAATTCCACTTCTAAGAATTAATCTTAAAGAAGTAGTCATGGAGTTCGAATGCAAAGATTAAGCTAAAAGGGTATTTGGAATAGTTTTGCTTGGAAAAGCAAAAAAATGAGACGCGACATAAATGTCCAATGATATGGGAGTTGCTCGACAGATTGTGGTCCTTGCCTCCCTTCAGTGGAATTCCATGCGGCCATTTAAACTGCTGTTGTGGAGGACTATTTTAAAACATGAAGATATGTCCATAATATACTGTTATTTTTAAAATCCAGTTACAAGGCTCTACGTATAATTTAATATAGACAGACAGATAAATGGATAGATAGAACCAAACCACGTCAAAATTTAGTAGCTTGAAACGACAACTAGCTTGTTCTCTCTCTCTTTTCCACAAGTTGCCTGAGATGACTGGCTAAGACAAACAGATCTTGCGTTACTCTCATTTTGGGGACCAACTCATCCCACTTTGCCCAGGACTTTGTCGGTTTGCGCACTGACAGTCCCATATCCAGGAAACGCCCCTCAGTCCTGGGCATATTGGGGTGGTTAGTCTCAGACTAGCTGCCATGAAGGCCCCCCCCCCATGACGACAGTGACTTGAGGTGGTGGGATTATGGGCGAAATGTATTTTCTTTTATTTTACTTTTCTACATCCTGTACATTCTGTCATATCTGTGTATGCATCTAAAACAGAAAAAAATTGTAACTAAAACTTCATTATCTAGAATTCCAATTATTTGTAACTGTTTGAGTTTAGCAGCAGACTGAAGCTTACCTTTGTACCACATACAAAGAAATTGAATGGTATAAATAAAATTGTCTGGAAGATGCTTAAGGCCTTCCAGTCTGGGTTCGTAGTTCCCAGTCTTGTTTCCTACCCCACGCAATGGTAGGTATGACGCCCTCCCCGTTAGTAACCGCCATCCACCTGGCAGAGATTCTGAACCAGCTGTGGAGGAGGGAGGACTCTTGGGATAAAAAAGTAAGTCTGATGTGTTTTGGCTTATGTCTGTTTAAGAAAAATTAGGACTTTTTTTGACTGTCAGATTTGTCTATTTTTAAAATATATCTTAAAATATTTTTCTAGAACGCCTGGGTGGCTCATTCGTGAAGCATCTGCCTTGGGCTCAGGTCATGATCTCAGGGTCCTGGGATCGAGCCCTACGTCGGGCTCCCTGCTCAGCGAGCCTGCTTCTCCCTCTCCCTCTGCCTGCTGCTCCCCCTGCCGTGCTCTCTCTCTCTGTCAAATAAATAAATAAAATCTTTAAAAAAAATTTTTTTTCTAAAAAATGTTGTACTATTTCATATTGAAGTTATTCTTTCTTAGTTTAAATTTATGAAATTTTACTCTATTTACTATACTAGCCTATTCACTCTAAGACTTCATGTCCTACAAAACAAGTCAATTAAAGAATAATATAATGTTTAAGGTACGTGGGCTGACGGTGGTAGGGACTTCAGATCTTTTATATGGTCTAACTTACTTGTTATATACATTCTTCTTTCACCAGTTTGAAATTATCCTGTTTTCCCTATTCATTAGTTGAGCAACCACAGGCTAGACTGATTTCCTTTCTATAATGAGTGTTCTTATAAGTTTAATCAGTCCAACTCGTTGATGACACGGTCAGGTGCAGAAATGAAGATAATAAACTTAGCTAACATAATCCTCTCTTAGCAAACAAACTTCAGCCTTGTTTTTCTCCCTCCCTCTGAATTGTTGCATACACATACACAGGCATGATTTTGTTCTCTGGGAACTTGACCTTCTGCATAAAAGATTTCTGCCATAAGACATTCCCTAGCGCTTTCAGAGAAAGGCAATAAAAGGTGAACAATGTGCTGTGATGGAGATGAGAGAAGTCGGCATAATACTCTGGTTCTACCAGTGAACTAATCATTTTACAGTATGTGAACGATTTGATGTTCAAGCCATAGTCTGTTCGGAATCGGCTATTTCTCTTTCTGAGCCACCAACTCTACAAAAGTTACTGTACACCAATAATTTTAGAAACTAACAGCAACACTGTTCCTTACTGCCAAGTCTGTGTAACTCACTCGTGTGGCAAAGACATAGTCAACATTATAAAATGGAATATTCTCCTCTCCAAGATTCATGAAGATATTTCATTCCTGACACGCTGTTAGCTTCACTGGGGTAGTATCCTTATTGCCTGGGCAATAGAAGATGAAATTAGAAAAAGAATATTTTCTTAAATAGCATCTGACCCTCTTTCCTGGAATTTTATTTTACACTGCCATGTCTTATAGATTTGATTTCCATTAATACAGAAAACTGGCCCTAGCCCTCTGGAAAGGAGCAAATAGAGGAACTATATGTCATTCCATGTGGGCTTTGGCAGGACAGTCTGGGTTTGCTCAGGTTTGGCCCCTCAGCCTCCTAAGGTCTCTAGGATTCGAATCCCCTGTGGTTTGTTTAGGCTGTAACTAGGTCCAAGCCAGGGGGAACCAACACTTTCAAAAGCAAGGAGGACCGTCTCTTTGTTCCACAAGAACCTTCTGATCCATTTTCAGGTGGTGGGTTGACACAATGGAGGGGAGAGGGGTTGAGCCCTAAAACACTGAGCCATTTTATAAAGCTTATCTCATATGCCCTTAAACTTTTCATAATGCCTGGGATCCCAAGTAAGCAGGACAAGCGCAGACCATGAAGGGTGACACAAAGTCAGTGGGGAGACAACCAGGAACAAAGAAGAACGACTAAAACATTGGTTTCCCTTATAAGAGACTTTCAAAATAAGGTTTATTTTTTTTCGATCGAGCTTCCATATCTTGAGATATTTCGAGACACAAATCTGCCCGTTTTATAAGCTCATAAAACCTTAAAGTTGAAAAAAATCTTATAGGTTATCTCAATAAGTATTTCACAAATAGTGGTGCACACCAGAATCGCTTAGATGAGCTTGGTCAAAATACAGATGCTCTGGGGTCAGGAAATCCGTATTTTGAACAAGCTTCCCAGGTAATTTTGTGGCACCCCAACATCTGAGATTCACTGAATCTAGTCTCAGTTCCTATCTCCTGCAGGCACTTTCATAGTTACTGACAGACCATCCATCACCGGCTCTAGAAAACAACTTAATGTGTAATAATGTCAGACAACTGGTAAAGAATAGAAGTGTCCGAAATACCTTATTTTGCAGAATATGCCTTTCTTGCTGTGTAGATACCAAATGTCTGCATATGCCCTTCTTGATGACTAAACAAATAGAAAATAGTTACTTAAATAAATAAGAAATGTATGAATTGTTTTTTATTTTTATTTTCAAGGCAAATCTGTTGTTATATGAGAACTTCTTCCCTGATTAGGTTTGCTAAGCATGCCATACTTGGAAAACTAACAGGATTTATGAAAATCACTTAGGCTCCTATTTACCACATGCTTTTAATCAATTTGAGTATTCCAACTTATGTAAATTACCCTAACATTAGAAACTTAAACAATTTGATGATTCTTCAATTATCCTTCCCACCTGTGGATAATGGTTAACATTTGATCTTTTATTCTGATATAGATTTATATTATTCAACTGAATATAGTTTTTGATTATGCTAAGGCTTTTATGAATTCTGAAAATTATGAAATTTAAATTTTTGTTATGTAAATGAGCAACAAATTATTTTCATAAATGTGAATTTATTTTTTTTAAGATTCATTTATTTACTTATTTGAGAGAGAGAATGAGAAAGAGAGAGAGAGCATGAGAGGGGGGAGGATCAGAGGGAGAAGCAGACTCCCTGCTAAGCAGGGACCCCAATGCGAGACTCGATCCTGGGACTCAGGATCATGACCTGAGCCGAAGGCAGACGCTTAACCAACTGAGCCACCCAGGCACCCAATAAATGTGAATTTAAACACATGAAACAAGTGCAGGTGTTTTGTAATTATTACTTGTTGATCTGACAAAGTTGTTAGTCATTTCAGCAGAGAGCCCATCTGTGAATCTATGAGCTGAAAGTTTTCATTGCCATTTATGCTCTCTGGCTGCCATTCACTAATTCCAAAACACCAGCACCCCACCCTCCCACACACAGCAGTTGTAATGCTGCCTTGTCGGTGTTTGGAAGCCACATACATACATTGAGGAGATCCCACTTATACAGGGCAGACACCCAACTAACTCTTCTTTGGACAATCTATAAAAGATGCTTATTAATTTTTGTTGCTTTAATTTGGAATAAATACAGTAAAAACCCACATGAGACCCACACCTGGTCTTTCCAGGAATTCATTTATATTGCAGATCAAATCACGTCCCCCAAGTACGTGGTGGTGTAAAGTGAGCTCTCTCATTGTGACACTAGAAGCCAGTAATATGGGTGTTTTTGCATCTCTGGACAATGGGTTACAATGGGATTTCACTATCTCAGCACTAATCACCTTAACACTACAAGTCCTGGTTAAGCATGGGCTTAAAGCTGAAACTGATTTTCCTGACCATTAGCTCTTCGGGCTTGTCTTTTCAGCTGTGGACCAGGAGATCCTAGATGCCTGCAAAAGAGCAATGTATTTTTTCTGATATCCACATGGGACACAAAGTCTATCAGTCCAGCCCCCTCAGATTTCTGCCACGACCAGGTCTTGCCTCTGTCAACCCATCTCCTGTCCTCCCATGTAATAACCTACATAATGACAGTCAGCTATGATCAGCTTAGCTCTGCTAATAGCCAAGGAAAAGCCCAAACAGAATTTGTTTTCCCTTAGTGGTGACTTGGCTTTCTAAATGTGACCTTCTAGAAATGATGCTTCAGCTTCTGGTGTCTTGTGTGGAATGCTGACATGAAATTTGGGCTCATGAGTCAAAGAGTCAGAAGAGAAGCACAGGGACAAGTCAATAAAGGAATAAAGAAAATATGAATTAAGTAGAGGTTTGTAGTAACCCTCAGTTATTACTCCTTGCCTGGTGTTATACCTCATATTACCCTGGCCAAGGACAGATGTCTTTGGGGGAAAATGTAACAACTAAATAACGAGGCCTTTAAATAAACATACTAGCCCTTATTTACAAGTTCAAATGCCGTCCTCCATGGTGGACTTCTCCATATCTGGAGAAGTTATTTCACCAACGCTATCATTGTCAAAACATTGTGGATCTCCTCCTTCAGAACGGCCTTCAGACTTTGCCTTTGGCCAAAATAGTATTATCCAACCGGACAACCCTCACTCACTGAATACTCTTAAATTGTTTTTAAAAACAAAATCCACTAACATAGGATAGAAATGTGTTCTCATTTAGGATATTCGTTCCTTCACTCGATTATTTGTTCATTCATTTATTTAATCAGCAAGTATGTACTGAGCGTCTACCAGTCACCACATGGTACTGGGCACGCATCCATGAGAAAGTCCTCCCATAAGAACACAGTGCAGTAGGAAAGACAGAAGTATATACAGCGAACTAAAATACAAGAAGATACATGCCATATTCATGATATAAAATGAATGTTATTTATGGTAACATAAAAGACGGAGCAATCAGTCAGCCTGGGTGGGTAGGGAATGTTCACTGAGATGGTAAATCTGAGTATAATCTTGAAGGAATGAATTCATAAGATTCAATAGGAAGAGAAGAATGATATAAAACAATTCTAGGTCAAAAGTAATAATATAAATAATTAGACCATAAAAATGCACAGAGGTGGGGGTCCAAGAAAATTTCATAGGGGAAGAATAGTCTTCAGAACAACTGAAAATTCACATGCATAATATAATTTGGACCCCTAATTTCATACCGCACACAAAAGTAACTCATTAAATACCTAAATGAAGGAGCTAAAATCATAAAACTCCTAGAAGAAAATTCATAAGTAAATCTTTGTGACCTTGGGCTAGGCAATGATTTCTTAGATATGACCAAAAAGCATAAACCATCAAAGAGAAGATTGGCAAGTCAGACTAAGTCAAAATGAAAAACATTTGTGCTTCAAAGCTTACCATGAAGAGCGTGAGGAGGCAACCCACAGATTAGGGAGAAAATATTTGCAACTCAAATACCTGATAAAGGACTTCTACTTGGGATAGATAAAGAACTCTTACAACTCAACAACTTAAAAACAAATGACCCAATTTAAAAATAGGCAAAGGAGGGGCGCCTGGGTGGTGCAGCGGTTAAGCGTCTGCCTTCGGCTCAGGGCGTGATCCCACCGTCCTGGGATCGAGCCCCACATCGGGCTCCTCCGCTAGGAGCCTGCTTCTTCCTCTCCCACTCCCCCTGCTGTGTTCCCTCTCTCGCTGGCTGTCTCTCTGTCGAATAAATAAATAAAATCTTTAAAAAAAAAAAATAGGCAAAGGATTTAAACAGGCATTTCTCTAAAGAAGATAAGTGAATGGCTAATGAGCATGTGAAGAGATGCCCAACACCATTACTTATTAGGAAAATGCAAACCAAAACCACAGTGAGATATGACTTTACCTATAAGACAGCTATAATTAAGAAACCCAGACAATAGTAAGTGTTGGTGAAGACGTGAAAAAATTGGAACCCTCATATACTACTAGTGGGGATATAAAATGATGCAGATGCTTTGGAAAACACTTCTGCAATTCCTCAGGATATTATACACAGAGTTGCCATATGACCAAGCAATTCCACTCCTAGGTATAATCAAGAGAAATGAAAACACATATCCACACAAAGACTTGTACACTAATGTTCATAGCAGCATTATTCATAACAGCCAAAATATGGAACTAATCCAAATGTTCTTCAATTGGTGAATGGATTTTAAAAATTAGTATCTCCATACAGTGGAACATGATCTGGTCTTAGAAGGGAATGAAGTACTGACGCAGGATACATGGTACCTCAAAAAACACTATACAGAGTGAAGGAAGCCAGACACATACACACAAAACCACGTGCTGTAGAACATCTTTTATTTTAAACATTTGGAACAGGCAAGTTTGTAGAGAAAAAAAGTAGATTAGTGGTTGCCTAAGGCTACGAGGTAGGATGGAAGGGAGGGAGGGAGATGGTCAGTAACTGTCAACAGGTACGTTTCTCTTGGGGGTGATGGAAATGTTCTAAAATTGTATTATGGTGACGTTCTCACAACTCCGTACACATACGATACACCACTAAATTCTCTACACTCAATGGGTGAACTTAATGGTGCCTAAGTATGTCTCAATAAAGCTTTTAAAAAATACAAAGGAGTGACCATATAACTTGTCATCCAAACAAGGACTTTTGAAAGCTCTGTTAAACCAGACAGGCCCTCAGGACGGCAGGTGTTAACCTAGACTGTCCAGGTAAATGGGGATGTTGGCTCCGTCTAGCTTTTAATAACTGCCTGAAAACAGGATGTCTGAAGGGGATGAAGAGAAGGAAAGGCTAGAGAAGTAATAAGAGGTCAGATGTGGAAAACTCTGACTGTCATGCTAAGGAATATCGTCAGGGACAAAAGATAACTCTAGCAACAGCATGGGGAATTAACTGAAGGAATATAAACACTGGGCATAAAACTAGTGAGAAGATGTTTCCACAGCCAAGTTTAAGAGATGGCAAGCAGCTAAATTAGGACTTGGGCTGTCGGGATGACACTAAATGGACAGATTTAGGAAATATTTTGGGTTAGAAAGTCTAAAGGCGTCTCCTACAGGAGAGTTCCGAAAACAAAAAAACAAAAAAAGAATCTTCGGTAATAGCAGCATCCCTGAAATAAGTCGAGAGCTTTCCAAAGTCATTACTGTACAAGACCACGTTCTGTTCGGTTCTGTCTCCTACAAACCCTGCACGTACGGTGGACCAGAACTGTACAGCCCAGGGCGTACGTCCTGAATGCACCCACTGCTTTACAGAATTGCTTTGTGTTTAAAATCTGGCCTGCACTGTTCGTATTTCTGCAAAGGATGCTATTTTTGCCTGTCAGAGAAATGAAGAAAAAGCAGGTAAACAGTGGCCCAAGTGGGTAAGCTGGGTTTGTTTGTTTTTGTTTTTGTTTTTGATTGGCAGTGGCTTATAACTCAGCTGTCTCAAGCTTTCAAAAAATACCCTGCATAGAATTATATATGGAGGTGGAAATGGGAGGGGACTTCCATTGCTATGGTTCTAGGTAGTTTTTTAACATTGTATTTTTGTAAAACTAACCAGGCTTAAAAAATTAAATGATTTCTTGATAATGTAAACTAAGTTTTGTCATCCTTATCCAGTTTCAATAACTTTACCTTAAATAAATTTTAGCTATGGGCTCATGTATGTGGCTTGGACAAACTTAAGGCATGCCTTAAATCAAATCATCTGAGCACGTATTAATTGAAAACCAGAGGATATGAGAAAAAAATTATTAACTACTCCCATGGTAGATAGGGATCAGAGGCTAGAGAACTGGAAAAAATGGACTCCAAAGAAAAACTAGTGAACCAAATCACCTCCCTACTTCCAACCTCAGGGCTATGGAATGAAATCTTTGCCCCAGGGGCCCATAAACTCATTTGCCTAAATTAGAAAGTTTAGACTCTATTCCCAGAAAAAAACAATACACATAGGGAGTTAAAATAAGGAAGGTAAAAAACAAAACAACTGTGATTTTAATCCCCAAATATAAACAAGGGGATGTGCTAGACCGATGATGTGGTGAACATGAAGCCCAGACCCCTCCAAGGTCGTGGCCCTCTCTTATAACTGGAGATTCAGAGAGTCTGCAGCATCTTGCATTAGATAAACAAGAGAGGATTAATCATGTTGGATGCTCGAATGGTTTGTGTACAATTTATGGATGTTTGGAAGGTCCCACAAAATAAATTTTCGGACAATCTAAGCTAAAGATGTATTTCACTGTTACCAGTTGAAAGAATAAGAAGAGTGTGTGGACAGGGGCTGGTGGCCAGCTGTTTTCCATCCCCACCAAGAAAACAGGCGGAATTTGCTTTTGAATACTAGGATTTGACCAAAAAAAAGGAACTTTCCATCCATGATATGCCATCTAACCCTGAAAGGGTACATGAAAGACATTGCCTCTCTTCATTAGAAAGTCTTCAAAAGACAAACATATTAGCTTGCTGGGTGGGTCATTTCAGAAGGGAAGAGCATATGAAGCGTGTGAGTCTTTTCATTTTTTTTCATTTCGGACATTCAGAAGGAAGTAGTGATTCACTTACGAAGTGGCTATCACTTGATGCCAGTTTTTGACGTGGTTTTCTATTATCTGGTTACTCTTAAACTAGCAACCAACCAGCTTCATGATGAGAAAACAAAAATTAGAAAGAGTTCTGCTTTTTTTCAAGCTACTCTTCAGATAGTTACTTCAATTAAAACTCTAGCTGTATTTTTGTATTAAAATCAATAAAACATTTGATACCAAACTATATTTAGGAAAATAAACATAGGCACAGCCCAAAGAATACTTTGGGAAAAAAGGTGGCTGTGGGAGACTAGACTGGTATATTATTGATACAGGTGTGGATATATAAATGAAGATGATAAAAAAAAAACTGGAACTATATCCAACTATTTGTAAGAATGTAATATATGGTAAAGTAAACTTCTCCCAGAAGAGAGAAAGGAAGGATTTTTTAAAATAATGTTGGAATAGATAGATAAATAGATAGTAAGTAAGGAAAATGTCATTTAGACCCATACCTTCTTCCACATAAAATAATCTTTAGATGAATTTATACATTCATTCAACAAACATGGAGGGCCAATTCTGTACTGGATATGCAAAAATGAAACACCCAGTTCCTATCCTTAAGGTGCTCACAGCATAATGGAGAGACAGGTAACTAAACAGAAAATTCCAAAATAGCATGATAGGTAGAGGAAAGTTCAAATTGCCCATTCCACTGGGGTTGAAAGGATAAACAGAGATTAGCCAGGCAATAGTAAGCGGCATTTAAGAGGATAGATGATTCCAACATTCCAAGTCCTCTGTGAGTTGAGCACAAAGTGTGTGTGTGTTGAGAAGGGTAGACAACAGGGAGCAGGAACAGAGGAGGGGCACAGCAGGAAACTGAAACCAAGGAGAGAGTCACCAAGGGCCTTTAAGTATATCTTCAAACCTAGGGGGCTACGCGCAAGGATTGTAAGATAAGAAAGTGGCATAATCAGATATGTGGTTTAGAGAGCTCGCTTCACAGCAATGTGGCAGAAGTTTTCAGCAGAAGACAAGCCATTTGCCACAAGATCAGTTGGAAGGTGACAGTCGAGGGGAAAGGAGGAGAGCCTGAATTAAAGCAGGGTGGCAGAGAAGGAGAAGGAGAAGGCTGGAGTTATTTAGGGAGTAAACTTGATAAGCCTGAATTACCACATCACTAGCATTTCGAGGAGCTGGATGGAGCTCAGACTCATCCGAAAAGAGAATTCAGGTGGGAGGTAGTTTGGGGGAGTGAAAAGTGGTGAATGCAATTTGGGACATGCTGAGTTTGAAAAGTTTATGGGACAGACATCCAAGGTGAAAGGCCCATTTACATAACTTATTTTTGTGCATTTGAGAGTCATCAATAATATGAGTGGTGGTGATTTATACATTCTAGCCACTTAAATACAAATATATAATGAATACCTACTTGGTTCTGAGCTCTGTTCTAGACTCTGGGGGTACAGCAAAAGCCAAAACAGACAAGAGCCCTGCTCCCACCGGTCCCACATTCTAATGATGTGAGTGGGACAAGGGTGGGGAGACATACAATAATCAGTTATATATGTTAGTTGTGATGATATCTGTGAAGAAAAATAAACTAAGAGACTAGGGAGTGACTGAGTCCAGGTACAGGGCTGGGACAGGTAGGACTAGGATAGGTAAGGCAAGTGAGGTGCTTAGGGTACCAAACGTAAAGAGGCACACATTCTCAGGTACTGACTCTGAACTTGCCTTCTTAAGTTTTGTGTCCCTCGTACCCTGCTTGCCTCCACCTAGTTCCAGCCCTAACTGGGTGTCTGCTATTTTCTACGGATAACCACAGAAAGCTTTATTCAAAAGGTGACATTTGACTATAGAACTAAACGAATAAACAAGCCAGGTATCCCCATATCTGGGGAAATAACATTCTAAGCAGGGAAAACAGTGTGTGCAAAGGTCTTGAGGCAAGAGGGTACCTAATATGTTCAAGAAAGATCTCCCAGAAATTTCACCATGGGAGAATGTACAGAAGAGATGAGAACCAAAAACAGAAGCCCTAAGACAGCACAATAAGGGATAAGCGAAGGGGCAAAGAGCCTGTACAGAAAACTAAGGAGAGGCCAGAAAGGTAAGAGAAAAAACAACAACAGGAAGGAGCCCTGTCTCTTCAGAAATCAGGTAAGATGCAACAGAAATATTTTACTGTTGGCAGTTAGGAATTTGTCCTGCCTTTGTGGAAAACAATTTCTGACTTGGAGACCCTTCCTAAACTAAGTCCACACCAGAACAGAAATTACGGGACACACTTCTAAATAATTGTCTTTCCAGTATTGAAGATCACCATAATTATTTTCATTTTGGACAAATCCAAGCAATGCCAAACTAATAACAGTTCAATTTGAATAACTTCAACCCAGACACGATAGTCTTATAGGAACTGATCCATAACTAAAGGATTTGAATTCATGCCCCAACTGGCCAAAATCCTCTCCCATAAACAGGGTCAGTTGCGGAAGTAGCTTTCCCTATGCAAAGTCTTATTCTCTGATCTTTAGTAGAGGCCCAGGTCGGTCCCATATAACACACTGGCTTTAAAAGCATCCTGAAAATGTTTTCCCCAGCAAAACATCAGTGCCCCAATCTTATCCCCCTGGGCTAGATGAACAGCCACCGTTTATTCACTCTGCGTGAGCATGAAGCCGCAGGTTCAACTAAAACCAAAACTCTTCGCTAGATGGGATACTTCCCTTTTGCTGCATTCCAACGCTTTAGGGAATCTGTGGCTTCACGGTTACATCACCAAAATTCACTTACCAACCAAAACCAAATGACAAATATCTGTGAGCCTGTAGGTTTTCGTGGCCTAATCAAAATCAGAAAGGGGGACCATCACTGTAGTGAAGTCCAACAAAAGCTTCATTATATAAAATCAAAAGAAACCCAGGAACTTTAATATGCCCAAGCTCACACCTATCCATGGAATAAACAACAACAACAACAACAACAACAACACTGTATTCCATTTTTCACCATTTGGAAGAAAAACCACAAAATTTTAGAACTCCAAGCAAAGTTCTCTTTCCTTTAACTTTTGAATTTCTGAACAAATTTGTTTACTGAACAATGCGTAAGCATGTAAAAATACTGATTCCCCCTACTCCCACATTTTTAATTTCTGACAAGATAAACTTTAAACCACGTTGGATAGATTTATCTGCAAAAAAATATGAATTATAAGCCACACCTGCTGGCTGACACCTGCTTCTGGCTCTTTCCTGCTCTAAAATGGCTGACTGAAAGGGAAATGTAGCAGGAATTCATAGTTAAGGGTCAATGCATGGACTCAGGGCTGTGACAGAAGAAGGTACTTGGATAAGAAACAGAAGATCCTTGCACTTGGCCACTTAGAAAGCCTCTCGGTGGTAGCCTAGATAGTAATTAATTCACAGATCCAGGTGTTGTGTATGTTGTATATGTTTGGGGAGGGCATGTCAGGACAACTTGAGAGCTGGAGTCTGCAGCCACGTGGCAGGTAAGAGTGCCTTTTAAGAAAAATAAAAATGGACTGTGAGCATTTCACACAAATGTTTGCATTAGAATTAGAGACCAAACAGACATCTGTCTCTTCACATAAATGTATTAACATGCCCTAGATTTAAACACCTCAAGATTAAAATACTTCAGCAATCTATTTTCCAATGTCACCTTTATCCTATCTTCAAAACGGCAAGACCATAATCTGCTTCCCGTGTAATCTGTGTTAAAAATGGGAAATTGTCGGGGTGCCTGGGTGGCACAGCGGTTAAGCGTCGGCCTTCGGCTCAGGGCGTGATCCCGGAGTCCTGGGATCGAGCCCAGCATCGGGCTCCCTGCTCCATTGGGAAGCCTGCTTCTTCCTCTCCCACTCCCCCTGCTTGTGTTCCCTCTCTCGCTGGCTGTCTCTCTCTGCCAAATAAATAAATAAAAATCTTAAAAAAAAGGGGGGGGGGAATTATCTGATTTTTACCACGCAGTTCTCCGTTCGGATTTTTCAACTGCTTTGTACTATTATGGCAAGAACAGTCCAGCGGAACCTTGACCCCCAAGGCTTAAACAAAAGCTGGGACAATAAAAATAGTTCATATGTGTGGACAGTTGATTGACCTCCTTGCAGACTGACTTGGGGTGCGTTCAGAAGTTCCTAAACGCACCCCCAGCCCCACTGAATATAGAGTTCTCGATACTCTCGGGATAGTCAGAAAAACCCATCTTGTGAAATGTCGACATGCCCAAAGGCTCTATGGGCAGAGTCTTCTACTTTTCTAAAATACTGCAAGCGTATGTGCACATTTCCACAGCCTGGTGTTGAACACACTCTAAATTACAGCTGTGGAAGCAGAAACACGTGTGCGGCCTCGTGGAGTTGCGGCAGTATCCTTCCAGCTGTGGGAACCCAAGGGGGCCGTCAGTCACCGCGCTCCGTGGCCCAAGAGGTCACTGCACAGCATCAGGAGACCCCGAAGACAGTAAATTCTCCCTTTTCTCCAGAGGGAAATCACGCTGAATGGGAAGCATCCTGACCCCTCTGAATTTGATGTTTAACGTAAAAAAGGAAAAGGGTGGGGGGTGGGGCTCTGAAAAAGAAATGTTGCAAAACTTTTGAACAAATTTCCTTCGGCTGCTCTCTGCCTAAGCTCAGAAGACGCCAGAAGGGTACAACGGGTCCCTACTGGAACGGTGGCTTACCAAACATAGCAGGCTCACTTCCAGTACTTACATTTAAAAAAAAAAAAAAAGGAGGCGCTCGGGCAGAGCTGACCAGACCCATTAGCATCTCCGGGTCTCCCATTGACAATGCAACAAGGGGGAAAAGCAACAGTTAAAAGAGCGGACTACCTTAAGTAAATGAAAAAGCGCATTTCCATATTTTTAAACAAAGGGGTTCTGCACCATCTGTCCCTGTCTGGGTGCCCCCTGCTCCACACTGAGCGGATTTGCGAGGGATTCAAGTGCACCTTATAGATTAAATAGTCACTCGGCTGCTTAAGCCCAGTTGCCCAGACAATGGCCGCGCAGAGCACCCCTTCCTCCTTCCTTCCTGTCGAGTGTTCTGCCTGACTACACAAACTAAATGCGCGCGGCTCCCCCGTTGCAAGAAGTGGACTTGACCGGAGCTAAAACCAACAAAGGCAGATTCTGGTGGGAGCTGCGGAAGCGCCGGGCACTGAGTCAACAAGCGGGTCTCATTGAAATGCAAATAGCGCGGCCGCGGCCCCGGCGCGCCACCTCCCGCCCCTTAACTTCTCAACCCCCGCGCGGCGCAGGCCTGAATGGGCCCATTGACGCGCGCCGGCGGTGCCCAGCGCTCCGCGCCCGGCTGCCGCGGGGACGCCTGCGGACGCCGAGCCCGCCCGGCCGTCGGGGCGCGCGGGCCGTGCGGGCTCCGGGCGGCCCTGCGCTTTCTGTCATCATCAGCGCGTGGTCCTCCCCGCCGCTCTCCCTCCAGCGCTGGGAAGGCGGACAGAGCCTCAAGCGCAGGTTGCCCTGATTTCTGGCCCGGGAACAGGAAAATTCACTCCGCTGTTGAGTTTTTAAAAAAACAAACAAAAAGAAGTTCCAAAGTTCCCCAGTGGCGGTTAGCCTTTTTTTTCCCCCTAAGTATTTACTCACTTAACCTTAAGTATTTACTCACTTAAATCCTGCTCTCTCTCTTTTATCCAGAAAGAACTAGACTTCAGTATTTTTCAGGTGCTGAATAGTTTAGCTTCGAAGGAAGTTCTCGCTGATGCTCTGTAAACGCTTAAGTAAAAACAAATCCCATTTGGCATTTGGATACTGCCCGCCCTCTCTCCCCACTCCCCTACTCACTGTTTTACTTTGACTAGATAATATTATCAGCTTGTTTATTTTGCGCTTTCCCTAAGGTTTAAAGTTAATGCAAGCACTGTTAAAACTTAAACAGAACTTAAAGGGGGGGCGGTGTTAAAAGTAAGTTTTTACAGAAATACAAAGCTAATTCTTTTTTTTTTTCTTAGCAAACTATGAGCAACTAGCAATAATTTTTTTAAAAGCTAAACGGTATTTAAAGATGACCTGAAAATAATAAGTTGACTTTCTACAGCATATATATTTGGTTGCTGTGTCAGACTCTAAAGAAATGAGTATTGATATACCTATAACAAATATAATGAAGGAAATATTTATTTTTAAATCCTTTAATTTCGTAAGTTTACCAGAGTATAATTATATTTGAACATATAATAGATGTGTAATTCACTTAAATACACAGATTATTTTGCTAAAAAGCAACTAAAGGAAGATTTACATTCTACCATTTTTGATTTTTAAATTATTTGATAAAGCAAAGTAGAATTTCATTTGAAAAGAAAAAAGAAATTTCATAGTTGACAATTTAAAGTTAGAATAGTTTCTGATTTTTGAAGAACAGCTCTCTTCTGTCCTTTTTCTTTTTTGTTTTGGTTTTGGTTTTGGTAATGCCTCCTTACCCACCCGCCCGGCACACACCCAAACATACACCAAACAAACATAGCTTTTGGCCTATTTAATAATCCAATATTGTTGGATTGGATTGACCTGAGCTGCGTACATTTAAACTGAGTTGAGCTGGATCTACAAAACGAGACATTCGGAATTACACGATTGGCCTTAGTGTAATGGCATTTCTCCCGTGGTGTGCATCTGATAGTTTGCTTGCCCAGGGTCCATTTTTCCTTAGTGTAGAAACAGCACCTGATTTTCATCCAGAGGACTACCCTCCCCCACTCAAAGTCCAAGTGGTTCACATCCATGGCTCCAAAGCCACAGCTAGTCCACAGGATGCCTTTGTGCAATGTAGAAGGATACACCCCTTCCTCCAGGCAGATGAAGCCCTGGTCCAGCAAATAGCCAGGTCTGCACTGTCAGCCGGAAGCTGTGTGAAGTTCAGTTCTATTCAGCCTTCCTCTTGCCAACAGCACACTCACACTGGCAAATCAACCTATTCAGCTTCTCAGGCCACAGTGAAGAGCTTCAGCAACAGGTGTGTGAATCAAGTCGAGCTCAGGAAAGTTAGCCAGAGAAACTTAGCTGTAATTATTAGAAAAGAGGCATTAAAAATTTCTGGTGTAGTTGATTAAATGGTAGCATACAGACTTGGAGTTGCACTTGGCTATCACTGCCATCGACAGGGAAATAGTCGGCCAAAAGCAAGAGATAGAACCAGAGTGAGAGATTATTGGCTCATCGTATCCTATGAGCACCTGGATTCAGCCACGTCTGAATCAATCACCTTTTAATTACATGAGCCAATAAATTCCTTCTTTTGAATAAACCAGTTAAATGATTTTCTGTCATTTGCAATCCCAAAGAATCTTGACCAACATGATTGCCACAGTGGGAAGACGTAAATCTTACAGTAGCTATTAGGCAAGCGAATTTATTTTGGGTTTTGATATCAGTGCAGTTCATAATTCTTTCACAACAGGTGAATCATTATAAATCAACTTTAGGAACAGCCATTCCACTTCCCCTGCCTTTTCTTCTTCAGTAAATAATACTTTAAAACAAAAGACATGAATGGATCTTTATTTTCTTTGGAGGTTTTGAAAACATTTCTGTTGTCAATGCCCATTGTTTAGTACAGTTAGAGTACTAAATGGGGGGGTTAGGTAGGAAGGTTGGAAACTACCCAGGGGACTAATCCTCTTAACCTATTTAATTTTGATTATTGGAAGATATATGACACATTGAAATCAGCTTTAAAAAATCCTTTCACACCTATTGAGAACCTTAATAAATTTGTAACTACATCAATAAAAGAACAGATAACATAGGTTGCAAGAACTTACAAAATGATAATCACTAGATAACAAACAATCAAACTTCACTTAGATAAAGTTATACCAAACTAAGCACATTTCTCATTTGATAACCAGTGGGATGATTTGCTCTTTGTTCCCAGAAATATTCATGTGGATGAAATAAGCTGAATCATTTGTCAGGGATGTAGTAGAAAGAATTCTGCCTTGCAGTGAGAAGTTAGACTGGTTTTAAGTTCCTTTTAATTTTCACTTCCTGATTTTTATGATTAGAACTTTTTAGTTGTAACAGATACGAACTTGTCCCCAAATTAATTACTATCTTATCAATTTAGGATGTTATCCCACCCCACACTTATCATTCACTCACGATTATCATTACCTTACTTTGAATTGTGCTCATTTGAACCTGAAAAACGTAAATATTGTTTTCAGAAAAGTATAACCACCTGAATTGTTTCCAGTCTTAGCCCAGAGCTAAGTTCCTGTTGCTGTTTTTTATTTAAAAATCTAAGAACAGAGGATTTAGATATGAATGAAAGTTAAGAGAAACTGCAATTCATTTTTTCTCATTCCTGTTCTTTGTTATTCTTGGCTCTACCATTGTCATACCTTAGAAGATTGAGGGGGGGGGAATGCCATTAGTTCTTTGTTTTGTAAATATTGACTTCTTTTCCTTCCTTGCTGTAATGTTTAACACATCTGCTTTCTATTTTTATATTATAATTCTAGTACATTGTGGATAGCTCCACTCTTCCTGCAAAATTCCTTATTTTTAAGAAGAAATGACCCACAGCTAATTCGCCCTCCTTGACTCCTACCTGACCTGTCTATGCTAACTGCTAAGTTTAATCAAATGGAGGAACGGGTCAGAGGTTTGACAGTTCCTTTAACAAGTGTGAATGATAACTAAGTTGAGTACCTCAGAATTTATGTAATCTCCCTGTAGCTTGACTTCCTGTACGATAGAAGCCAAAAGCAGAGCTACACACTTCCCAGACTCCCTTGCAGCTTAGGAGTCCTAATAAGATCAAGCTTCTGCCGAGCAGGTATCATTACTCAAAACTAAAAGATGGAAGTAAACCACATGAGCAGTGGGCATATAAAGGAAGATTAGATCTCCTGGAAAGCAGAAACATCCACTTCTTCCAGGGCAGCTGGGGTAAAATTTCTAAAGTCCAGTTCTATTGTTATAGGTTCCAAATGACAAGGTGATACCAGGACTGTTTTCTTCAAAACATTCTTATGTAAGACTTAACGTATTTCTCAAGGCTGCTGTGTTCCTAGCTGTGTAGCAATCACTCAAGCCTGGTTCTCTGGCTCTCCTAAAGATTCTTTAAACTACACAGTATCTGCTTAAACTGATTAGAGTGAATGCTGATGGATAAATTAATTGATAACAGATGTGACTTTCCAGGTAAGGAAAATAGAAATCTGAGACTGGTTGTCTGTCTTGGTTGGACTTGAAGGCACTGAGGATCTTACCGTGAGCAGGGGAAGGGACACAGTGGTGAACATTGCCTAAACCTTTATGTGCAGTCACCAGAAGTGCTGGTATGCTAATTGAAGGCCAGCTCTTAGATGGCCAAGTGTCACTATTATACAACAGAATGAGGGACATCAGAAATATGAAGTCTGTGTGGTGGACTGACTAGTTCTAATTATACTGGAGTCCTTAAAGGAAGAAAAGGATAACATCAAGATTTTAAGTTTCTGGTTGAAGACATGGTTAGAGACCAAGGAGTTAATATAATTGCCATGAAGACTTTTTATCTCTTGTCCGCCATGTTTTTTGTCTGACATAGCCGACAATGAGATGTAGAATCTGATCCTGCAAGTCTCCGAGTGATGACTCAGGGGGATTTACAGTCACACGAGGTCCCATATGAAAGTTTGCATGGCTATGTGCTCTGCCACCTCCACCCATGACTGGAATGGGGATATTTGGGAGGATTGAATGACAGTGGGTATCTGAACTGCCAAGTCCCACTGACCTACCCCAGCATAATCAGCCCCTCCTCTTCCATATGTTGAGATTATAACTATCTTTCTTTTAAGAGTCTTTAATAATCTCACTTCAGGTAACTAGCTTGCAGGGGATGCTGGTTCTCCTTATCTTCCCCCCTTACCACAATTCATTGCTTCCAGACTTCTATTACTTCTATCACAGTCATAGTTAGCATTTGCTAGTTTATGAAGCCTCAAAAGGCTGAACATAGAAGTACCACATATGATCCAGCAATTCCACTCCTAAGTATACACTCGAAAGAACTGAATGTATAGAGGAACTCGGATACTTTGCAACAATGCTCATGGCAGTATATCACAATAGCCAAAAGGTGAAAACAAATCAAATGTCTATCAACACATGAATGAATAAATAAAATGGGTACATACATACAATGAAATATTAGCTGTAAAAAGGCACAAGAATCTGATACTTGCTACAATACAGATGAACTTTGAAAATATTATGCTTAGCGAAATAAGCTAGACACCAAAGGAGAAATGTATGTAATTCCTCTTATATGAAGAATCAAAAATATGCAAATTCAAAAAGACAGAAAGTAGACTAGAGATCACTAAGGGCAAGTGTTAGAGGGTGGAATGGGGAGTTATTGCTTAATGTGTATAGAGTTTCTGTTTGGGATGACGAAAGAGTTATGGAAATAAACAGTGGTGATGGTTACGCAACACTGTGAATATATGTAATGCCACTGAATTACACACTTACGGATGGCTAAAATGGTAACTTTTAGGTTATGTATAGTTTGCCACAATTAAAAAGAAAGGAACACCCCCAAAAGACTACAGCAATCTCATATAAACAAGATCATCAAGAACTCAGATGTTTCAGGCATGAAAATTATGGTTGCATCACCAGAAAAAGAACCTCAACCAGACGAGGTGCTGGATGCAAGCTTAGCAAAACCAGAATGGGTAGTAGAGGAAAGAACTTACAAATGTCTACAATAAACTTGTGACGAGAAGTAAAAAAACAAGGATGGATTTACCTTATTTTCTTTCTTGTTTTTTTTTAATCCACCTCCCTTTCTCCATTATCTTAAATAAGGTGCATTATTGGTGTTAATTTCATAATTTAGTCCCTAGGATACAGGTTAAGAAAATGGGATTATGACTGAATTAAAGTAGAAATGAATATCGCTCAGAGTAGATGCTGTGACTGACTTTCTTGCTCTGCCATTTGGAGGAGAGGGGGAGAGTGCATTTGTAGAAGGAATCATGGCATTATGTCAGCCAGGAGTATGTTGTTCTTGCTATTATAGTTTGGATATTTATGTGAGTGAGAATAAATGGATTTTGAAGAGTGGAGAGAGTATGGCAGATATCGTAAGTTGTCTCACCCAAGTTACACCCATCCAAACCCCACTCTAGCCTAACGTCCTATACGACAGAGACTGGAGAGCTAAATACTAAATTTCCAGGAGTCCCTTTAACTATAGTTCCACACGCAGTTACACCAACCTGAGATCTTGACGTAGAAGTGAGCAGTATGAGGTGGTGACCATACACACAGAGATCAGATCTTCTGGCCAGGGCAGTGGCCTGTCTAGTTCTTCTGGGCAGCTACCAACATCTACTTCTGTTTCAGGCTTCCCCCCAGGAAGCAGACTCTGAAATGGAGGTTAGCATGCAGAGAGTTGGTTAGAGAGTGCCCTCAAGATCAAGATCTGAGGAGTAAGGGAAGGAAGCAGGATTGGGCAGAGGGCAAAGTTGCCATTCAATGTCATCAAAGGCCTCAGCGGACCCTCCGGGGAGGCTTTGAAACTGGGATGGCCCTTCAGAATTGTCCTGAGTTGAGGCAAGGGTACCAAGCATCTTCACTCCGGCCAAGAGCTCTCTTCAGTCAAGGGCAGGTCCCAGACAGCACATCCGGGGACAGCACATCTGGCAGCACTTAGAGCAAGTGGAAGAGCAAGTCCTCAGTCTGTGTGTACTAGCGTATATCGCTTACATTGGCCATATCCACAGACTTCACATAAGTTCTCGGAGTAGCTCCAGGACTGTGATGGCCTCTTTCCCTGGTACTAAGTTGTAAGAGGAAGGCTAGAGGGACAAACTAAAGTCCCCATCACTGCAACTGGTCTCACTGCATGGCTCTTCTACTACATATTCTAGATCTCTCTAACCTTTAACTTACTCTTCTGGTTAAAAGAAAGTATTTGGTGAGATGACTGAGACCCTCATCCCTGAGAGACAGGGCTCTCTAGTCACAGTATCCTTCTCGGGCCATGGCTGATAGAAATTCGACAAAGAGGAACTGGACAAGGAGTGCCAAGAGACGCACAAGTGGAACACCTGGATGCCAAACACAGTCTTCCCTGCCCCCATTGTATAAGCTGAACCCTTTCCTGAAGACCATGGTTAATTACCCCTGCCAGTTTAGCCACTCTTCTTTGAGTCTACAAAGTAGCTGGGGCTCAGGGCAGCCATAACTGGAACGTTCAATGGGACTTTTGCTCTTCCCCTCAAAAAGCATTCTCCCTTTAGAAACAAGGACCTCTAAACCAGTGAGCCTAGAATTACAGGGGTGAGAGGCATAAATTTCAGAGTGGGTCACTTAAAGTAATGGTTACACAGCAACTCCTATTTTTATCCCTTGGTTCTTGAACCCATGCAATTCTTACCTACTGGGGACATAGCACCATATAATGGTCGTTGATCAGAGTGCATACCACAGTCTAGAAAATGGTGCCCCATTCTTATGGTCTCACCATCTTTGAGATGATGCCTCAGCTGTGCCTTCAACGGACATTTCACTGCTCAATCAGGCCAGCAGTTTCAGGGCAGTGGATTGATAGGACTAGCAGATCTTGTGGTCACGTGGTCATACAATGGCAGTAGCTAATCAGTCCCAGTGAGTGGGACCCAAGCTTTTGGGCCCATACATGGCTTCCATCTAGTCTACCATGGCTACTACTTTGTTCATGGGACTATTGGGCCAGCACTGAAGTGGCTCATGTCCAAGGTTGGCAAACATCAACTGGCTGGATCAATTCTGACTGCTTGGTTGTTGTCTCCCTGCATGGTGGATGCTCTCAGGTGGGTATGAACATGCATGCGAAGATCTTCACACTCAATCCTCATTCATATGCCTTTACTACAGACCTGTTAGTTCCCAATCTTTCAATTTTTCTTCTTCCAAACTTCTGACCAAGCTGTTTCTCAGTAACCCTGAGTCCATATATGTTCTTATTTAAGCCACTTTTATTTCTCACCAGAGTGGATGTCTAGGTAATCACCCAAAGCTCTGCTCATCAGGAGAATTTCCTTTCACCACTTTGTTGAAGGCCACTCTAGAACAGGGCTGGGATCAGTGGTGTGCCAGTTGTTTTACAACCAACCCTCCAGGGACAAAAAGACCAAAATTCTATGGAAGACTATCCAGAATTTAACACAGAGAAAGAGAGAGATTTAAAAATACAGAAGACTGTTTTAAAAAACATAGAATATGAAATGAGAAAACCCATCACAGGATTTTCAGAAATATAGAAAAGAATGAGGGAGAAGTAAAATTTGAAAACCTAGTGGCTAAAGTTTTTTCACAATGGATGAATGATATGAATTCTCACATTCAGAAAGCATGGTGAGTGCTGAACAGACTAAATATATATAAATACACATCTAGATACAGGGGAGGTCATAAAAGCAAGCAAAGATTAAAAATCAAATAGGCGAATAATAGATTTATATCAGACTTCTTAACAGAAGGCATGAGCTGACAATTGAATATAATTTCAACATGCTGAGAGAAAATACCAGATAAATCAGGAATCTATTGTCAAACAAATTTTTATTCAATAGTAAGAATGAAATAGACATCTCCACACACACAAAGAATCAAAGTCTTCAGATTCTATTATCAGATTCTCATTGAGAAACTTCTAAAATATGTACTTCAGGAAGAAGAGCTCGAATCAGAAGGAAGAAATAAGATACAAGAGACAGTTTTATGCCAAGAAATGGTAAATGTGTGAAAATCTTAAAAATAATTTTCAGTATAAGAGTAAAAATCAAGATGGAACTAAAATGCTACATGACAATAACTTTTAAAGTAAAAGTAGATTTGTCAAGGATTTTATACACATGTACACACACATACATATATATGCATACACACGTACACATGCAAGTATATATATGTATGTATGTATGTATTTATATAGACGACATAACTTCCAAACTGGAATTGGTAGAGAACTGGGGGAAAACTTCAGTCAACTAAAAAAGGCAGGAAAGGAAATGGAGGGAGGAAAGGAAGAAAAGGGGGAAAACTACATGGTAAAAGAAGGCAACAAACAATATATAGAAATTAAAGCAGATATACCAACAAGCACATTGAATGTACATAGATTACCTTGCCTGGTAAAAGACTGAGATTATCAGATTAGACGGAAAGACAAAATCCAATTCTGATTCCAACAGACATACATATATGTCCTGATTCAAAAGACATACATATAATTTAAAGACATGAACATTTAAATTAATGTAAGGGAAAAGATATATCAAGTAAATATGAACCCAAAAAAGGTTGTCATAGCTAGATTAATTACAAACAAAATCGGCCTTAAGACAAAGGGAATTTTTAGAGATAGATTCTATACAATGATCAAATGAATAATTTGCCTACTTGTATTTTAAACTTGTATGTACTTAATAAAATAGCTATAAAATGTGTAAAGCAAAAATTCACCATATTACAAAGACAAATTTGACAAAACCATCCCATATTCATACCTCTCTGAAGCTGGTCAATCAAGCATACAGAAATCAATAAGGATGGGAACAGGGATTACTGCAGATGGACTGGAGAGATCTTCTTAAGGTGAAATGTTCTAAAATTACTGTAGTGATGTTGCACGATTTACAAATTTACTAAAAATCATTACATTATGTAATTTTAAATGGGTGAGTTTTATGGTTTATAAGTTATACCTCACTAAAGCTGTTAAAAACAAATCTATAGGGATATAGAAAATTTTGTGAACTTATCTAGCAGACCACATCTGCCAATTAAGATACAAAAATTCTGCTCAAGCACAAATGGAATATTTAGAAAGTTTCACTTCACATACAACCACAAAGTAAGTCTCAGCTGGTAAGTAAAATCTGACATCTGGTAGATCATATTTCTTGAATATAATTAATTAAAATTAGAAGATTAAATAAGTGATTTTTAAAATTCATGTCTGAAATACTTTTAAATCATGGACTTAAGAAGAAATCACAATACAAATTCGAAAATACTTAGAACTGAAAGAAATAAAAGTACTGTCATTTATGTCAAAGATGCAAGATAAGCTAAGGTAGATACTGATTTTTTAAAGATTTCTTTATCATTTTAGAGAGAGAGAGAAGAGTGTGCACACACATAAATGGGGTCAGGGCAGAGGGAGAGAGAGAATCCTCAGGCAGGCTCCCCACTGAGCCTGAGCCCCACGCAGGCTCAATCCAGGACCCCGAGATCATGACCCAAGCTGAAATCAAAAGTCAGTCACCCAACCAGCTAAGCCACCCAGACATCCCAAGGTAGGTATTTAAAAGGACATGTAAGTCTCAACTGTTGATACCAGGAATACATAAAAAGGGCTCATTGCACACCGTAGAGGTCTTCTAATCTTAAGAAAAGAATATGAATAGCTAAATTTGAAAATTTAGACACAAGTTAAACTTTTGTCAAAGGGCTAGAAATGTGGGGGAGAGCATGTAAATATTCAGAGGGTCTTAAATGTTTCTGCCACATCTAGAAAGGAAATAATAAATTACTGTGGTTCGCAGATGATATGGCTGTGTAGAAAATTTAAGAGAATTTATACACTATTAAATTGATATAGATTATACTATTAGAACTAATATGTTGGCAAATTTACTAACAACAATATGCAAAAACCAATTTCATTGACGTACACCAATAATAAATGGTAAAGAAATGTAATTTTCACACAATTAAAGACACTTTGTAATAAACGTCACAAAAGTTGAGCAGGATCTGCGTAAGAAAATTTTAAAACGTCCTTGAAAGACATAAAGTAAGACCTGACTTAAAAATAGACCTATATCTATACACCTATAAAATAAATATAAAATTATGTATATAAAACATACTCATAGATGGGAGTACCCACCATCAGAAACACATTCATTTCCCCCAGATTAATCTCTAAATTCCATGCAATTCAAATTAGAAATCACAATGGATTCTTCTTCTGTTCTTTCTTTTCTTCTCCATGTCCATATGTATAACTTGTTAAGGTGATTCTAAAATTCATACGGAAGAGGAAAGATCCAGGAGAAACATTTTTTGAGTCAAAGAACAAGAAACATCAAGATCACAACTGAGTGCAGAGTACCGACAACACAGCAGAATACCTGCGGCCGCTTAAATTAATTGAGTACCATTTGTATCACATCACGGACGTATATCTACCTATAAAGAGAAAAAACGAAAATATGCTAACCAAGACATTTGCATCTGGATCTCTCTGCCAGTTACGTCTTAACCTAGATTAATAAACTGACATTGGGTTTATACATCAGTCTCTACGAGCTTGACATACGAATCCACTCCTATGAAAGGACTCATTTTCCACACAGTGCGAAAGTCAAGTTTCTGATCTTCCGAGTTCAGGTAATTACAAGCTCATGAACGGAAATGCCATGTTCTGAGGCCACTTGATAGAGAACCGTCTGACCTCTCCGGGTAGCAGCTCTTCTATGTTAGCACGCTCCCTTCCATTCCAAACGAGCTCCCTCTGCGCCACTTTCATGTTTATTCACTGTCCTTCGGATTTGAAATTCAGCTTCTCATATTAACCTTTATAACGGTAGATTATTTCTTCATCCCGCATATCACTCTCCAGTCAAAATGGCTTTCAATGTGCTAGCCGCCGCTCTAAAGTGGAAGCAGGGGCACCTGGGGGGCTCAGTCGGGTAAGTGTCTGCCTTCGCCTCAGGTCATGATCTCGGGGTCCTGGGATCGAGCCCCATGGTGGGTTCCTTGCTCAGTGGAGAGCCTGCTTCTCCCTCTCCTTCTGCCTGCTATTCCCCCTGCTTGTGCTCTTTCTGTGTCAAGTAAATAAATAAAATCTTAAAAAAAATAATAAAGTGGAAGGAGGGGTAGCTACACACATTTCACAGAAAAGAAATCTACTAGGTAACTAAGTGATCATTGCCACTCCAGGGTATGATGTAGATTTTGTGATAGCATATGACACTGTGCTTTGCCCAGAGTGGCACCCAATAAATATTTTGACTAACAGGTTGTCACAGCAAATAAAATAAGCCAACGTAGCAGTCCATAATTTTTGGATATTAAAATTTCCCATGTAACTCCCATCATATGCCTCGTAGAGACAAGTTAAGTCAAGCCAAATTGATAGGTTAAATGGTCCCACGTGGATAAATGAGATAGGGAGCACGGGATGCGAGGGCCTACTCAAATAACACGCTCTGGGGTCTAAGCTGATCTTTTTCAGAAGAATTATCAGCACAATCTTAACATGACACTGAGAAGTAATTAAATGTACTTTGGTCTGAAGTGGGGATGTGGGAGAGGGAATAAGTTCTTGTTTTCTTTCACAGTCAAAAAATCAAAGAAAACTATGGTTTCATGCTCCAGGACGTTACCTGGGGGTGGGGGGTGCTCTTGTGGCTCTCCCAAAATATCTCTCTCTTCGTGCTGCTGCCAGACTTTCTTCCTTAAGGACACTACATAAATCACTACTGGAGAAATAATTTACAGCCACAGAGGAGGAAAGGGTGGGGAGGTGGGGGGAGAACACTCTTTTGTAGATTACAATGAGAGGTCCTGAATTTTCAGCAGACTCTATGAAGACGGAAGCAGGAGGCAGCTGGATAGGAATATGAAACATATTGTGCCCAAACAGACTTCCCATCTTCATGCTGTGGCTGGGATCCATCTGTTTATCATTGGATGCAGCACAGGCTGGGGCAAAATGTGCCATTAATAGTTCGGGGAAGTTGGGAAGCAGAAGGGGAAATGGTAAGCCACAGAAAGGTCCGCAGAATTGGCTGCCTTCTGACTAGCCACATTTCACAATGTGTTTACAGACAGCAGCAAAATTTGCAACCTCTTCTTCCCAATCAGTCCCGGGTACAAGATTGCTTCTTACCAGGGAGAACCAATCACCCACAGAAGAGATGATTCGGGATATGCTTCTGTGGAGAGACAGCCAAAAAGATGAAGAACTTAACTCTTGGCCTGTTTCTTCTTCCAGCTTATCTCAGCTTGATGAAAGACAAGAGAAGAGATGAGGTTTACAGTCTCATTTACATTTATGAGCAGCAGGTACGAAGAAATGATTGACATAATTCATTATATGTTCTGCTTTACAGGAAGATGTGGGCTTTCGACAGTATCCCCAAAAGGTAACCTTGAGCAAACCTACATTAAGCTATTTGTAAGTTTCACAGCATGGATCATTCTCATGAACAGTAAACCATTACTCCACTAACGCGTCAATCACTGCATTTGATATAGACGTTTAATCTGTGAAGAATTCAAACTAAGACATTTATGCTCCTGAGATTGTGATGGGCTTTGATTTTTCACTTGCATCGCTTTTGAAAAGCATCATGCTGCTCAGAGAAAAATTCTCCAAGAAGAAAACTTTTAAGTGGAGATCACAAGGTGTAATGCAACTCTAGTCTTCAGTATCAATTGACATGTTGTATCTTCTGATAGTTTCTGTTACCTTTGACCCTGCCCCCTGCATGCAGTGGGACTGGAAGAATCCACCCCCCTTCAGAGGAGGATCGTTTTATCAGAACTCGGAGAACCAGAGCCGTCAAGGTTTAGATGCCAGGTATCCAACCAAAGAACCGGAGGAGTATATGACCAATCCCGACCGTGGAGGTTTGTCTACATAAGTATGTGAACCACACGCAAAACGGAAACACTTCATCCCGCCGATCCACCTGGAGCCCCGACTCTCATGGAATTCTGAACCGTGGTCCACATTTGTCCAACCAGTATGTATTTGGTGCCTACTCTACTGCACAAGACTTGTAAGGAATAAAATTACAAGTAGGCTACCTTACCTGTCCTCCAAGAGCTCAAAATCTCACAGAGTAAGAAATACATCCAGAGAAGTCTAATTCAAGGCTCTGTGTGAAGGTGCAAGTGCAGAGGCACCACTCCCTCTAAAACGCCCCTCCCCGACAGCACCTGAGTCCTTCATATCACCAAAAACTATCATTATTTCTTGTGGGGTTTACTTGTACGTGAATGGTCTGCCCGACTCTAGCAGGTATTAGACTATCTCAATACAATAGCTTCCCTAGCACACAGCAATAGCCCGGCTATTCAAAGCATATTTTGTTGAAGGAAGGAAGGGAGGGAGAGGGAGGGAGGGAGGGAGGGAGGGAGGGAGGGAGGGAGGGAGGAAGGAAGGAAGGAAGGAAGGAAGGAAGGAAGGAAGGAAGGAAGGAACTCATGCCAAGGTCTATTTTTGTTCAGTGATTATATCAAATTTTATTTTTCAAGAAATTAGAGAAGTAGGCCTTGTGTGCTAGAATGGCTATTGCCAAGCTGGCACCACCACCAACCCCTTCCAAGCCTGACAACTGCCCTGGAATCCCCATGCAGTTGACAGCAGAGGACTTAGGATGGGTGTGGAAAGCGAAGCTAATTCTTTGATTCTCTGGAGGCATTTGCACACGTACACACAGACCTGTTTTTGAGATCCATCCAATAGGCTGATATAGTTAGTGAGAGTTTCTCAGAGATTCTCCGGACGTACAGCAGCTTGCAAACAAGCTTTCGTAAACGACTCCGTGTGCTGCAGGCCGTGGGCTTCGGTGTCACCGCTTCTGACCTTAGGGGCAGCACTGGTGAACCTCTCCTCCCTCCTTCCAGCTCTTCCAAAAGTTGTACAAGGTCCTAATCATCCATTAAACTCTTTATATCTGAAACCCAAAGAATGGGTTCTATTTTCTCGCCCAAACCTGACTTGTCCATTCAGGAGTTAACCCTGCCCTCACATATGACCACACCCACGTGAACAGTGTCTGTATCTGGATCATTCCATCTCAGTAATTTCAAATTAATTTTCTTTTTGTACAAAAAGAAACCAGTACACATAGAGAAAAGACTTTATTTTCACATAAGACAAATGATTTTTAGTCAATTATTCTTTAAGACACCAACCTAGGTCTGCTTATAGAGTAAACGTTCAATACTTCTGAATAATCATTTTAATTTCATGATGATAGTTTTGTTGGGTATCTCTAATAATTTAAAATGAATCCGTAACCTCTCAGCAGGTATGTTTTCATTCCCATTTGTAGGTGGAAAAGCTGAAACATATAAGAGCCAATAGTAGCTCTGATAGAACACATTTCTTACTTTGGAATAACATTAAAAACCCAGTATCATTTGAAATAGAAAGCTTCAAAAATAGTGGTAATTTTTTGATAGCCAGCCTAACGAATGCTGTAAGAGGTCACACCTTGAAACTTAACTTTAAACTCAAGAATATGAGCCACACATATTCAATTGATTAATTTTAACTCTTGGGAACACTTCATTGTATTTTCCTAAAGATTTTCCCTCAGATTTTCCACTTCCAGCATTTCCCAGGGCAGGTTGGTCCCAATGCCCACCAAATCCACTAAGGTTGCTCACAGAGAGGACCAAGGGTGCAGCAATGGCAACAGTGAAAACAACAACAACCACAACAACAGATCTCCCCAGGTTGAGAGGCCTCCATGGATTTATGGGACAGGCTTCTGCAGTCAGTGTTGAGAATGACAGGACGTTATAAACACAGGGCAGTACGACACTGAGAGAGCCCGGGGTTCGCATCGGCCTCTTCCCTTTGGGAGCGGCTGTACTGAGCACAGACGGCTCCTGTCGTCCTCACTGCTGCCTCGGGCTGCCCTGCCGGCTCACCGATCGTGGTTTCCCAGTCCGTGGTTCCGAGCACCCCCCGCTGAGCGTCCCTGTGACAGGCAAATCCCCACCACCGCTGCGTCAGCCGCGAGCGCATTGTCTTTCTCCGTCTTCATTATCTTAAAGCAAAGCCCACCCCGACCAACAGGAACTACGGAGAAGGCAAAGGGAGCTTGCATTTCATGAGAGCCGTAGGCTGATGTTCCCGCGCGTGCCAAAGGCTAAAGAGCTTCCAAGAGGCGCATCGAGTGACCTGGCTCTGAGTGAGAAGCCTCGGGTGCCATGAGTCTCAGATCCCTCTTCTGCAGTAACTCGCGCCAGCTCGCACGGCAGCCGGCAGGATTCGCTGCAACGACGTGCACGAGGCACTACGGTGGGTGCCCCGCACATGGCAGAAACAACCACAATAGTAGAAACTAGCACCGATTGAACAAAAATGCTTTTAGGGTGGAAAGCCTTGCTGTGTCCCTTACTAGCTGCGTGACTTGGACCAAAGTCACCCCTGAGCCTGATGGCTTCACCTGGCAGATGAATCTAGTAACACCTGTGCTCGCATGGGCTGCCGCGGAAGGCGAACAGGAACGCCGACGGGAAGGAGAACTGTACCTTGTAAACCTTTAAACAAAAGAGAGTCTGTGTAAATCACTCCCTCACCCACCAAACTTGCCTTGGTGAATTGGCAATCTTCAGAGGCCACAGAAGTACTCGGCAGCACTGGGGCAGAATAATGATGATCAGAGAACTTGTACTCAATCATAACACCTTAAACCAATTTGTATTGAAAACCTCTAAGTAAAAATGCATCAAAGCATAACCTATCAGCATTTCTGTAAAAAAAAAAAAAGGTCAGGAAACAAAAGCTATAACAAATATAAGAAGTTCCACATGCTTTATTGAACTCCTTTACTGGAGGCAGGAAGTAGGTGAATACAAATTCTCCAGATTCCTGAGCAGCAGTGTCCCCAGCTATGCACACATCATAATATCCCCCCAAACTCCATCAGCTGAACTCCTACTTTGCAATTCTAGATTCACATAGCATTCTCTATGCTTTCAAAACTACATACGTTTTACACACACGCACATCCAGTTTAAGAACACATTGTAGAAATTGTTCAACCGAAAGCTGTTGCTTCTTTTTTTCAACAGCCAAGTAGAATTACAAGAGGAAGAAGGAATGTCATTATGAAATCCCTGTGTATGGGAGGGCCAGAGAAGGACCGAGGGCAAACAGTAAGCTGTGCTATCAGGAGGAATTTAAACAGGTAGTCAGGTTTCTGCGTGTGGAAAGGAAAGAAGTTTCAATTGGACTACATTCAACAGGACATGAGCCCGGAAGGACTACTTTAGTCTTATGATATAAAAAGAAGTTATATAAGTTGAACAAATGCTCCTCTCTTTCAGGAATGTCTTACACAAGTTGCACAAACTGTCAGAAGCCTTGGGGAAATAGCTGGTGGCAAAAATGTTTGTCCAGTGCTCAGCTGATAGGCATGCGTTGCACAACGCTCCCTGGTATTTATTACCCTCGCCCTGCCCCCTGCACACACACACAAGCACACAGCAGTGACTCCACATCAAAGTGGAGTCCTCACTACCCTTTTGCCCTTCTGAGTTCCTGCCAGCAGATCGGGTCTGTTTCAGGGAGGTGCGCCTCCGAGAGCGTCTTCCTCGCTCCCCCCTGTGCCATACCTGTTCTGGACACACACGGAGGCCTCCATCTCCACGACTGTCTATCTAATAACAGACACATTGCTCAAAGCCACACTAGGAAAAGCATTATAGATTGTACCTCGGCAAGTCTTCTCATCAGCAGAAAGATGGCTTCGGTGACCTAATTATTCCTACCCTTAATTCTATGATCTTTTAGAATTTTTCAAGGGAAAAAATTCCAGTTGGGCTGAAGAGATGGAAGGAGTGAGAGGAAAAAGAGGAAAAATCTTTTCAAATCACTTGACCTTGTGTAATTGGTATCCCCACCCTAAGACTTGGCTCTTCATTTACAGAACATTACTATGGCTTATGCTTCAAGTGAAGTTCTGAATTTTCCTTTCCAACTTGTGTCAGTGTGATAAGGCAAACATACTCGGATTTTTCATGTTATAAAAGTAAAAAAGTGCCACTTTTCCTTCCCAAGTGTTGTCCAGGGTCTATTTGTCCACGTGTTACTTAAAGATTGGGTTAATTAGAGTAATGGAGCAGATGTCTCCACCACAGGACAGTCATGGAGGGCTTCCTGACCTACTTCTTACCTCCTCCTTTAGGCTGCTGTTTCTGTCTTGTGTGTCGGAGGGAAACGGACCCCATATCGAGAATCACCACCGTGCTGACCTTACCGAGCGCTTGCTCTGGACATGGGAGGTTTCCCGGCAACCCGCGAAGGCCCGTGCTGTAGCTCGGCCTGCACTTCCTTCCTGAGCACGTCCCACAGCTGGGGGGTGACACACGGGCCTCCCCCACACTGTTCTCTCCTCGGCTGGCATCTGTGGCCATTGTTCACAGGGACTTCCGCCACCACTTCTTGACGTCACAGGATGTGGTGCCTCTGCTCTGGAAGCAAAGGCTCCACTGCCACAAGGTTTCTGTGCTTTTCTATTTTTGTAAGTCAACACAGATGTGCCTTTGGGAGTTGTTTTTCGGGGAATTTGTACCTCCTTTCTTTTCCTGGGTTGTCATTCCTTTTCCAGTCACATCTAGTGCAGCTTGATGACTGGATTTTTGAACTAGCGGCTAACTGTGCCCCAGCACAGCACTTCGTACGACTTCGTAGGGGTAGGGAGTGTGTGTGTGTGTGTGTGTGTGTGTGTGTGTGTGTGTTCTCCAGATGAAGCTACGACAGAGGCCTGCTATAATATAAAAGCATGGGCTTTGGAAACAAGCAGACCTGGGTTAGAATCCCAGCTTGATCACTAGCTCCTCTGGACCCTTCGAAAGATTACTTAATTTCCGTAAGCTTCGGTTTCCTTTTTGGTAAAATTGGAATAATGATAATACCTACCTCAAATAGATGTGGTAAAAATTAAATACAATTTTGCGTACTATAGTGATCAGCCCTTGAGAAATACTAGCTATTGTTATTGCTGTTTTTTCAAACTTTCCCTGTGCGAACATTGTTGCTGTCATTCATTTAACAGTATTCTGTAATATGATCTAGCCATTCCATACTTAAGTGGATTCCCCTGGGAAACTTGCACTTCTTTGTACAAAGAGACCTTTAAAGGAATGTCTTTGAAGCATTATCTACACCATTTGTTAGGGGATGACTTGTGTCCCCCCAAATTCATATATTGAAGTCCTAACTCCCAGTACCTCGGAATGTATTTGGATATAGGGTCTTTAAGGACATAATTAAGTTAAAATGAGGTTATTAGTGTGGTCCCTCATCCTCTATCACTAGTGTCCTTATAAGAAAAGGAGATTAGGAACCAGATGCACGGAAGACACAGGAGGAGAAGACCGCCATCCATAAGCCCAGGAGAAGCCTCAGAAGAAACCAGCCCCACCAACACCTTCATCTTGGACTTCTAGCCTCTACAACTCTGAGAAAATGAATTTCTATTTTTTAAGCCACCTAGTCTGCAGTACTTTGTTTGGCAATCTTAACAAACTAATACAGTTGTCATTTTTATTAGTAATCTGGTGTGCATTGATTGGATTAATCACAATCCTTGGTCCGTGACACGTTGTCATCACTGGACTGTGAATGTTAGGCTTGTGTTTATTTATTTATTTATTTATTTATTTGTTTGTTTGTTTGTTTGTTTTAATAATGAAATAAACATCTGTTGAACCCATCTCCCAAAACAAAAATAAAACTAGAAAAACTCACCTCTAATCACACATTCACCAACCTTACCCTTGTCTCCTAAATGTCCATCAATTTGAAAGTAAGTAAATAAATTACAAGATGCTCCTAATAGTGGAATACTATACATCAGTGAAAGCGAATGACTTAAAGCTATGATTATTAATATGCATAAATCTCAAACACATATTACCCCTGGGCAAAGAGGGAAGGTAGTGATAGGATTGGGGTGGAAACAGAAAGGGTTTCAATTGTATTTGCAATGCTTTATTTCTTAAGCAGAATGCCAGAATCCAAATACTATATTATCTATGTTTTTTATATGCCTATTTCATAAAAACAAGTTTTATAAAATAATTTTAAGTTAGCATCTTTAGTGTCCCCCTCAGTTATTAAAGATAGGGAAGCAGGAGGCGCTATGGCCTGGGAGGGATCGTATTATTCACTGTCACCCCCACCACCATGTCCCCTTCTGAACAACTAGGAAGATTCTATAGTTCTGGGATGCCCCTGACCTTGAACCTCACCAAAACCTTCCTCATGTGTGCACAGCCAGGCTGTTGTAGCAGTCATGTTTCAAAGCCTTCTAGTTGGTCAGCAGTGTACCATTTGCCATGGACGGTGACTCTAGGTAACTATATGGACCTCAGGGTTCTACGTCACCACTATGACAGGCGTATGGCAAAGTAAATAAGGTGGAAACTCTCATTGCTGTAAGTAAACCAAGTCGACAAAAAAAATTCTGCCTAATTGAAAGCTTTAATGATACACTAAAAATGCTAATTTCAGCATTTCAGATCAAGCTAAGAAAGAACCAATTGAGCTTTTATTCTTTCAAAAAATAAAAAACTGCCTCGTATAGCAGTAAGAGCTCAGACATACCTGAGGTTGAATCCAGTCTGATGTAGACACACTGCTTGACTTTGACAAATTACCTAATCTGTGTAACTCTTGATGTCCTTTTCTTAACATAGGAACAATGATCACTACTCGGCAGGAGTTTTGTCGAACTGTACAAGGCAATACATGTAAAGCACTTTTCACAGTGCTGCCACATGGCATGTTTCCAGCATATATAAATCCATCCCTTCCGTCCTCTGACAGTTAAATTACCTAAGATAAACATTTTTTTAAAAAAAAACCCATTGTTGTTACTACAACTATTTCTGGGATCCTCTTAGTCTTCAATGTCCCAGCAAAGGCAGAAAATACATGTGAAGGCATAAGAAGGAAAAGAAGTTCATGATAAATATATGATTTCCCTTTTGCTGCAGGGTCCTAATTTTTCTTAAACTTCAGGCTACCAGTGAATTTACAGGGTTGAAGCAGATTCAAGGAAGGCACATTTTTAAAAAATGGTATAATGCTAAATAATGAGAAAAAAGATTATGATAAAGATATATAATCAAGAGATGGCTCATGTGGTTTTATTAGAATCTTTACAGTTTCTCTTAAGGAGGAGAATGTTGGAAAACGTTTACAATTTTGCAAACCAGAACAACAAGCATAGATTTAAATTAAATCTGGGGGATTTCAGTTAAACATTTTCAGATTTCAGATAGATCGATATGCATTGCACATTTTATGATTATCTGTGTATGACATAATATTTTAAGATTTTATTTATATATTTGAGAGAAAGGGAACGCACAAAAAGGGGGGAAGGTCAGAGGGAAAGGGACAAGCAGACTCCCCTTCAGGCAGGGAGCCCAATGCAGGACTCCGTTCCAGGACCCTGGGATCTTGAGCTGAGCCGAAGGCAGATGCTTAACCAAGTGAGCCACCCAGGTGCCCGTGTATATGACATAATATTCTAAACTGCTACTTTGATTTTTTATCAAAATTCTAATCCTAAATAGTTTTTAGATTGTTCTTTTTTTATTCAATATTGTATCAAAAGTATTTTTCCCATGTTATTTAATGTTCTCTGAATATATAATATTCCTTCATTATTTGTTTGCTTCAGATTTTCTTTACTATAAATAATTGTGTGATGAACATCCATGAACATCAACAATTTTGAGACTCTTTTTGTCTATTGCCTTCCAGAAACTATGTACCAAGTTACATTTTACCAGTGCTACTATTTCACTTCACCCTCAGGTGCTTTGAGATTAGCATTTAAAACCTCTTTGCCTTTATGTTTAGCAGGGAAAGCATGTCCCATTGTTAATTTAATATGCATAGCTTTGATTACCAGTGAGGCTAAAGGTTTTTTAATAAGTCCATTCAGAACACCTGGTTTGTCCTGGAAAAGCTCATATAAAAGCTCATATAAAGAGTCCTCTATTCATCTCTCTACAGAGACTCTTAGGCAATAGTCCTAAGCAGTAATTTGTTGATTCAAAGACTCTTCACACTAGTTCATACCAGTTACGTACACCAGCTCTTTCAGTCCTTCTTAGAAATATGGAAATGCAGGCGGGGGGATGCTGGCTTCCTAAACAGACCCATGTCACAGTGAGGCTGCAAATTCTCCCTGAAATAATGGGAAAATAATTTGATGAGGTTCTTAGAGTACTTTGGCATCAGAAGTACTGTTTCTTACCCAACTGCAAATATTATGCAATATGTATATTCAACATATATACATTCAATCACCGCACATTTTATTCATAAAAGAATAAACTTAGCCTTTACAGAGCCACTGATCAAATTCCAAGGAAAAATACACACAAATTGCAAGCCATTCTCTTTATTCTCTAACGGTGCTCTGCAAAAGTTCATAAAAGTGTGGTGTTTTTCCTTGATATCAGAAAATTGAAACATTCTTGTTTAATCAAAAAAGTTTCATTACTTTTTCTTTATTAAATAATATTTCTAAGATAATTACTGAGGACACCAACAAAAATAACCTAAATAGAACATCAGTTATATTAGAACGACATGCTAATAAATAATTTCAAGAGGTTCAAGTCCTAAATGGAGTACAAAGTTTAATAATAGGAAACTACTATTACTATCAAACTCTAGGCATCAAACATGAGCTTCAATAAACAAAACTCTGCCATTTTTTGGTTACTCATAATTAAATAAGCATTAATGTAGGGAGTTTCTCTCTCTCCTTAACATAAAAAACTATAAAAGCTTCCAGCCATGGAGTAACTGGAACCAAAATAACCCTGCCTCCCCAATTATAAGATTAAACAAAAGAAATGTTTTCAGGAAATGGTTAACAGGTAGGGAAAAGCAGTAATCTCTGAGGGAATAGAAACCCACAAGGTAATCCCTAGTATCACCCAGCTCTCTCTGTCTTGGGAAAATTTCCTGACCAAGGTGATGAGAAAGGCAGTCCAAGCACAGCATGGCACTTTGGCTAAACTGAGCAGGCAGAGATCAGAATTTGGGGCAGCTAGAATGGCTGGAATTTTCAGGGCAAGACAACTGGAGAGGAAGGAGCTGTGCAGAAGGAGGTTGCTGGAAGTCTGTGTGGGAGTCTCCAGTGAGTCCATGGTTGAAGGTTCTGTTGTACACACACAGAAGGAGGATGAGACCACTCAAAGCTTACATATAGATAGCAGCTGCTAAAGAGTTGAGAACAGAACAGAGATACTAGAAGTTAAAAACTGATGGAGGGTGTTAAAGTTCCAGTCCTGTCAGAGTGGGGAGATCTACTTAACACCCTGGTCACATCCTTCGAATTCATCTGAGACGCGGAAGTCCAGTGTCTTGTAAGAACTACCGCATATGTGCTCTAAGAAACCTGAAATTTAGCCCAGACAAGGTCTGCAGGCAGGACAGAGCTCAGAGATTAAGTGTCACCAGATTAGAGGAACTTGAGACATAACTTAAGGGTTTTTTTGTGGTTGTTTTTTTTTTTTAGATTTTATTTGAGAGAGACAGAGATAGAGAGAGCATGAGTGGGGAGGAAAGGGAGAAACAGGCTCCGGAGAGCCTGTTGTGGGGCTGGATGCCAGGACCCTGGGATCATGACTTGACAAAGGCAGGTGCTTAATGGACTAAGCCACCCAGGCGCCCCATAGCTTTCTAAAAATATAAGTCCAAGGTGATCGGCCAAAATGGAACTGCCTACTAATACAAGAATTAATGTTCTTTACAGCAAGATAAGAGAATCCAGAGTCTTTACAGTCATGGCAATAATAAACATATATGAACCAGACACCCCAATTTAAAAGCAAATATTGTCATACCAGATGAAAATGCAAAATTCAACTATATGCTGTGTACAAACATATGTAAAGAAACAGATAACTTGGACATAAAAGGAGATTAAAAACAAATAGTCAGTATAAGAAAGCTAGAGTGGGGGCGCCTGGGTGGCACAGCGGTTAGGCGTCTGCCTTCGGCTCAGGGCATGATCCCAGCGTTGTGGGATCGAGCCCCACATCAGGCTCCTCTGCTATGAGCCTGCTTCTTCCTCTCCCACTCCCCCTGCTTGTGTTCCCCCTCTTGCTGGCTGTCTCTATCTCTGTCAAATAAATAAAATCTTAAAAAAAAAAAAAAAGAAAGCTAGAGTGGCTATATTGATATCAAACACAGTATACTTAAAGAAAAAGAGTATTATAAGAAGTAAAGAAGGACAGGGACACCTGGGTTTGTCCAAAAAAAGCCTTCCTAATAACCCTAAATATGTATGTACCTAATAACAGAACATCAAAATTCATAAAACAAAAACTAACTCAAAGAGAGAAATAGACCAATTCACATAGTAAGAGATTTTAATACTCTCTCTTTTTTTTTTAAGTAATCTCTATGTCCAATGTGGGGCTCAAACTCACAACCCCAAGATCAAGAGCTGCATGCTCTACTGACTGAGCCAGCCAGTTTCCCCTTAATACTCTTCTTTTATTTATTTATTTTTTAAGATTTTATTTTTAAGTAATCTCTCCACCCAACATGGGGCTCAAATTCACAATCCCGAGATCAAGAGTCTCATGCTTTTCCAACTGAGGCAGCCAGGAGCCCCAGTATTCTTCTTTTAATGTACTCGATAGAACAAGTATTTTTAAAAAACATGATGGATATAGATTATCTAAATAACACAATTGATCAAATTAATCTAATTAACATTTACTGAACATTACACCCAGCAATTTCTGAATATGCATGTGTTTTCTAGAGCACCCATGTAGAATGGGTCACCCATGTAGACCATATGCTGAATTTCAAAGGGCTTAAATCTTACAGCATGTTTTCTGACCACAATGGAAAAAGAAATGACATCGAGCCATTATGTGGGCAGGTAATGAAAAAATATTCAAGATAATTTTTCTAGGAAAAACACATCATCAAGATTAGGATGAGCAATAAAAATAATTCATGAGAAAAAAAAGAACTGAAAAAACTGGGGAGTCTTAGAAATGAAAAAAATAATCAGAAAGAAAAAGAGGTTCTATGAAGGAGATATAGCAACCATAGTAGTGAGACAGTTGATAGCAAAATAGGTAACTGGATCTTTTAGATTCTTCACGAACGTCTGTTTAAAAACGTCTTTGAAGTTTTATCAGTGTTTCTCAACCTTTCTGTACATAGGGATGACCTGGGGCTCTTGTTAAATTTCAGATTCCTATTTAATACATCTGAACTGGGGCCTGAGATTCTGCATTTCAGAAAAGTTCCCAGGTGATGCTGACCCGACTAATCTGTAGCATTTGGGGAGCACCTGGGGGGCTCAGTTGGTTAAGCATCTGCCTTCGGCTCAGGTCATGATCTCAGGGTCCTGGGATCAAACCCCACATCAGGCTCCCTGCTCAGTGGGGTGTCTGCATCTCCCTCTGCCCCCCCCCCCGGCTTGTGCTCTCTCTCTCCTTCTCTCTCTCAAAAAAATAAATAAAATCTTTAAAAAAATAATCTGTGGCATTTTGTATAGCAAGTTTTAGGAGAGACCATATCATATGGTCTGCCCATCCAATCATGTTTAAAAAAATTAAATTGCATGGTCAAAGCCAACAACATTTTTCCACTCCACAGCTTTTTCATCATTAATGACAAGCTGATTTTTTTTTTAAGATTTTTATTTATTTATTTGACAGAGATAGAGACAGCCAGCGAGAGAGGGAACACAAGCAGTGGGAGTGGGAGAGGAAGAAGCAGGCTCATAGTGGAGGAGCCTGACGTGGGGCTCGATCCCGTAATGCCGGGATCACGCCCTGAGCCGAAGGCAGACGCTTAACCGCTGTGCCACCCAGGTGCCCCAAGCTGATTTTATAGAATGAATAAAATGTATTTTTTAATGCATTTAAATTTTTTAAGTGATTTTACCACAAACGAGAAGAAAAGAGGAAAAAAGGGTATCAGATACTGAGCATGGAGCAATTGGTGAAACAAAAATAAAGCGGGAAGTTAGGTGGAGTGGTTCTTTATTCTGTATCTTATAATGGACACAAGATTGCCCACCATATTTTCCAGGAGAAGAGAGTTATGTGAAGGACTTTGGGTTTCTCGGGTGGCAAATCCCATGTAATTAAAAATACTTAAGGGGCACCTGCCTGGCTCAGTCAGAAGAACTTATGACTCCTTGGGGTCATGAGTTTGAGCCACACTGGCTGTAGAGATAATACTTCAGTAAATTAAAAAAAAAAAACTTAGAATTTGCTCTCATGAAATATGTTATAGGCAACCACTTTTTAATAAAATTGTAAAGAAAATGTGACCATTAGAAAAAGGATCTATACATATCTCCTGGAGAGAAATTTGAGGGCTACTGGACTCCTTTAGGACCTGATGGCTGTCAGGATAAAACTACAAAGGAAAGGTCCTCTGAAACTTAAGGCAAAACAAAATGAGGTGTCCAGCACAATCTCGTTTACTAAAAGACTTAGTCAACGTACTCTATTTTTTTCATGTTAGCTACCACAGAATTTGAAATGAAAAGTTAAAATAATTCATTCATGTCAATTGTATTCTTTCCTTTACTCATGGATTTATTCAACCCATGTTTGTAACACTGGGTGACGGCAGGTATAGTATTCCTACAACATCATTTATCTAAAATGCGTTCCTGTTCACCAGAAATCATCTTTTTTCAAGTAAGGTGATTCTTAGACTTTAATTTTTAACTTCTGTTTGGAAATAAATTCAGACTTACAGAGAAATTTTAATGGTAAAAAAGAGCACCCATATGCCCTCTACCCAGATTCTCCTATCTGTTAACATTTTGCCCCATTTTCTTTTTTTTCTTTTTTTTTTTATTTTAATGATTTTTTATTATATTATGTTAGTCACCATACAGTACATCCCCGGTTTCCGATGTAAGGCTCGATGATTCATTAGTTGTGTATAATACCCAGTGCACCATGCAATACGTGACCTCCTTACTACCCATCACCAGTCTATCCCATTCCCCCACTCCCCTCCCCTCTGAAGTCCTCAGTTTGTTTCTCATAGTCCATAGTCTCTCATGTTTCATTCCCCCTTCTGATTACCCCCCTTTCTTTATCCCTTTCTTCCCCTACCGATCATCCTAGTTCTTATGTTCCATAGATGAGAGAAATCATATGATAGTTGTCTTTCTCTGCTTGACTTATTTCACTTAGCATTATCTCCTCCAGTGCCGTCCTTTTTTTTTTGATCATTCTGAGCCACATGAGACCAAGTATATATCACAGCCCTCTACCCCAGATGTATGTATCTCCTAAGAATAAAGGTATTCTCTTATGTGACCACAGTACAATTATCAACTTCAGTAAATGTAACATTGATGCAATACTTCCAGCTAACCTACGGTTTGCATTCCAAAGTTGTCACTTGCCTCAATAATCTTTCACAACATTTTTTCCTCTAGAACTGAATCCAGTCTAAAGTCAGATATTGCATTTAGTTGTCATGTCCCTTTAGTGTCCTTTAATTTTGAAAACCCCCTTAGCCTTTCTTTGTCTCTTATGCCATTGATATTTTTGAAGAACTTATTCTCTTTCATTTTGTTAGTAAAATTTTCTTTATTTAGAGTTGTCTGAGTTTTCCCTCACTATAAACTCAGATTATGAATTCTTGACAGGAATTCTATATAATGTGATGTTATGTCCTCTCAAGGTACCACATCCAGAAAGGATGATACTTTTTAAGTAAAAGAAAATTTTTTTTCATAATGCCTTAATAGACCGTTTAATGTAAAAATTAAGTTCCTGTTAATTTAATGACTTTTCTCGATTAAGTAAAATGTTTTTATTACATAAAAGAATTTGTATGTTTAAGACAAGGAAGTCATCCCACATTTTGTGTATATATTTTCTCAGCTTTTCTATTCATTACCTTTTCTATGATCTTTTTTATGAGCAAGCACTCGATAGCTGTAGGCTATTCAGTAATCTACAATAGCTGTAGAACCATCTCTATAATATTCATTAAATCACTTCAAATGAGTTTTCAAAAAGTGTCTTCTTTTTAAAACATCTTTTGCAATTAAGACTTCTAAAATGAAAATATTTGCATTTATCTCATGTCACTTGCTTATTTAATTATATGAAATGAAGCACTGAGGTCTTGTTGCAACAGACAGTAACACTTATATCTCTGAATTGACACTAAACTACCATTAAATATGGCATGATTTCATGAGACCTATGCTCTGGTTTACTACACGTCTGTATTACAAATGAATTCTAGAGAAAAAGTGCATCCTGACAGCTGGTTTCAGTTCATTGTACTTTTTCCTAAAGAACATTTGTTTTCAATTTGTCTATAAATAATGGAAGAAAACACAGCTGAGGGGTCCCATGTGATTTTTATAGAAGGTTCCTTTTTGGAAATCTGATAAGCTTATAACCACATATGTTTAAAATCATTCTAGTATAAAATTCAGGAACTTGGGGTGGGGGAAATCCTACTTGTCAGGGAATTCAATGTTTATTTTACCTATCTATTACTTAGCACTATTTGTCAAACATTCTGTGAGTTAGAAATTTTAGAAAAAAAAATTTAAGTACATGTTAAATTTGACAATGCTCATTATAAAACTGTAGCATGTAAATGTTACTTATTCATTATAAGCACCAAGTACATGGACAACTAGAAATAAATATCTGTTCATGACATAGAATGATACACTTACACATGCACACGGACCTGTCGGAAGTACAGCAAGACCTTAGCTCATGTCGGTATATTGGATATGGGTATGCCTGTATTGTTAAGAGGATCTGTCTTCTTCTAGAAGGGTATGAACTGGGGGCGCCTGGGTGGCTCAGTTGTTAAGCGTCTGACTTCAGCTCAGGGTGTGATCCCAGAGTCCTGGGATCGAGCCCCACATCAGGCTCCTCCGCTATGAGCCTGCTTCTTCCTCTCCCACTCCCCCTGCCTGTGTTCCCTCTCTCGCTGGCTGTCTCTCTCTCTGTCAAATAAATAAATAAAATCTTTAAAAAAAAATTAGAAGGGTACAAACTTAGCAATATAAAACAAACAAACAAGAAATTTGATAAGGTTTTGAAGATGAAAGATACTTTTCTGTTGGGCAATGATCGGCCAATAGAATTTAACTTTATGTGTGCTATAAATTCTTCAGTAGATAACAGTTGATTACATCCTCATTTATGTCAGATGTAATACTCTGCTTTGGAAACGGAACAAGCAAATTCCAATTAGAAATAAGTTTGTTATATGTATTAGTCATTCTCCAAGGTAGTTTAAGCAATTAAAATCACAGTTTCTTTAAATTAGAATGAACTGAATTTCAACACTGGATGTGGTATTTAAGAGCCTTTGATAAGGGGGCGCCTGGATAAGGGTGGTTCAATTGGTGGAGCATGTGACTCTTGATCTCAGGGTCGTGAGTTTGAGCCCCATGCTGGGTGTAAAGATTACTTAAAAATAAAACCTTAAAAAAAAAAAGAGCCTCTGATAAGTATTTAAAGTATAGCTTTAAAAATTCTAGAGAATTATGATTTAACATAATTTTTTATTAACATTATGCTTCCTACAGTCCAATCCACAAAGATAGACTTTGACAGACCATAATGACAAAAAACAAACTTCACATTAGTGTCCAAAAATGAATCTAATTTTCTCTTAGTCATATCTAATTAATACATTCAGGGTTGGAAGAAGCCAGCAAGAGTCATTTCTTGGTCTCTACCTATTGTGGTAAAACGATAAACATAAGATAGCAGTTGTCCTTCAGAACTCCTGCAGCATGTCTTCTGTCCTTTGGGATAATCCAACTGTATGGTCTCTCCAAATAAAGTCCTATATAAACACGTCATGCTTCATTCTTCTTTCAATGAGAATTACATGTTGATCAAAGGGCACAAACTTCCAATGATAAGAGGAATAAGTGCTGGGGATCTAATACTCAGCATGGTGGCTACAGTTAACAATGCTGTATTGTACACCTGAAAGCTGCTAAGACCGTAGATCGTACGTGTTCTCAGCACACGCACGCAAAACCATACTTATGTGAGATTGATGTGACTCATCTTATTGCGGAAATCATTTTGTAATAGATACATGTATCAAATCATTACACTGTACACCTTAATAAATCACAATGTTATATGTCAATTATCTCTCAAAAAACCTGGAAAAATAAACACAGAAAGAGAGAGAAAGAGGAAGGAAGGAAGGAAGGAAGGAAGGAAGGAAGGAAGGAAGGAAGGAAGGATTAGTTTACAATTGTCATCAGATTAAATGTCTTTTTTAAAGATTTTTCAAACACCATTTCTAAAGCGAACTGAGTGGAAAAGGGGTCAAAACTGAGAGGGGAGAAATCTGACAACTCCCAGATTCAACCTTGCTGTGATTTATGGGAAGACATAAGAAGACATCTTTTGTCATAGCAGTTTTCATTAGGTTTTGAATGTTTTTGTCAAAGAACCACTGAGATGCAAATGTCACACAAATGAGTAAGAAAGGACTGACAGAACAGGTGCTGGATAAAAGGGAATTTATCCAACCACTAAGGAAGGACACACTTCAGAGTTGTTAAAGGTTACTCATATTTCTCACCAAACAGAAAGAAGCTGCCTGTCCCATAAAATAGAAAATGTCAGAATTTGGAGAATGGCAAAGTTGTTAGGAATGTGGAGTTCAGAGCCAAACATCAAGTTTAAATTCTAAATTTGCCACTGATTTGCTCCGTATTCTTGGGCACCTAAATTTTCTTGGTCTCAGTTTCTGCATCTATGCAATGGGAGTCATAATACCTCTTGGGTCATTAAGAGGATTAAATAAACTAGTGCATGTAAAGTACTCGGAACACTGCCTACCACAAGTACTCAAGAAGGTTTTTGTTGGGGGCGCCTGGGTGGTTCAGTCGTTAAGCGTCTGCCTTGAGCTCAGGTCATGATCTCAGGATCCTGGGATCGAGCCCCGTGTCAGGCTCCCTGCTCAGCTTCCGAGCAGTCTGCTTCTCCATCTCCCTGCTCCCCCCCCCCACTGGTGTTCCTTCTCTCGCTGTGTCTCTCTCTGTCCAATAAATAAAATGTTTAAAAAAAAAAAAGAATGTTTTTGTTACCTTCTTTCCCAGAACAACACAATATAAGGGAACACTTTTGCCAAAGTCTTGTTTCACCAAAGATCGACTGTTGGATTCCTTGTATTTAGTCTGATCCAGGCATGTCTATTCAGCCAGATTTACCTTCACAAAGAGCTTCATTATTATTTTTTCAATATTATTATTAATCAAATCAGTTTCGCTTAATAGCATCTTTTTTTAAATACCGTCTTAGTAGGCAAAGCACACACCTCCGAAAAAATGTTGGATATAGTTACCATACATCTCCATTGTATTCTCCATTTGCACAGGATTTTATGATCCGTCCACAAGCGGTTATTGAGTGTTGAATTGGCCCTTAACACTTTGCAAGGCACAAGGAAGAAACATTTCAGAGGCTCCAACTCTTGTTAAAAAGACTGGATTTAATGACCTAAAATGAGTAAGGAACAGCCGCTTCCACCCTGTCGTTGGTCATACCCCCCTCGCTTAAACTTCCCCTGCCGCACCAGGCACAGAGCCCGCATTCCACAGCTCTGCGCTTCTTCTGTTTGTCTCATCACAGAACTTCGCTGCCCTAACTCGAAGCAAGTTTAAGCTCACTCACCCTTACTAGCCCCTTGCTGCTGCTCAGTAGTATTTTTCGTCATCTCCCCAGTCCTTTACACACTTCCGACAAATGCTCCAGTAACGGAGCATACGGAAGGAAATATAGGTTTTGCAATCAGGAGACCCAGACTGTAATATGAGCTTATAAATAAGTGTATTGCTATTTAAGCCTTAATTTTCTTATCAGCAAAATGGGAATAATAATGTCTTTATAGTACTGTTATGGACTTTAAAAGAAAGTGTATGTAAAGTGTCTACCTAGTAACTCACTCACAGAAGACACTCTGGGCTTTCTTCAGGCCCTGCCGCCTCTCCCGCTCAGAAAATCCTCGTGGAAACCACTTTACTGAAGAAACGCAAACCTCTTTCTTTGACTTACGCTTTTTAGATTTATTTATTTATTTATTTGACAGAGATAGAGACAGCCAGCGAGAGAGGGAACACAAGCAGGGGGAGTGGGAGAGGAAGAAGCAGGCTCCTAGCGGAGGAGCCTGATGTGGGGCTCGATCCCATAACGCCGGGATCACGCCCTGAGCCGAAGGCAGACGCTTTAACCGCTGTGCCACCCAGGCGCCCCGACTTACGCTTTTTAAATGATGTCTCCACATTGGCCTCTTCTCCTTTCCCTCCTGCCTTGGGGGCAGACATATCTTTCCCGGTCTGAGCTTACTTATCCACTCCCTCCGACTTCATAGAGCAAGCATTATTTGCGGCTTATTATGTGGCAGGACCATTCAAATACCAGTGATTCAAAGATAAAGACCTAGGCGCTGCCCTTGAGGGGCTCGCAGTAAGTTAGGGAAGATGGACAAGCAAACGTGATCACAAGACAATGGGAGTATGGGAGCCTATGAGAACCAAAAACCATACACAACACAAAACAAAACAAAACAAAACACCAGCTAGCAATGTGATATGACTTTCTGTCCCTCCACCTTATCACGCCAAAAGACAAAACCACCTACAAATGAAACTTCCGCCTTCTAGGGTCCTCTCACTTGGATTCTGTTTGCAGTCTAAGGACATAGGAGATTTGCCAGTGTCACAAGGCACAACTGGCCCCTGTGGGCACAGACGAGCCCCTTAGCCCTTCCATGCTTAGACGGCCTGCTCTGCCCACCACTGAACATTCCACTCCGGTTCATTCAGCAGTGGTACCCATCCCCACCTCCATCCATGTCCCCTACACACACAAACACACACGCCCCTGCAGGGCCGAGCTTCAGTAGTCACTTCAGATGCCACATTCATTCAGTGATACACCACTTCCCTCAGCACACAGTCACTCATTCACAGGGACGGTCATTCATTCAGATGTGCTTTCTCAACCCCACGCTGCTTCCCCCAACACCTCCAGTTCTTCCCTTCTTCCAGCTTTTGATTCCCTGACTTCAAACACCACACATGTCTGTCCCCGCCGATGTCCTTCACTTGAGCTGGGTGGCCTGTCCTTCTCTTTCATCTACCACCAAAGTTCATGAGTTTTTATGAATCCTGCCTCTGCTTTCACATCATACAGTCCCTCCCGAATCATTTGTAATGTGGCTTCTGGCCCTGTACTTTCATAGGTCAACTATGGTCTTGCAGTGTACGAGCCCAGGGGTGGACTCTCAGGCTGCATTTTCCTGTGGTGAACCTCTCTACACACTTCTCGTGTCTTTGCTTGCGCCATGCTCGTTTCTGCCCGTGTCTCCTCTTTTTCCTTTTAAGACAATGCTCACCTGGGTCCCACCTACCTCTAATCTCTCTCCTTGCTTTCTCCTTTCCTTTCCCATCTCAGAAACATGAATACTTCCCAAAATCTAGTCCTTGTTGAGAGATCTCACTCATTTCCAAAGCTTCAACTAGCACTCAGTATATTACCAAGTCTGCATTTCCAGCCAGGACTCTCTGTCAAACCCAAATCCTGCATCCTGAACTACCTATGTGACATTTTCAATGAAATGAAATGCAGTCATTGCACCCTCACATCTAAAAGCTAATTACACACACACAAAACCCCCAGATTCTTCTCCTGGCTGTTCCCTTTCTCCTAGTCCTCAAACTCGAAATCTTAGAGTCATCTTTCAGTCTGCTCCCTCATGCCCATTTCATTTTCAAATCCTGTAAGCAGTTCCTTCCCAGGGTTTCTCATATCTGCCTCCTCTTTCCTCTTCTCATTGCCTTCAGCTGCTCAAGGCCTTTACACCTCCCTAGGCCACGGCCTCCTAACCAGTTTCTCTGCCTTCAAACATTCATCCCCACCTAATCCGTCCAGTCTGTTTCCAGTAAGTGAGTCTTTCTCAATAGTAATATCACTACCATGCCCAATCACCTTCCTCAGCTCCCCAAAACCTAAAGTACAAAGATCTATAAGCTGATAATACCCTTATCATATATACCTACCATAGCCTTCAGATTCCTCTCCCCACAGCCTTCCTTGCCAAACTGCTCCTAAATACTTTTTTGTCTTCAGTCACTGTTCCCTAAAAGAAGACAAATGCTACCTTTCTACTTCTCTTCTCGTCAGATACTCCCTATTTCTTCAAGGTTTGTTTCAAGCCCTACCTCTTCCCAGTTCTAGAGTAGTTCCCACTTCCAGGGATCTCTGAAGCATTCTAAACCCTAGCATTTTCCATCTCCCCACTTACCTTCTAACTAGTTTGCTTACTCCTTGTGAAATTGATGACATTGTTCTTTTTGACTCTAGGGCTTGGAGGTATTTGAAGAAGAGTGTCACGTTACCCTTTAGGAAGATGATTCTTATGTCAGTCTGCAGGATGGATTGAGTGAAGATAGAAAGCTGCAGGAGAGGAAACCAGTTAGTAAACTACCCCAGGGTCAAGATATAAGGTGATGAGGGAAGAGTAGAGATATTTTACTGAGAAGCTGCATCCTAAATTGAGTTTGGGAGCGCGGCACAAAATGAAAGATAAAATGCATTTGCATTATAAGCTTGGAGAACACCATTAAGACTTCGTTTCCCAAGAAAAAGTAGAAATTAGCATGCGTTTTGGAAAATTAGTGAGAATATTAATATGATCCACTTAGGGATTTTATGGTGAAGGTTTTTGTCAGTAAAAACGATTGATATTGAATTTTATACTTTTAGCAGAGTTTTAGTGTGAATTCATAGTTAGCTTTAAAAACAAATATAAAGACAAATTACATATTTAAATTTGGTTAAGATCCAACAAGGAATTCTTTGTTACTCCCTAATAATTCCTGTGGTGGGAGATAATGATCCAACCCAAGTACTGACAAAGAGATAACTTTTACAGAACATTATTTTTAAATTCTGAAGATAGAATCCTTTCACTATTCAAATTGTCTACATTCATTTACTGCTTAATTCAGCTCCACTAACCGTAATTATCCAAAATTCTACTTTGGGAAACAGGCAAACCAATCCAGTCCCTATGGTAATTGGTTATATTTCCCACAGTTCTTTCAGGCTAATAATTTTTCCCCTACAGGTAAAACGTCAATGACACTGATTTTAGTAGACTGTATTTGCAAGAACTGATCTTTTATCAGAGCCTCTATCTTATCAATTGAAAAGTTCAAGGGTATATTAGCCATGATATTTGTAGCAATGAAATGCAATGTTACTACATATTTTTTCTCTTCCTCTTTTCAGGTTGGCTTATCTTTGTGTTTATTTTCTCATGGTTTCAAAACTTACTCTACCAAATTCCCAAGTCTAGAATTATTTTCCATCACTGCAGTCATTGAAGCATAGTATTGTTTTGTTTGCCATCCGGAACATCCTCCAGTTCCATGCAGAGGGGAAGAAGAGGAGAAGAAAGGGGGAGCAGGTGCAGAAGTTCTATTCACAAGGGCACTGACCCTCAGCAGGGGCGTGACAGGGCTTTAAAATAGGATTAGACACCCAAACAAGAAAAAGGTCACACTTGACATTTCCACTGGAAATACCAATGCAAATAGAGCTGATCCTAGGAACATTTTTCACACACACACACACACACACACACACACAATTTTAGTTGATGCAAGAGAAAAATGATAATTTTCAATGAATTCTTCCTCTAAGACCTCAAAAAATCAACTGTTGGAAGTGGGGCCCAACTATAACAGCAAACATGAGTCAAAAACCTCACTTGAAAAATTTCTCTTTTACTTATTTTCTATTTTTAAGAGTTTGTTCTTTACTTTGTCATGGGAAGAAAAGTCAGGAGGAGTTAAAGAGGAAAATGGCATAAAGATTTGGAACTTTGATTATGTTGTATTCAAACTCATTTACTTTTAAAAATTTAGCCTCTAATCATATCAACCAAATTCTTATTTATAAATTGTCCCATTTGTCTCCTGCATAATTGATAACAGCTTAATAATAACATTTTTTTCTCTCAATTTTCCATTTGTATATTCAAAAGTAGCTGACCAAAGCATCCAGTACCAAAGTAAACTTTGGAGGTACCTAGGGAAGAAAATCTGTCTCGAGCTGCTTCAAGATCCACCAATACCTACTGAAAATTTCCAAATTGTTCACCAAAAAGGAAACTGCCCATTGATCTGATTGTGTGATTCCAAGAACTCATAAACCTTCTAGCTCCAAAAATGTGCACCTTCATTGGTGCAACTGAGACATGCATGGCCATTAACAATGTCCCCAAAGTAAGTCAGACCAACATAGGTTTATTCCTGATAAAAAAAAATACTTGCTCTTGGAGGAACAAGTAAATTCTAGAGGCCAATATATATACAGTTACCCAAAGGCAGTCCAAGAAAAATATATCTGCTGGGTACATCCATATTTTCACTTATTAGATATATATAAAGGGAAGTTCATCTATACACAAATTGTTAAGGTTCTCGAACATTTGACTATGAAAAACATATAAGTCAATTCTACTATAGAGAAACTAAAATCCTTTAAATGAAGAACTTTCCTGACCTGGTATGGTGGGACACAGGGGAAAGGGTGAGTCAGAGGGTCCAAATTCCACTCTCATCCAATAACCGCAGGTTTTGAAACTGTCTATCAAACTGAAATGATGAAATTTGCAGTCTTTTATTAGTCAAAGCTATATAGAGCTCTCGCATTATCTAACTGGTATAAGATTACCTGGGTTAAAAAATTGAGTTTCAACCAAAAGCAAAAGCAGGAAAGACAAGATAAGACAAGAAAGGAAGGGAGGAAGAAAACCATCTTCCCATGAGAAAATGTATGATTCCATTAGTTGTTTGAAATTATAAAAGCCTCTAGGTATCTAGGAACCCCATATCCCAACCTGAGAGGGCTTCTGTAAACTGAAGGAGCACCTACAGTTTTGGCTGAATTTAGCCTGGAACATGACTTAGCACATTCTCATCTCACAAGTTACATGTAGTAACCTACGTTGCCCCTTTAGCCTTAATGCAATCCAAGAATCTGTTATAGAGGAAAACACTTTTTACTAATGATTAGCTTTTAGGCCATAGTTGCAATCAAGATTTTCTTTTGAACCACATATGAAAGAATCTATGGATATTAACCGTAATGGAGACCACGAAGAAAGTGAGAAACAGACTAGATTAAGCTGAATTTTGGAAAGCTTCGTCTTTACTGCAATTTTTGGGACTTACCAGTCAAGAGAATTTGTGTCAATTACCTTTAAAAATATTCTAATGGCAATATTTAATTTTACCTTTGTATGTTTGCCAAAAGAATCTCACCCAAGTGTTTTTAGGTGGCTAGTACCACTGGGATCAATTAAGTATTTAGCTGAAGACACAATATGAAACTGAAATGTGAATTGAGAACTCCTGATGATTACATAAAGCAGTTAAAGCAAAAATTCATAGTTACAAGAATATCATTTTTTTGTCTTTACTAAGGAGCTATAGGACTTTATGAGAAAATGTAATATGCATCTTGAGAGATAAGGTGAGAGACCAGAAAAAAAGAGATCAGGTCACTTATTCACAGCTCTTAGATTATATGCAAATGGAAAAGAATATTCTTACTTTTAAAGATAATGTTCAATTGTTTTTCTAATTACGAAAGCACTCACTACATGCCAAATTTATAAAATTTGAAAAATACAAGAATTAAAATCTTAAAATCCATAAACAACCACTGGCGCAGGGACTTTATTATGCAAATGTGTATGTGTATAAATAAATATAAGTATACAAAAAGGGGATTATCATTGTTTATATAAACCCATGCACTTTTCCAGTCCATCTCTAGTTATTTCCTTGGGATCCATTTTTAGAAGAAAAATTACTGAGTTGAAATACATTTATAGTATCTTTCTACCGAAAGCACAATTACTTTCCAAAAGGATTGTCTATGTATACTCCCACAAAATATGTATTTAACTTGCTAACACCAAATATTAAATATTTTTATATATTTAGATATATAAATATATAGATAGTATATACACATATATTTTTAAATGTATCATTATTGCTTTAATCTGTTTTTCTTTGATTACCAGTGAGATTGAGATTTTTTTTTCTTAATAGAGTAGTCATGGTTTCCTTATTGATTTATAATAATAGCTTTCTTAAAAAAATGTTTTTAACCGTGACAGCAATGCTTTTTATAAACTTTTTTTTTACATTTTGTCATTTTACTTACATTTTTTAAACAAATTTTCTTTTATAATTTATTCCACTGCATTTACTACATTGGCTTAAATTCATCCTCCTCTCAAAATTAGTTCAATACATAAATGTTCTTCTAGGATTTTATGGTTTTAATGTATCTAATATTTACTGTAATACATAGTAAAAGAATGAACCTCTAACTTTATTTTTTTCCTCCAAATTCTTGGTCTGGTCTCCCAACCAAATCATCCTTTATCCAAAACTTTATTTTTAAATCATGAATTGTCATTTAAAATATGAGGAAATTTGGGTGCCTGAAGGGCTCAGTCTCTAGAGCGACAGACTCTTGATCTTGACTCAGGTCTTGATCTCCAGTTGTGAGTTCAGGTTCCATGCCCAGCATGGAGCCTACTCAAACAAACAAACAAACAGAAAAATGACATGAGGAACTTTTCCAGAACCCTCTATTCTATAATTGTCTTATTTGTCTATTCTTGTTTTGGTTCCATGCTTTTACTTGCGTCCTTTCCCTTAAGAGAGATAGAGTGTCATTAATCACCCTTTTCAAAAAAATAAATCTTGGACATTTTCACATGTTTAGTCTTCTAGATAAACTTTACAATAATTTGTTCAAGCTCCTAAAGGCAGCCATGTTGGTCTTGTGACTAAGAATGCATTAGATCTGTAAATTCATTTGGAAATAACTGTCAACTTTATCATAGTCAATCTTTCCATCCAGAAGCAAAGTAAATTTTCATGTTTCCCTAATGTTCTAGTAAAAATTTTTATTATTATTATTGATTCATTCTTTTCCCCCTTACATTTTCTTTGTTTTTCGGGTTTTTGTTTTTCATTTTGGGTGAGTTTTTTTTTTTTTTCCCTGGCTTTTCCTGCCAAATAGGAAAGCTATTTTGGGGACAGTTATCCTGCAAATTATTCATTGTTTTTCCATTACCTAGCCACTTTGTGGAAATTTCCTATACTAAATGTTTCAAAGTTGATTCCCTTATATTTTTTTAGATATACATCATCATAAATAATAATAAGTTGGTCTTTTCTTTTTTTGCAAGTTGTACTTCCCATTTCTACTTCAAGCAGAATAGCACTAAATAATGAATTACAGAAGCATCTTTGTCTTATTCCTGATTTTGCCTCTTTTGTTCCATTGTTCAATTTTACCTTGAATCTTGGTTTTGGATGGAATTCTTTATCATTCAGGGTTTCTATGGAATTAGGACTGAAAGTAAGATAAGATAGCATGTAGTGGAAGCAATATTCACTTTATGATAGTGTCTAACCACACCATCTGATTGATATCAGTCTTCATGGTAAAAAATCTGTATCTTTTATGTAATTGAAGTTAACCATATAAAACATGCCTGAAGGATAGGATAGGAAGGAAGAAAAGTTGAACAACAGAAATCCAATTTCAAGGAGAAACAGTGGGGCTTCTGAGATTAAAGAAACTCACAAAGAAGGAGAACTTTGACACGGTGGCTAGATTTAATAACAGTCTCTGAAAAAAAGGAAATGGGTCCACTACGAAATGAAACTATTCTTGAATAAAGTATTAGTTCATTTGTTTTCTTTCTTCTTTATAACAAAGGCATTTTAAGATTATGAATATGCCTCATTGTATAGCTTTTGTTGTATACCATAGTCATAGTAGTATTTTTATTTCTTTGGCAAATTTTCCATTTTCTCTTTGACCCAGAAGGTAAAGCATTTCATCAATTATAATTGCACATTTAACATCTCTCAGGTTGAGATGTGTCCAGTAATCAAAGGTGTCTTAGTTTCACAAAATATGGTATTTAATTTCCAGAACAACTGATCATTTTGTTTAATCTTTTGTTATTAGTTTTTAGTTTTATGGCATTAAAATCAGACAATATGGCCTCTTCACTTTCTACATGGGAAGAATTTATTGAGATGCTCTTTATAGCACAATATAATCAATTTCAACTTTTCTATTCTAATTTTTTGTCTATATATTAGCTTTGTCAAAAGCTTTAAAAAAATGTGTTTTTGCCCATTGTTCTACATACTTCTAGTATTTTTTACTTTATATACTGATTTTTATTCCTATTATAATATGTACATAACTCAGTTTTTGTAGGTTTATGATTTCTTTCTCCATAGTGTGGGTTGTGCTTTTCATCAATTTAAAATGACCCAAACCCCCATTTTGATTCTTTATCCTGCTCAATAGTTTTTGTGGTGTTTGTAGATTCCAGCCAGATTCTGACAATAAGATGACTATTAAGTCTTACTTTTTAGTGTTGTTAAAGAAGTTTCATTTTATTTTGGGTCTCTGGATACATGTTTTTCTTGGGCATTTAGAAGAGGCTAAGTCAGTTTGTTTTGGTTTTTTTAAGATTTTATTTATTTATTATTAGAGAGAGATTGAGAGTGGGGGTGCAGAAGAAGAGGAAGTGGAAAGAAGTGGAATCCCCACTGAGCGTGGAGCCCCACACAGGGCTCTATCTCACAACCCTGAGATCATGACCTGAGCCAAAATCAAGAATCTAACACTTAACAGATTGAGCCGCCCAGGCGCCCCAATCAGGTTTAATTCAAAACAGAAACCATCCCAGAACAAAAATATTTACTGGATGCCCACAGTCTACAAATCTGTGCTGAGCACTTTACATGCATTAACTCATTTAAACATCATGATAACTTTACTATATGGACAGGCCCACTTCTAATAACTGTAGGTGGGGTCTGGAGTATAAATGAAGGGATCTTTCTTCCCCACACCCAACTCTCTCTATGCCAACGGCATCTCACACATGCATATGGACACTGAAGCCCCCCACCATGTCCTAGCTCCACCTATTTCCACCCACCTCTGCCGATCCCTTCCCTTGATAGCAGCATTATAGCCCCATTGTCAACCCTAAGACGACAGACCTGAGAAAGAGTCCTATAATTGCATGAAGACAGGCCCTGCTGTTTGAGTCCAGAATTCTGGGGTCCAGCTACCCAGAATATGAGGAGGCACCGGTTCAGGGAGAGTGACCATATCCTGTTGGACCCACGGACTCCCAGTCAAATGGTGATGCGGTCAGAGAAAGGGCAGAGCAAGGCCCTCTAAGGTGGGGAGGGGCAATGTGCCAGAATAAGACCTGGATGCTCAGGTCTATGGGTTGTATTAGAAATAGATACTGGCCCCTGCAAGTGACAGAGACTGGTCTCAAACCTATACTTGTCCAATCCCAAGCCCATCCTTTCCATCTTTATCACTTATCTCTAATTTATGTACATTATAGAGATACACTAGTTTCAAACAATGGGCTATGGTGTTCTGGAAAGGTCTTTGAGCTTCTTGAAGTTAAGAAAAACAGAAGTTAAAGTATAGAAAACTCCTCAGAATGGTTGCATTATTTTGCTGAGGAAGAAAACTGAGCTACAGAATCTATTTTTCATAGCATTGGATTGATTTAACCCCATTCAGATATCCCCCAGGAACATAGATTTTGGAGGGACTCAGAAGTGTCTCCACTACCTTCTGTGTCAGAAAGCATGACCGGAAATAAGTACGCAAGGGCACTGCCACGCAACACTTCCTCGCAAATCTCCAGGGTGCCCAGGAGGAACAGGAATTCCTTGTCCCAGGGGGCCAATTTCTCACAAGAAAAAAAAAAAAAGATTTTAAATAGGTTTGCCTACTGCGTCTCACGAGGGAGCCTGGCACGGAGCTAATGGGGTCCGGCAGGACCTTCGGAGCCTGAAAGATGTACCATAATTTCTCTTTTGTGACGGACAGCAGTTCCCTGGGGTGTCACGCGGCATTTTACATGTAACGATGAATGGTTCATTAGCTCATTCCTCATCCTCAAAGCCGTGCATAAACTGGATTCCTTCTTTAGCCTGTGTTCCTTTAGCCTTTTCCCTCTTTTCGTCAATAAGCCAGTTTTTTCTTTCATTTTCAGTTCAGACGCCTTTAATTAAAAAAGTCATTCTGTACCTTTGCCATTCTACCGCCACCACCATTTTTTCATTCCCTTTGTTTCACAAAGCCATTTTCCTTTTTGTGGGTTCTTTCCTCTCAATTTATTCCGAAAATATTCCTCATTTCTACTAACCTTCATGAGGGCAATGTGTGTCACTCGCAGTTGACCCGACATTTTCACTGCGGTCATCTTTTCCACTCCACCTACCTTAGGACCGAACGACACTTTATAACACATAAAGTATGTTATAAATTTTAGCTGGAGGCAAGTGAAGATTGTGATAAAAGCTGGAGGTCGACCTTTGCTTGTTTTAGCTTCGATAGTCAGGAGGAGCGGAGGAGCTCAGGGTCCGTGTGCTCACATCAGGCATCCACTAAAGTCTGCAGAGCCTGAAACAGCAGCTCCAGGAGCCCAGCACACCTTTGAGGAGAGCCAAAGACAGGTTAAGGGGATCAGACAGAAGGGAGGAGGGTAAAAACATCAATGAGAGAGCTGCTTTTGTTTATGTCTACTTACCAGATATACAAATTACTAATGATGAGCAGCTCTACAAGCAAATCTTTTAATGATGCCTTTTTCTAGCTACCACTGATGACAGCAGCACTGGCAATGCTCCCGGGACGGCACATGTGTGGGCTCCTCTATCTGACACTGCGCAGTGGATGTCACCGGCTAGCTGATGTAGTCAAACTTTTTTTTCAATTTAGGAAATTATCATTTAATCAGACACAGTTTGTTCCATTCTGAATGGTTTAATTTTGCCATTGGTTGATTTAATGGATTCAAGGAACCCAGGACATCAAAACCCATGTGATTTAAAATCGCTTACTTGTAAAGATATTCAAAAGCCTCACTTAGATTTACCTACTCTGAACATTTAAAACAAAGAAAAATGAAACTTAAGTTTACAAAGTTGATGCATAGACATTTTTTGATAAAAATGTTATTTCTGCAATTACTTTCACCTGAGTTTTTTCCCCATTTAACTGTGCACAGATTCCTTGATATTTTTAATATAAGAGAATTTAGTAATCATAGATTTGCAGTGTTTTTCCTTTTTAAAAAAGTCATTATAATCCAAAATAATCCAGGGGAAAAAAAAACCACCAACAAATAAAATTAAATTATTTTCTTAAAGATCAATGTTACTTCTCTGACGTGTTTAACAATTAATGTAACATGTTTTACAGTTCAGATTCATTATATTAAGTAGAGGATTTGGAGTCTTTTAAAATTATTCTTTGTTCACTCTTACTAGGGAGAACTGTCATTTTCTTCCCCAAATATCATTAGAGTTTAAAGTTCATGGATTCAGACAGGTTTTTCTCCATTTGAGAGAAGTGATATTATATTCTTTATCATCTATATTTAGTGCTACCTGGTTAGTGGATGGTCAGTATTTTTTTAATCAATAAAATTTTAAATCAACTTTAATCTCTCAAAATTTGCCACTTGTGAATATCAGGCTAAGGAAGCAAAAATAAAACTCCATTCTCCCTATGACTATGTAAATCTAGATATCTGGTACCACCAAAATATATCTAACATCTTAAATGCCTAACTTGTTGTTAAAGCATAACTGAGACATACCAAGGGAATATAATAGGTGGCAAAAATAAAGTCTCACTAATATGGGCCGATTAAGTTGCTGACCAGCTTGACTTAATAAAACGACTAATTCTTTTTCATGGGTGATAGAAAGTATGGAGCTGAAGAAAGATCCTGAGGTCATGGAGGTAATCACAGAGAGATCTAGAAGTGGACCTGCAAAAGGATTTCCAAGAACTTTGGAGACCCATGTCAGTGATGGCAACGAAACTCAAATTGTAGAGTGGCATATGTGCAATTAAATATTAAGAAATTGGCAATTGTAATAATTTAACAAATGCTTTTTTATTTCATGACAAAAATAATATCCAGTTAGTTGCCTGAAGGCAGCCATTTCTATATGATATTTTACCATGACTTTATTTTTAATTTATTCTTCTATTTTCAGTCAATTTTGGGGAATATTATAATATTTTTCCCAATCAGAAGACTCTACTTTGGCTTACTTTAAACTACTCATGGTTACAAACATAATAATCAGCAGATTGACTCTTATTACCAAGACTTTATGCCTCTTGTAAGGTTAACCTTATCCATAATTTGCTAGTACATTACTTTTTTCAGTGAAAGTATAATTTTATCTTTGCATTTACAGGCATTCACTATAAAAGTCAAAAGTAGACATTGATATGTTAAGTGTGCAGATAATCATCTTTCTGGGCATGGCAACAAGAGATTATAGTTCACAGCTTTAACATAAATTTAAACTTTTTATAGCATCGCTATACTAATGTACTAACACTGACAAATAAATGTTTGTTGACTTGAACTCTATGACTACATTGTTTTTTTTGTTTGCTTATTTGTTTTTGTCTTTTTGTTGCTGTAATGGTGGTTGTAAGGAACATCGTATATATTTTGCTCACTATTTTAATAATGGTGTAAATTAGGAGAAATTTTTAATCTTTTTAAAAGATGATCAACAGAAGAATATTGGTCTCCTGAATTCTAGTCTCACTATTCTTTTTAAAGTTTATATACAAACTAAATTCCTCTCATAAAGGATTTATTATTCTATTTATGAAACTATTCCACAATAGCCCCATAAAATAAAAAGAGAAGTATCCTTATTTTAGACAAGAGGAGTTTAAAGAAAATAAAATGCAATAAGTACTACTATGCCCCAGTCTGCTATTGTCTGTAAGCCACAATTATAAACAGACAGCATTTTCCCTGTTACCCACCCAGAGGCCCTAAAGGAACATTCCAATATTCTTCCCTGTCATCTGTTGCAGTCTGAACAAATCTCAGAACAGTACCAGAGCTGAAGATCCTCTTCTTTGTGGGGGGGAAAAAAGTGGAAGAACTCAAACCATTTTCTAATCCTTTTTAAAAACTCAAATGCTACCATTCAAATCTACCACCACCACTCTACAGATATCCAGAGGTATTTCCCTGCTAATAGGCAGATTATTAAAACCATTAGAAATCTACAAACATGTGAATGGTATGTTTTCATTTCACTCAGGGATGTCTCAAACATCCTCTTTCCTTGGTCATTTCCCACTTTCCTAGGCTTAACCAGGAAACCCACCAAATGGCAAGTTATCTGGCAAACTGTTTATCCTGTCTGCTAATAAAGCTGACTAACCATATCCATTGCTCTTTTAAAAGCATGGAGAGATATGTACACATACATATGTATGTATACACATAGAGATATGTACCATATCCTCAAAATTATTCATTGGTAAATTTTGCATGTCTCATTCGATTTTTTTGAGAGAAATATACTTAACCGGGAAAACACAAATAACAAAAACTGAAGATCATTTTTCTCTGTGACATCCCTATACACAATATTTATGAAAACAATCATTCTTACAGCATAGAAACAAGGCAATTAGGAACCTCGGAGTTGCCCTGGGTCCTTCTACACATCTGCATGACTGTGAAGTTTTTCACTACTTTGTCTATAAAATGGAACTGGTAATACTTACTCACTCTGCACTTTACATGTTTAACTTCCTTTGCGGTGAAGGCTGACATACATATTTCCACACTGTGTAGCAAAGATAGTCCCTCTATGGAAACCAGTCACAATAACTTCTCAGGTATAGCCCACCACTACAAATCTTTGAAACAAGAAATGGACCAGACCACTTGAAATGAAGCAGAAAGGTGGCATTCATTTTAAGCCACCATACCTGGCAGGCCAAGAGTTAAAAACAGTATGGTCATTAGCATTAAGAATTGCCTACAGTAAAAATTTAGGGTTGCATGGGTTGGAAGGTAGGAGCTGGGTAAGAGACGACATTTTCCTCCTCAGGTTGAGGGCTAGGAAACTCTGAAATTTTTGAACTTAATAAATGTATTAATAAGCTTCAAAAAGAATCTCAAAATGTTTCTATACCTGTACAGCACAGTATTCACATCCAGAGTGAAACTGAAAGTTTCAAAACAAAAACTTCTAACCCATTCTATAATGCTAGCAGATATGCCTGGGAATTTGAAATCAAAAGAATTCGAGAATTATTATGAAGGATACAAAATCACAAGTCCAGGAAGCAAGTAAAGTCATGGGTATTTCCCCTAATTTTTAAAATAAAAAAAAAAATGAGTTAGCTTTTAGTGATTAAGCACATTCCCTATCATATGGTTTATTTCACTTGTTACCTAGAATAATTGGGGCCTTCTGGAAAACTGCCCTCTGAGAAATTCAATAGTCCATTTGATTAATATTTTAATGTAAGACTATACACTCAAGTCAGTTTAATAGTATATTAATATACTTAAATATGGTATACTAAAATCCTGAAGTAATCTCCTATTCCTCTGAAATACATGGTTATTAAACAGGAGTGAGTTAAATATGTACAAATGAATTTTAAAATATACCACTTGTTTTTAAGTTTATGAAAAAAAAAGACACTTTTGCAAACAGGATCCACTGGGCTGCTTTCTATAACCCCCAATCTCCCCACCCCCACCTATTCCACCCCAGGCCTGAGCTATACTAAAATTTTGCAAAGCCTTGCATTGTTCTCCCTGACACCAGATGAACCGACACAAAAAGCAACTGCCCGCTCCAAAGCAACCGGGTGATCAGCCCGGTGCCATCTAATCAAGGGCAAAAGGTCACTTCCGAACAACGGGGCAATAAAAGATTATTTCTAGGGACAAAACAGAGAGGCCCAGAGGTGGGGGGTAGAAAGTGGGAAGGAGCTGGGAAGGAAGGAGGGCAAAAGGGCTCTCGTCTGTGGGAGGAAGTGCATTGACTCAAGGCAGCAGACGGGAACCATCTGGCTCCTTCTGAGGTCTGTTCTTAAGACAAGAGAGAAAGCCCCCTTTAAAGGGGCCAGTGACTCTGGGCTGTGCAATTCAAATTTTTTAATAATATAAAACCAGCTTTCCCAGGCATAGAAAAATGAGAGAGAGAAAGAGAAGAAATCTCTTTCCAATAGGAGATGCCTTCACAAATGCTAACAGGAGGATGCATTGCTTTTCAGTAAATAAATTCTCTTGATAAGTACTGAGTAGATGATCCAGCAAATAGCATTTAAGTATTATTTAAAATTAACCTTGAGGTAAAATACACACACAGACACGCATAATTTTTAAAAAGAATATAAAATCCTCTTTTAATGATACAGTAGTACTAACTTCTTCCTCTGTCCTCCTTCTACCTTACCCCTCCCCTCCCCCACCCATCCCAGTCCTCTTCCTTCAGTACTCTTCTCACTGGTTCTTAGGGAAGCACCTTGGAATGCGTACAAGGTAAGTCGAGGGCCCTATTACATTCAGCCTAGATGACTTGGTCTGGGGAAAGCTAGAATTACAGACAGTGTATCCTATTTTTCCCACCCCCTACCCCCAACAAAAGAGTCAGTACCAAGTAAACTATGTCCTCAATTTTCTCATTTGTGATTTATTTATTTTTTATTTTTTTATTTTTATTTTTTATTTTTTACCACTGAGTAATTACCAACTGAAATAGAAAGTGCCCAGGCTGAGAGACCACTGCTGGCTGTGTGGCTGCAAACATGAGATCCTAATTACAGTAATTCAAAATCCACAGGACAGGAAGCCCAATCATTTTCAGACTTTTTCTTCTTCTTCTTCTTTTTCTTCTTCTTCTTCTTTTTTTCTGGAGGAGTACAACATGGCTAACAGACCGGCTGATCTGAGACAGTTCAGGGTAGGCCACGGTATGGTATTCATGTTTCTAAATATGAACTTCTTTTAAAAATGGCTGTGTCCAAGAATTGGGATTTGGAATCAATGTCTGCCGACCACTCCAGCAGCACGGCTAGAAAGGAAATAGGCCTTTAAATATCTTCTCCTAGGTCAACGAAACCTTTGTCCCAATAGAACATACTGAGAAACTATTCTACAGAGGAAATTTCATATAAGTAGGAAACAGAAACGTAGATAAAATAGAAACGTGCTTTTTGACATCCTCATAGTCATGAGAAAAATATTGATATAACAATATAAGAAATTATAACACAAAGATATATTAAGATTTCCTCTCATGAAGAATACCGTAGGTGAATTTAAATGCCATATTATACATAAACAAGTAATAATAATAATGGTGGTGGTGGTGGTCAATATTGATTAAATGTCTACTACACATCAATCACTGAGTAGTAGATATAATGGGATTGCCACAGAAAAGTACCCACAATCCATTTCCTCAAGGAGTTTATCATCTCGATGTGGTGGGATAAACCCACTTGGAAAACACGCGAAAGAATATATAGATGAGCCCAATACTAATTGTTCCTTAATGCTTAAGGGATACAGGAATACAATATGCTCTGGATTAGGTAGAGTTCCTTTGGGAAAAGATTTTAATGGTGAGATGAATTTCAAACAGAATTTTAAAGAAGGGTAGACATGCTTTGGCAGCGTAAAGAAGACATTGTCTTTCTAGCCAAGGAAGTTTAAAGGTGGGATGAGGAAAATCTGAGTCTGGTCAACTGGATTTGATGTTCTGACCTGAAGAGATATAATAGATAAAGACAGTTTAGAGAGCAAGGCCTGCTGGAGAGGGAGGGCACACAAAAGGTTATAGTTTAAAAATCATGTGCTTCAAATGTAAATCAAAACCACAAGACACTCCTTAAGATGGATACTATTTTTAAAATATAACAAGTGTTGGTGAGGATGTGGAGAAATTGAAACTCTTGTGCTCTGTTGGTGGGAATGTAAAATGGTGCAGCACTAAAGAAAAAAGCATGGTGGTTCCTCAAAAAATTCAACATAGAATAATCTTCTGATCCAGCTTCCGGGTAGACACCCAAAGAAATTGAAAGTGGGCACTCAAAACAGAACACTGTATGTTCATGTTTGAAGCAGCATTATTCACAATAACCAAAAGGTGGAAAACAACTCAAATGTCCATCCACAGAAAAATGGATAAACAAAATGTGGTACAAACATACAATGGGATATTATCCAGTCTTAAAAGGGAAGGAAATTCTGACACCTGCTACAACACCCATGGATTTTGAAGACATTATGCTATGTGAAATAAGCCAGACACAAAAGGACATATAATGTATAATTCCCACTATATGAAATACCTAGAGTAGACAAATGCATAGAGGCAGAAAGTAGAATAATAGCTAGGGGCTGGGTAAGAGGGTAATGGGGAGTTATGATTTAATGGGTATATGGTGTTGGTTTGAAATGATGAAAAAATTCGGGAAATGGAGAGCAGTGATGATTGCACAACAAAGTAAATGTACTTAGCCACTAGATGGTACAGTTAAAAAATGATTAAAATGGTAAGTTGTATGTTATGTATATTTAATTACAATAAAAAGAATGCATTAAGATAAAATTTTAAAAAGAAGAAAAGATGAGCTTCAAAGTCAATGAGGCTAACTTTAACAACCATCTCTGCCACTGAATAGCCATGTGACCATGGGCAAGGTCCTTGCTCCTTGAGGTCCGAATTCCTCAACTATGGAATAGAGATAAATGACACTCACAATGTAAGTTTCTAAATACAAGAAATAACATAAAGTGCCTAACACCACTGAGAGTATGAATTAACTAAAACTCTACGTTGCAAGAAATGGAACCACAAATGACCGACCTTTGGGAATTTATTGGCCTATTGAGGCAAACTATGAGAGGGTCAAGGCCAGATGCTGGCACTAGGGACGACTGGAACAAAGCTGCCTTTCAATAATATCAAGTTCTTTTAATCTGACCTGTCATTTCTGCATAGTAGTTTTTCTGACTGCTAGAGAATATTACTAATGGGATTTTAGGCACACATTCCTATCCTTTCACAACTGGATAAAAAAAGAGCTCTTCCTTTGCTGCTGTTTGAAAAAATAATGGGGAAAGATTCTGATTAGACTTGGTCAAATGCTGAACCCCTCGCCCAATCACTGTGGCTGGGCTAGGAAAGTGAAAAAACCCCCGTGAAAAGCCCAAGGTAAGGAGGGAGGATGGAGATAGCTACGAGGAGGGTAGATGTGAACCAAGTAGCCATCTTACTGGGTGACTATAATAGCCAATTTAGGAAATAATAATATAGATTTTGTATACAAGATAAACAGGAACCATCCTAGATATTTGATCAGAGAAATTCTCATTTTATCTAAGAAATATGCATTTCATGTAGTTTTTAACTAATTAATTCAGTCACTCATTATTAATACTCATTAGTCACTCATTATTAACACTAAGTTACTACATACAGGATAATTTTCTGAATAACTGAAATTTAGTCTCCTAAGTATAACATTTTTATTTTGAACTTTATCTAAAATATATTTTTGTGACAAAATATAAAGACAACTTTCTTATATATTCAAGTTCATTTATCATGAAAATAAAATATCATACTGTATTGCAATATACCAATACTCTCAAGAAAAATTTTGGTGCTCAGAACTGCTCAAAGCCTTCACTCCAAGGTTCAGAGAGCATCTTTAGGTCAACATTTGTTACTTTTCTTGCTACTATTCTCATTTTTCTGCTGCAAAAAAACAAAAGAACAAAACAAAACAAATTAAAAAAAAAAAAACCCAACCCTTTCATCCTTCATCTTCTTCTAATTGCTGAGTATTGAACATCCAGACAATTAATGACTTAGTGAAATAAGACTTCCAGGTGTATTTTATAGGGAAAAAAGTGATTGGCTTTGATCCAAAGAATTATTATAGGCGTTCAAGAATTTGTTCTTCAGGTTTACAAAAGTGTTTTGGAAAACTGGAAGCCAACCTTTGACCGAAATCCAGGTACTTCAAAATATTGAGTCAAGACATATTAAATTTTATGGTGGAATCAAAGACGGCTGAGACACAGAAGTTTCTAACCAAGTCATTAAAACACTAACGAATATTAACTAAAAGGAGAATATCATCAAGTTTAAACTGCTTGGTTCAGATATATACTAGAAACTCAGAAGAAATATGTTAGAATATTTGCAAGGCAAATTTATTTGACCCATAATGTATTGGTTGTTGAATTTCTCAACTAGATATTCTGAAGAAGTATTAACCAGATTAAGACAATCTTGACTGTTATTAAAGTGACTGACAAAGTAGCTACTGACACAGTAATCCTTACTGATACTTAGTGATTTCCAGAATTTCCCTTCAAGGTGACTTTGACTTTGCTCTTGACCAAAGTGTTGATGGTTGTGGCGACAACGATGTGTTCAAGGGGGAAACAGCCCAGAAGGAGCATGGAGAACATGTATGCTCTTTTTACTTACTTCACAATCTTCAGAAAGGCTTGTGATATTATCGTCTCTCACCCAAAAACTTAAAGTGCATGACCTAGTATTTTCAGTAGCAAATGCTCAAATACTTAAAGAATTTAATCAAATTTGTAATTGCACATTCCTAAAAGAGGAAATGAGTGCTGAAGGGAAGATTAGGGAGGACAGGAAAAATCCAAAAGAGTTCTCTTCCTTGTTTTCTCCTTCCGAAAGTCTGGTAGGCATAGAAAATATTATTTTCCTCATGTGATTAGAAGGAGAAATAAGCGATAAAACATCAAGAGTAACCGCAAGCAAAAAGAATGCAGTTCTTACATACACTCACTGCCTCCCATTCTAGGAGGGCGGACGCACAGATAAAGCCTGTGCCCCTGCCAAGCTCTGCCAAGGCGTTAAGTCTCTCCAGCTATGTAAACTGCAGAGAGTTTGCAAAGGAACAAATCCAGGACATAACCCCCTTGAAAACAACAAAAGGGATACTTGTCCAGACATTCACATTGCATCACGCCACTTCACAACTTGTAATGAGTCTAGAAAAAGAGGCATGGTTTTGGCATGGCCAGTCCTGCAATTCTCATTCCATAAGACAAAGCAAGCACATCATCATTTTCTGGTCTACATTTTATCTGCTTGAATCCACCTAGTGAGACATTGACAAAACTGTCAGGTCAAACTAAGCCAAATCAAAGTGGGAATTTTTGCTATAAACTGTAAAACTTACTAGCAATCAATCAAGGCCTGATATACTTATTTTAGGGGTTTATCTAAGCAACTTTTCCTTTCCTCCCCCTGTGTATCTCACTGGTAATTGGCTTCTAATACAGAGAGTTTGAGGGAATTTTGTTATGTTTTCTGTGTATATGGGTTTGGGGGTATGTTTTCTGTATACAGTTCACACTACTCTAAATGCTTGAGTTGTAAACTATACTACTGCACAAGTACTTAAACCCAAACCTCATACAGTGAAGAATTTAGCAGATAAAAACTCAGATAGGGACAGATGGAAAGATAGGCAGACAAACAGACAGACAGGAAGCTGATCAATGTGCCTTTTTCCACCATGAGATTTGGGGTATAATCATCTACTCCTAAGTCTGCCATCCTTACCCAACAGACCAAATATTTACAACCTGTACATTTAAAATAGCTACTATTTGGAAAGGGCCATATCTGACATTCACAAAGTTAATTAAGTAATATCTAAAGTGTCAAAACATGTCCCTTTCATGAATTTTTTCCCCCTGGCATTTTTGAGTTTCTCAACATTTTGCCAGATTTAACATAATTTTAGCTTCAGGTTTGTGTAAATTTGGACTCAAATTCTTCTGTTCTTGGTAAACTTGGGAAAGCTTCCCACACTGCCAATATTTGCAATGTAAAATAGTAAAGGCCACAGCAATGTATAAGATTTTTAAAAACTCAGTATAAGCTTTATGGTGAACTATCATTCTTATTTCCTAAAATCTGTTATTCAAAAGATTAGAGGAGAATTAAGATGACTAAAGTCATGGTGCCTGTGGCTCAGTCAGTTAAACACCTGATTCTTGGTTTTGGCTCAGGTCATGATCTCAGGGTCGTGAGATCAAGCCCCGCATGTGGGTTCACATTCAGCAGTGGAGTCTGCTTAAGATTCTCCCTCTCCCTCTGCCTCTTCCCACCACACTCTCTCTTTCTCTCTCAAATAAATAAATAAATCTTAAAAAGAAGAAGAAGAAGAAGAAGAAGAAGAAGAAGAAGAAGAAGAAGGCTGAAGTCACAACTTCTTGCCCCATGCTTCTTTTTCCTACCTTCATCTCTTTGGTCTAACTACTTATGCTGATGAAAGTATGGGAGGAAATATACATTATTCACTGTCTTAGTACATCAGCAATACAAAAAACATGCAGCTCAACAATCCTTTTCCTGCTGAAAAGTGAAGAAGAGTGTTTAGCATGGCAAAGATTAGTTATATATGGCCCAGAGCCACTCTTGAGGGGCTTATTCACTAGTTGAAGAGGTAGAACTAACCTATAGTAAACATTATGTTGCCACTGAAGGCAATCCATTTGCTTTGAAAGTCAAGAGCATTGGTAGGGCTGACAACTTCTCCTGAAAGTTGAGGAGCTACCTAATGGAGGTTTAATATAAAGACATTGCCTAACTCTACACACAGGTAAGTCACTAAAGTGCCTGCAGACCAAGGAATCCTTATCATAATGTTGGAAGGATTACCTTCTATCTAGAAGCCATAATGCATTAGTCAGCTAGGGCTGTCATAGCAAAATACCACAGACTGGGTGGTTTAAACCACAGAAATTTATGTTCTTACAGTTTTAGAGGCTTGAAGTCCAAGACCAAGGTGCTGGCAAGATTGGTTCCTGGTGAGTCCTCTCTTCCTGGTTAGTGGATGGCCACCTTCTCACCGTATCCTCACATGGCCTTCCCTCTGTGCTGGCTGAGAGAGAGAGAGAGAGACTCTCTTATGTCTCTTCCTCTTCACATCAGAACTTCACACCAGAACTACTGGATTACGAGGCTTCATCCTTATGACTTCACTTAACTTTTATTGCCTCCTTATTGCCCTATCTCCAAATAGTCATACTACAAGCCAGGGCTTCAACATATGAATTTTGGGGAATACAATTTGGTCCATAAAACACCTTAAGTTGAGAGAGTTATGGAAGACTAAGACTACCAGAAGATTATGATACTTAAGCCACAAAATCTAGGCTCTTGTGAGTTTCCTTGGGGGGAAAAATCAGTTTTCAGTGAAATATGCTTCAGTTTTATAACTCTAGCTTTTACCAAAGTTTCTCACATGAACTATTTCTCTCTTTTTTGAGGATACTTTCTATTTCCAATATTCAATTCCTCCTACCTAAGCTCTGTGTAAGATGTGTCTTTTAGAATTTAGTGCCAGGGGCAAAAGCTGTCTTCATGAGAACTTCCTATAATTCCTTAAAATGCCAAGAACCTCATAATATAATATTTTCACTTTTTCTTCTAGTCTCGCAGGAAATTTTGGATCATATTAGAAGCTCAAACATAGCAAACTTATTTACTTATATTTGCAACCATCCTCTTACATGTTTTGCTTTTCATCCAGATTCTCTAATACTTTTTTAGTAAAAATCCTCTTCATATCCTTTTTAGTGGGCTCATATTTCATATTTTCATGAAAAGATAGTGTTTAAAGAAATCCCTGGCACTACAAGTATCTTCATAAAATTAAAGCAGATTTTTAAAAATCAGATGGCAGAGAACAGTTTCTGTGAGGGGAAGAAAAAAAAAAAAAAACCTACCAAAAAAAAAAAAGAGCAGCCACCAAAGGAGAGTATTCTGATTTATCCTTAAGTTTTCACTCACCGCACCCAGGAAAATGAATACCTGGCAATGACCATGAAAATAAAGTTTCATAAGCAGCAAAACCCATTTAAAAGTAGACACAAAGCTTTCAACAGAATAATAAATAATTTTAAGACGTTATATACAAATTAACTTTCATACTCATTGGTAGTTTATCATCTTAGCTAGCAATGGTCACTAGGAAATAAGCTCTACTCTGTTGTTGAGATGAGCCCACTTTTTCTGCACTGGACCTCTCTATCAGGTAGCATATCACTGGACAGTGCAGTTTAAAGAGTAAACAAAAGCAGCAGCAACAGCATCCAGGAGGAAAAGGACAGATGCCCTTCTGTGTCTCTGCATGTGCTAGGATGTGATTTCAAGGCCTCTCACTGATAAGATTAATGCTTAAGGAAAAGCGGAGATTTTTAAGTTTTGGAAAGAAACTGTAGTTTCTGGAAAAGGAGTTTATGAAACAAAAGGTCAAAGAAATCAGAAAATAAAATATTTCGCTCTTTGATCGTGGTACAGAATTAGTGCATTGGAATAACATGTTGCACTATGCTGTGCAAATGTTTTACACATATTCGGTAAAAGTCCAGAGTCTGCATTTACAAAATATCAGCAACATGTGTGGATAATATTTAAAATCTATCAATCATGTGTGGATGTCAGAAAACAATATGCTGTTGGATCCGCTGAACAAAGAAAAACTAACACAAAAAACCGGGTAAGGTTTTCCTGAAATTCTTCACAAATACGACAGACCTCCATAAAAACTCTGCCTTGCATTGTGGTCCCAACTAAATGGGAAAAAAAAAAATTAAGTAAAGCAACTTACATTCTGCTAGGGGACTAATAGGAAATCTCTGGACAAATAAAATTTCACAAAGTACGTGAGAAAGACTAGGCTAAGCTCTGTATGGAAAATTAGCTCAAGATGGAGACTGAATATAAGCAACTACCTTCTCTATCTAAAACCTTTTAAAACAAATAGGAAAGATAACATGGGAGGGAATAACTCCTAAAGCATATTAGAAAATAAGAAAGGGTACATTAGCAGAATACCAAATGCGGGCAGGGATATGGAGCAATAGGAATTCTCACTTATTGCTGATGGAAAATGATAAAGCACTTTTGAAAAGTTTGGCAGTTCCTTACAAAGTTAAATATGCACTCACTGTTATAGACTGTCTGCATGCCCCCCAAATTCATATGTTGAAGCCAAATCTCCAACATGATGATAATTGGAGGTAAAGACTTCGGAAGGTGTTTAGGTCATGAGGGTGACCTATATAATAGAGACCTTATAATAGAGACTTCAGAGAGATCCCTCACCCCTCCCACCGTGTGAGGACACAGTAAGAAGATGGCTTTTATGAACCAGGAAGAAGGTCCTCAATCAGACATCAAATTTATCCACACTTTGATCTTGAACTTCGCAACCTCTATCACTATAAGAAATAAATTTCTATTGTGTATAAGCCGCCCAGTCTGTGATATTTTATAATACCAGTCCAAATGGACTAAAGAAATATATAAAATATACAAATTTATTTTTCCATATGTCATGACAGGAAAGCCAAGAATCCCAGAAAAAAACTGCTGTTTATCTGTTTACCATGGTCATATCCCACACTCTATTTCCACTGCACAATGGCACTTATTATAACATACAGAATTGCCTGTTTATAATCATCTATGTCTCTTATTAGAGCATCAGCTCTGTCAGGGAAAGGACTGTAGCTATCCTGTTCAATGATATATCACCAGAACTCTAAAAAATTTTTATATATTTGTTGAATTGAATGACTCAATTCCAACTTGGATGATGAGAGAAGTGCCTTATCCAAAAAGAAGGGCTGCAGCATCATTACACCCAATATTCATCTTGCCTCCACTCCCTGTAGTAACCAAAGTGAACATTTTATAAATAGGTACAGCACTTAGCTTTACATTTTTCGGAAAGTTAGTGATCCCTATTTAATATAGTGATTCAATACTAGGAGAATAGAAATACGTTAAATTAATCTACATATTTAAATTAATTGTGGAATAGCTTCCAAAGAAGAAATGGAACGTAGAAAGAAAATCAAGTTATATCTACTCAGTATTTTTCCAGTATTCCTTCACCTGGTAATACGGCAAACCTAGGACTCAGTTTAGCAATTTCTGAGAATCTTACTATATGAGGTTCCTGAAAAATATATCTACTTTGGTTAGAACATTAAAAAAAAGCTAAAGGTAAAGCCAACCTTTGAAAAAGACATGGTTGTATGAGTATTTGAGGATATCTTGCATTCGTTATTAAAAAGTCTTGAAATTGTATTTCTTTTAAAGTAGTAGAGGACTATTTGGAAACTAGAGATTCAGATAGAACAGGAACAAAAATTCTAGACCAAATAACCAATGGGTCAACAAAGAAAGATGACATTTAAAAAAAAAATACACAAGACAAATGAAAATAGAAACACAACTTTCCAAAATCTATGGGATATAGCAAAAGCAGTTCTATAAGGAAAATTCATAGTTATACAGGCCTCCCTCAAGAAACAAGAAAAATCCCAAGTAAACCATCTAACTTTACACATAAAGGGGCTAGGGGGAAAAAAGAACAAACAAAGTCCACAATTAGTAGAAGGAAGGAAATAATAAAAATCAGAACAGAAATAAGGGAAGATCAAAACCTGGTTCTTTGAAAAGATAAAATTGACAGACCTCCAGCAAAACTTATTAAGAAAAAAAGAGAACAGGGGCACCTGGGTGGCGCAGTCGTTAAGCGTCTGCCTTCAGCTCAGGGCGTGATCCCAGTGTTCTGGGATCGAGCCCCACATAAGGCTCTTCCGCTGGGAGCCTGCTTCTTCCTCTCCCACTCCCCCTGCTTGTGTTCCCTCTCTCGCTGGCTGTCTCTGTCAAATAAATAAATAAAACCTTTAAAAAAAAAAAAGAGAGAGCAGGTTGAAATAAAATCAGAAATGGAAGAGGAGAAGTTAAAACTGTTACCACAAAAGTACAAAGGATCATAAGAGATTACTATGAACAATTATACACCAACAAATTGGAAAACCTAGAAGAAGTGGATAAATTCCTAGAAACACACAACCTTTGGGGACTGAATCATAAAGAAATAGAAAATCTGAACAGACTAATTACAAATAGTGAAATTAAATCAGTAATTTAAAAACTTCCAAAAAACAGAAGTCCAGGACTTGACAGCTTCATAGGTAAATTCTATCAAGCATTTAAAGAAGAGTTAGTATCAGGCACCCACTGGAGACCATGGCCCCCACATGGGAGCCCAGCAAGCCCACCAAGGGGAAGTGCTTTAAGTTCCTAGGAATTTTAGATGTCAAAAACATTCCCTGTGCATGGGATTTGATATTAATGGTTCATTAGGATTTGTTGTGGCTGGCCTTGGACACTTTTTGTTAACTAGTAGGATTAGAAGATCATGTGATGTTGGAGTAGGAGGATTTATCTTGGTGACTTTAGGATGTTGGTTCCATTGTAGGTATAATTATGCAAAGCTAAGAATCCAGGAAAGAACTGCCAGAGAAGGAATTAAAAATAAGATGTTATATGAAGGTACCCATCCTGACCCTAAAAGAAAACAAACCAATGGCAATGGCAGCAATTGAACAGTCTCAAGCATAGAAAACGCAAATACAACTCACTGGAGTCAGTGTAAACAAAACTGAGGTCAACTCTATTAAACCTCATATGTACCATAAGGCTCTCAATCAAGTAAATAAAGTATGTGTTAGTTGTAAAAGAAGAAGAAGAAGAAGAAGAAGAAGAAGAAGAAGAAGAAGAAGAAGAAGTAGTTAATACCCATCCTTCTCAAATTATTCCAAAAAATTGAACAGAAAGTGATGTTTCCAAATCCACCTTATGAGGCTAGCATTACCTGAGACCAACACTAAACAAAGACACCACAAAAAAAGAAAATTACAGGCCAATATCTCTGATAAACATAGATGCAGAAATCCCAACAAACAAAATTAACAAACAAAATCCAACAATACTTTAAAAGGATCATATACCACAATCGAATGGGATTTATTCCGGGGATGCAAGGATGGTTCAATATCCACAGATCCATCAATGTGATACATCACGTTAACAAAGCAAAGGATAAAAATCATGTGATCATTTCAATAGATGTAGAAGAATCATTTGACAATTCAACTTCCGTTTATGAATAAAAACTCTGAACAAAATGGGTATAGAAGGAATGTACCTCAACATAATAGCGGCCATATATGACAAACCCACAGTAACATCATACCAAACAGTGAAAAGCTGAAAGCTTTTCCTCTAAGATCAGGAAAAAGACAAGGATACCTGCTCCCTCCACTTTTATTCAGCACAGTATTAAAGACCTAGTCATAGCAATTAGGCAATAAAGTTAGAAAGGAAGAAGTAAAACTGTCACTATTTGCAGATGACATGCAAAAACCCTAAAGGCTCCACCAGAAAACTATTAGAGCTAATAAATGAATTCAGTAAAGTTACAGGATTCAAAATTAACATACAGAAATTCAGTTGTGTTTCTATATACTAATAACAAGCTAACAGAAGGAGAAATTAAGAAAACAATTCCATTTATAATTGTATCCAAAAGAATAAAATACCTAGGAATAAATTTAACCAAGAAGATGAAAGGCTTGAAAACTATAAGACACTGTTGAAAGAAATTGAAGATGACACAAATAAATGGAAAGATATATGATGCTTATGAATTGGCAGAATTACTATCATTAAAATGTCCATTCTACTCAAAGCAATCTACAGATTCAATGCAATCCCCATCAAAATACCAATGGCATTTTTCACTAAATGTGCAATGTGTTTCGACTAAAATAAAGAATCCTAAAATTTGTATGGAACTACAGAAGACCCCAAATAGCCAAAGCACTCTTGAGAAAGAACAGAGCTGGAGGTAGCACAACTACTGGTTTCACACTATACTACAAAGCTATAGTAATCCAAACAGTATGGTACTGACAGGAAAATCAATACATAGATGGAATAGACTAGAGAGTCCAGAAATAAACCCATGCATATAGGTCAATTAATCTATGACAAATGAGGCAATAATATACAATGAGGAAAAGACAGTCTACTCAACAAATGGTATTGGGAAAACTGGACAGCAACATCCAGAAGAATGAAACTGGACCACTTTCTTACACCATACACAAAAATAGATTCAAAATGGGTTAAACACTTGAATTTAAGATCTAAAATCATAAGAACTCTTGGAGGAAAACAGACAATATTTCTTTGACTTCAGTCTTAGTAATTCATTTTTCGACCTGTCTCCCCAGACAAGGGCAAAGCTCAAAGGAAAGCTCAGAAAGCTTGCGCAGTGAAGGAACCATCAGCAAAATGAAAAGATAACTTACTGAATTGAAGAAGATATTTTCAAACCAGGCAAGAACTTAGACAACTTAATATTTTTAAAAAACAAGTAAAAACTGGTCAGAGGACTTGAATACACTTCTTTTTCCAAAGAAGGCATACAGATGACCAACAGGCACATGAAAAGATGTGCAACGTCACTCATCGTCAGGAAGATGCAAATCAAAACTACAAAGAGATATCACCTCACACTGTCAGATTGGCTATTACCAAAAAGACAAAAAATAACAAGTGTTCGCAAAAATGTGGAGAAAAGGGAACACTTGTACACTGTTGGTGGGAATGTAAATTGGTGTAGCCACTGTAGAAAACATTATGGAGGTTCCTCCAAAAATTAAAAATAAGACTACTATACAATCTAGCAATTCCACTTCTGGGTATTTATCCAAAGAAAATGAAAATACCAGTTCTAAGAGATATATGCACCCCTATATTCAGTGCAGCATTATTTACAATGGCTGAGATATGGAAGAAACCTAAGCGTCCATCAATAGATAAATGGATAAAGAAGATGTGGTGTATACACAACACAATATTACTCAGCCATAAAAAAGGAATGAAATCTTATCATTTGCAACAACATGGTTGGACCTGGAGGGTATTATTCTAAGTGACATAAGTCAGACAGAAAAAGTCAAATAATCATATGATTTCACTTATATAGAGAACCTAAAAAAACAAATAAATAAACAAGACCAAACGAAACAGAAACAGTCACATAGATACAGGGTACAAACTGTTTGTTACCAAAGGAGTTGGGGGTGGTACAAAATAGATGAAGGGGAGTAACAGGTACATACTTCTAGTTATAAAATAAACAAGTCATAGGGATGCAATATACAGCATAGGAAATACAGTCAATAATATTGTAATAACTTTGTATGAAGACAGATGGTAATTAGATTTATCATGAGATCATTTTGTAATATATAAAAATATCAAATCACTATGACATAGGCCTAATAGGATATTGCATGTTATTTATATTTCAATTAAAAAAATCTGGACCAAATTCAGTCACAGAAAAGATGGTAATTACAATTTGACTGCTATGTGATGATAATCCAGGTGAAATAATTTAATGGTCCCCCTCCAGCTTCCAACTGATAAGGGCCAGCATTTTAAAACCTTACACTGATATTTGCTGTAAATTATGCATTCTTCACCAATTGCCTCAAAAAAGAGGTTATACACAGAAAATAAATTATCTTCTCTGTAGGTGGGGCAGTTGCTCTTACCCGTTTTGGGGGGCAAAAATTCTTGGATAATCTGAAAAAACCCTGGACTCTTCTCCAAGAATCTCACACACACACACACAGTTTTGCATATCGTTTCAAAGTTTATAGGTCCCTGAAGGTTCTCCGGGGGTAACTGTTCAACTGGTCATGAAATTCATGGTTTTTAAATTACCCCAGGTGGGCTTTGGGAGAGGAAGAAGGGAAAGGCTAGGGAGGTAGGGGAGGAAGAAAAGCTCCCTACAACCCCTCTCTCAAGTGGAATGTCCACATATTAATCTCTTATGTGTTGTCTTTCAGGCAACATTATATAATCAAAACAACATTCTGAATTGGCCCAGGGAATCTAAACTGAGCTGGAGAAGGGGGCAGAGAGAGAAGGAGAGGGAATCCCAAGCAGACTCTGCACTGAGTGGTGAACCCAACATAGGGCTCCAGCTCATGACCCTGAGATCATGACCTGAGCCAAAAACAGGAGTCAGATGCTTAACCAACTGAGCCACTCAGGTGCCCCAAAAGTTAACCTATTCTTAAATAAAAGATATAATTATCCTCTTTTGTATTAAGCATTGTTCTTGGTTTCTTTGTGTCTTTGTCATTCTGGACTGGTATAACAAAATGCCATAGACTAGGTGGCTTATAAGCAACAGAAATTTATTTCTTACAGGTCTGAAGGCTGAGAAGTTCAAAATCAAGGCCCTAGCAGATTTCAGTGTCTGGTGATACCCTGCTTACTAGTTCATCGATGGTCTTCTTCTGGCTGTAACTTCACATGGTGGAAAGGGCAAAGGAGTTCTCTGGGGTCTCTTTTATATGAGCATGAATCCACTAATGAGGGCTTCATCCTCATGACCTAATCATCTCCCAAAGGCCCTAAATACCATCAGGGTGGGCCTTAGGATTTAAACATATGAATTTTGGGGAAACACAAACATTCAGTCTGCAACACTCGGTTTCTATTACTAAGAAAAAGTAGCAATGGTCACGCCTCGAAATCTATGGCTAAAACAATCAAAGATCTTAATTATGCATTATGCACAGCCCTTGGAATCAGATAAGCAGAGTTCAAATCCTGATTCTCCCCAGTTTTAGCCATTAGGAAACTGGGCTAGTTACTTTATTTCCCGGCACCGGGGTTTCCTCATCGATAAAAGAGGATAATAATAGTACCTACTTCATACAATTGTTGAGAAGATCAAATAAATAATTCATGAAAGAACAGTACTGAGCTACCCCAGCATATAGTAAGCAGTCAATAAATTTGAGCTATGAAAATAATGAAAAGATATAAAAAGAGAGATCTATCCTTCGGAGGAACTTACAATACAGTGAGAAAAGCAAACCATAAATGAAATAAATTATATGGGAATGAATATTAACATGCATAAGAATAAATATATACCTTACAAATTAAAACTTCAGGAAATGGGGATTACAGGAGCAATGCTAGTAGCCTTTTGTCGTGGAGCAATCACAATGTAAGCAAAGAGTTCAAATGTCATGTTTGGTAATAAGAACTGAAATGATGGAAACCTCAGCCAATGGCTCTACTACTCTGTGACCAAGTTCCTGTATGGAAAGGGGGAAATGGCTAGTCTTTTTGAGTTCCATAGAAAGAATAAATCTCAAAAAAGAAAGAGAACTTTCATCTCTTCAAGGAAGTGATATCTGGAATGCAGAGCTAGGAGGGTACTAGTACTGAATTCATGAAGGTTTCCCCCCAAAATCTTTTTGCTTCTGTAAGTAAGAGAAGAGCTCAAACTGGAAGCATTAGGTCTGTCCTTGCTCAGCATCACCACCTCAGACGCTGGCTCACTGCTTCCCTAGCCCATGTTTGCTCCCGCAGCCTTATCTCAGGAAATAATTACTTGTTTCTCCAAAGTCTCAGTATTTCAATTTTCTTCTCTAGGAGAATTTAGCGCACTCTAATTCCTCATTATGGGTGTGTGGTGTTTGGCTTTGCGTGGAACTGTTGAATCACTATATTGTACACCTGAAACTAATACTACAGTGTATGTTAACTGGAATTTAAATAAAAACTTAGAAAAAACATTTTTGCTAAATTCCTCAATTACTTAAAATTATTATATTCCACCTTTAAAAATGATCATACTAAAAACTTTAATTTGTCACATTTTCGAACTTCTTCTCTAAGAATCTTACGAAACCAATAGTTTACGCAGGTTTCAGAAGTATCTTGTTTTCTGTAGAGCAGTTTGTTTTGCTGTTTTTTTAAAAAGTAATAAAATAATAAGTAAGCATGCACAAGAGCAATACATAATGCCAAATATGTTTTTTATTCCCTACGGATTGCAGAAAAGATTCAATATTTTCTCTTTATTTACCGCACTATTAAATACCTCAGTCCTGAAACCGCCATCAACACTAAATTCTAACTGCGAGTGATTTATTGAGCCTAAAAGCTTAACTCTACCTTCAATTTCCCTTTCTCAGTTGAGAACACAAAACAATTTTGCCAACATACAGAGTGCTAGGCTAGTTGTTATTAGGAAGAAGGAAAATAATAAAAACCTGTGAGCCCTTAAAAGTGAAAGGCTTAAATAATCATTTCCATCATCCAATCTCCTATTTTAGCTTTTTACCCTTCTTTGGAGGGACAGCGGGAAGGAGGTTGTGTATTTGGTTCATCAGTACTGTGGTTTTAATTCTCTTTTACAATTTAAAAAAGCTACTGTGCTTCCAAAGCTTCTGGTCAGGGGCTTTTTGTCCCTAAAGTTTCAAAACCTAGAGCAAATGGTTTTCTCCAACCCTGCTTAACTCAAATATGAAACAGGAAACTGTGATGTCGTGTCTAGTAAACCATCAAAAGCACTCTGTTTAAAATAGAGAAATTAAGTGAGCTCACTGCTACTTTCAAATACCTTAATTTTTGGTTAGAACACTTACCTATCTAGGAGTCATTGTAAAAGGTTAATTAAATAAAATAAAACTAGGGTGGTCACTTCTTCCTAAGTGCATCCTAAGTTGTCTCAGCAAAAGAGTTCCTTCAACGGAAAAGATGAAAGATGTCAGCATTCTCCTGCGAGAACCATGTACACTTAAGAAGTTACTTTGCTCACAACTCAAAAAGTTCCTTTAGTTCGTGGAACAAGAGAATAATGGAACTTGAACATTCTAATAGTATCGTTATAATGGTATTATTTTAATACCGATAACTTTGTGGATGTACTCATAGCTAATCACAACTGTAGGCCACTGAGCAGCCATTTAGAGCACTTAAGGAAAACAAAATAGTTCTCTGAGGCTCTGACATGATAAACATACAAGTTCACTATCTAAACATTAAGTCATCTTTTAAATGGATACTTTAAGTAATCACTTCCTGTACAACCGGAATGAAATATACACTGATTTTAATGACAGTGATAATAAAGTTGGTTACGTAATTCCAAGCCAGTCACCGTGGGGAAAATGATGAGCATTAGTCTTCAGATACAAAGTTTCTTAAGAGAAATTATTAGCAGTATTAATGTGGTTAACATAAAAAATGGTGGATGGGGAAGAGAAGAAACTTAGCTCTCACAGCAGAGCTGTGGTTGACATTTTTTGTTTTTTAAAGGCTTTTCTTTACAGGATTATTTTGCTGTAACTATTGGCAATATGATATAATTAGAGTTTCTTTTAAATAAAAATCATATATTCTTGTCACTGAGCCCTTAAGTTTTCCCTGGTGATTCCAATTTTCTTAGCTCTTTCTTATCAAGTGCCTTTGTTTTCGTCCAATACATGTCCTTAGTTGGGTTTAGGTACTGGAAAGCTGAAAAGGACAAGCTCAGTTCTTCCCCTCCACAACTCTCTGAAAAGACCTCCACTTTATTAAGAAGATAGGAAGGAAGGAAATAAATGAAATAAAATACAAATTCTGGTTCTCTTCAGAATGACTGTTTTCTGAAAGATCATTCTGGTCTATACCGTATTTTGGAATCAGTGCCTCCATTCTAAAAGAGTCAATGAGTTAGAGAAAATAATAAAGGGAGAATAAAAGTAAAAGAGTGTTTTTACTTATAATTTTTATTTTAGATGGTAAAGAAACTAGAAGATAGGTAAAGGGTATCCAAATAATTGTTAAAAATCCCTCTGTAACTAAGAAATGGGTAGCAGGATCATGTGTGACTTTTGTTTTCTTCCTCAGGCTTTTTCTAAATTTTCAAAAACAGTGTTACAATAAACACAAGTTACTTTTATCAGCAGCAAAGAGGATTTAAGTGATTTTCTATTTCCGGTTTCCAGGTCAGCCTCCTGATCCAGCTCTTAGTGAAGATCAAGAGCTTCTACTTCTTCCTTAAAACCACACTACTGGCACCGTGAGCACGTTCTGGGCGAACAGCAAGTCTGGACTGACGAATTAATTGATGTAGGGCTCCTTCACTTTTGTGCTCCTCTGTACTTAAAACACTGTTCTCAAGGGAGTCTAAACACACTTAGAAAAAGCTGCTCTGGTTTTAAATGATATATAAATTCTCTACTAAAGTAACTTCTCTATATTCATCATCTCTAAAGAGCAGATGAGCAAGGTGACATTTTCATGGTGCTAGTTAGAAGTTGCTCAGAACAAAAAACCACTACCTTTTGGTTTAGAGTGAAGATTTGCTCTAAACTAAGTTGAGGATCTCAGACATGACCCAGTCTTTAGATTTTTATCAAGAATGCTGCCTCCACATTACAATTGTAGATGTAAAGTCTAAGTATTAAAATTGAGATTATTTTTTCCCAAAAGAAGCCTCCACTTCTGGCAACAGTGCTGGGGAAGAGATTGCCATAATCTCCTTAAAGACAGGATTC